>NC_045612.1:107918875-108220894 GCF_009762305.2 Zalophus californianus | reverse complement strand
TCTTTCTGAGTAAGTACAAAGAGAGCTTCCTGACTGCATCATCACTTACTGTGTGAGTGTTAGTCAGTGTGTTAGTCAGCATTCTCTTGTTGGACACTTGGCTTGTTTCTAGTCTCTTGGTATTACAAACAATGCTACGAGCAAATAACCCATACACACATTATTTCTTCTATGGGCACGTATACCTATAGGTTGAATTCTCGGAAGTGGGATTGCTAGGCTTGAGGGCAAATTTATTTGTAATTTTGATCGACATTGCCAAATTGTTCTTCATAGGAGTTTTACCATTTTGCCCTCTAACCGGTCATGTATAAATTACTTTCACAGTCTCCCCAACAGACTGTGTCTGCTGTCAAGTTTTTGGATCTTATGAGTAAGCTTGGGCTTATTATCACATGTTTAAGGGGCTTGTGTCCATTTTTCTATTGGGATGTTAATCTTTTCCATCTCAATTTCTAGAAGATTTTTTTAAAAAAAACTTAAAATGGAGATTAGTACTTAATGCCCTGTCTCAAATAAATTCCCTCATATTATTTGTCTTTTGACTTGGTTTACATATTTTTTTCCATGAAAAGAATTAGTTAATTTTTATTTCATTGACTTTTATCTTTTCTTTTAGGCTTTAAGACTAAAAGTCATAGCTAGAAAGGCCTTTATCATGCCACAGTTAGCGGACAACTCTCTTCTGAGTCCTTCTAGCACTTTAATGTTTTCAAAGCTGATTGGTAAAACATATGACACATTTGGAGTCTATTTTGGTGTAGAGTGTGAAATGTAGATCCAAGAGCTTTTCACATAGTGACCAAGGCGTCTTATAGTGCTGGTTCCTCTTCATTCTTCTTTTCTCAAGTTTTTCTAGTTATTTTCCCACATCAACTTTTGAATCAGCTTGTCTCCTATAAAAAAATCTATTAGCACTTTTATGAGGATTATATTTCATTTATAATTAATTTAGGGTAATTGATGCATTTATGATGCTGAGTTTTCCTTTCCAGGGGTCTGTCTTTCCATTTTTCAAGTCTACTTTGGTGTCCTTTGTGATTATTTCGTAGTCTTTCTCATATAGGTTTTGTCCATTTCTTGGTAAGTTTATTCCCAGGCATTTTATCTTCCTTGCTGCTCTTGTATAGAGGGCCTCTTCTTCCATGATGTTGGTTTATGGTTGTTGTTTGGGTGAAGGATGACTCTTGGTTTCTGTGTATTAATTTTATATCCCACTTTCCTTCTATTAGTTTTCCACTTGATTCTCTTTGGTTACCCAGGGATATGATTATATGAGCTGCACATAAGGATAGTTTTGCCTTTCCTTTCCAATAGTTATATTTCAAATTTCTTTCTGCTCTTTAATTTCATTGTTAAAAGCCTAAGTAAAATCAATTAGCTAATTTTAATCTGTCAATATGAGCATGCCTAGAGTTAAATTATGATTTAAAAGCTACCCATTTCATATTTTTTCTTATTCGTATCATAGCGAGGTTCCAAATGACAGCATTCTTAAATGCCATGCTGCTATGCCCTTAGACTTACATGCTAGACTTGAAGGTCTGCCTAGGATACTTGGGGCTTTGGGCTGGCGGGCGGGTAGAGGGCCCTCAAGGCAGGATGGATGTCAGAGGCACTGACCTGATGCAGAGATGACTCTGTTGCTATTCGTGGGCTGTTAAGGCACAGGCAGAGTTACAGTGCTATTAGAATCACATTTCACTGTTGGACTTACTCCTGATGTTTGCGCTTCGCCAAGTGTTAATATCGCCCTCTTCTTTTTGCCCTCCTGCCTGCCCTCTTGCTCCTTGTCCTTCCCTTCTTCCCTAGTTTGTAATTAACAAAGTTTGAGGAGGTTTTCTGACATTCGGAGTGGATTTAAATCTTATACCATCTTGAAGATTATTTGAAGTAGGAGCCCATTGCGAGGGGCAAGAAGGGAAACTCAAAAGATAATGGGGGGAAGTGTTTTTAAAACTACACCTTTGGGCAGCTCTGTTACATAGGAGGTACAGTGGTGTGTGAAATCTGACCCCGTGAGGGAGTGGCTTTCATGTTGGATCTCTGGCAGGAAGCTGCTCTTCCCTGGAGAAAACAAGAACCACACACACCCCTCCTACTGCTGGCTGCCAGGCAGGATGCTGAGGACGTTGGAGGTCAGAGGACCCAGAGGAAAGCCAGCACGGGTGAGGTGGTGGGGACTGGTTGATTAGTGGCAGGCTGTTTTCGCAGAGCGCGGTGAAATGTACCACTGATCGAGATTGGGTACTTCAAGGGATCTCTGTGTAACGCCAGAGATTGAGCACATCTGTACTGTTACTACAGGCTCACATGAAATAAAATCTCACCACAGTGAAAACCGGTCTGAGACCAGAAATGTGTAAGCTGCACAACAGGAGAGCCACGGAACCTGGGTTGCACGGGAAGAGAAAGATGGACAGTATCCAAGCAGAGACGGTTTTCTTACCTACATTCGCTGATGGTTTGAAAGAACTGGAAATGAAGAACCATAACAAATTACATTTGTGGCTTGTTAAATAATTTTGCTTGCTCAACTGGCTGTTGATCAACTGTTTCATTCCATGGTGGGAATCCAGTCTTTATTGTTGTTTTCAACAAAGTTCTGCTTTATCGAGTCCTCCGGAAGTTGTTGTAGTCCTTTAGATTGGGAGGAACTAACAGACTGCGCAGGCGAAGGTTCCTGGGCACAGAATGGATAAAAACAGGCAGCAAAGAAAACCCCTTTTACAGAACATTGCTTTTGTAAGTTTCTGCCTGTTTGGGTGTTTCACAGGTGTTAGCCAGAAGGAGAACAGGGCCTGAGGGATAGAACAGAGGGGTCCTAGGTAGATGGGCAACTTGTGGTTACATAATGGTTGTGTTTTTTAAAAGATTTATTTATTTATTTATTTGAGAGAGGGTGGGGGGAGGTGCAGAAGGAGAGGAGAGAGAGAATCTTAAGCAGGCTCTACGCCAAGGCTGGATCCCACAACCCTGAGACCTGGATCCCACGATCCCCGTGACCTGAGCCCAAATCAAGAGTCGGGCACTTAACCGAATGAGCCACCCAGGCGCCCCCTATGCTTTCTCATTTGTAAAACAGGAGTAATATCTACCTCCCAGAAATTTTATGGGAGAATCAATACATGCCATATGTAAATGGTTTAGTTCCATACCTCCCCATACCTGGAACATCCAGAGTGCTCTATTAATGGTAGTTTTTTTTACAACTGCATTTATAATCAAGGCTTGGCCTGATCCCTCATTAAACTTCCAGTTTATTTTTCTCAACTGTTCAAACTAAGACACAGAACCGAGTTAATTATAGCCCTGGGTTTCTGAAATTCCCAGAGGATTAGAGAAGAAAATTGCAATATTAGACTTGGGGTATGAATTGAGTAACTGAGGTTATACTGCATCCTCTTGACCTGCTCCAGATTGAGTGTGTAACACTGCAGGGCTGTCTTTCTCTCTGGGCCTAAATTGAAGGATGGAAGAACAGCTGCATTTCTTTTTTCCTGTAGCTGTGAAACCTGTAGATTATAGGCCTGCCTTTGAGAAGTTTTTCAGAGTATGGCAATTTTGAGAACAGAGGAGTCCCTTATAAAGCTCCTATTATGATAAAAAAAAACAAACCCCATCCTCTTTAATGTTCTCTTTCTTTGTGTGATATGTTGTGCTGACTTTGTACCTTTTTTCCCCTTCAAGCTGTATCTAGCCAATGACTCTTCACTAAACTCGCAAGGATATTCTCTCCTCCAGTGAGCTAATAGTGGAGACTTTTAGCCCTAAGGCAGCATTATCTAATCTGTAAATTATTTTTCTTCTCACTTATTTTATGTATCCTTCTATTTGCTGGGTTTGTTCCCTGGTTCTGTTATCAGAAATCTATGACTCCTAGTCTTCTTGTCACAATAATGTTAGAAGCCATAAAGAACACTGTCTTGTAGTGATTAATTTAGTGGGATTCTTTAGGTTGATTTAATCAGCACTAGACAGGAAGAAGCAAAACTTTTCTAATTTTTCTACTTGTACCACATAAATGAAACTGAAAACAGTTAGACAACCATGTAAATGCCTTCTCTTATCTTGCTGGCTTTTAGCAAAATTTACAACATATAACATCTGCTGTCTTTGCCTGAGTAAATCAAATTCACCCTCTTTTAACTTCAAGTTTATCAATAGAAGGTAGAGGAAAGTAACAAGCAATTAAGATACTTCAAGCTCCTTGCCTCAAGGCTAATCAAACACACTATAGCTTGGTAATAATGCCTTATAATTTGGTGAATGCGAACCTTTATTGCCTTTAGTCATTTGTAATATGACTGCAGTGAGTTTCATTTTTCAAAAAGGTTAAAGAGCTAATTTACTTTAATTTCTTAACCCAGAAAAGAACTTTCCCTGCTTTTAAATGTTTTTATTATCTGCTCGCACGGTATAGAAATGGTTTTATGAATTTTAGATCCCTTTGATGACAATGGGACCAACAATGATGGCAGACTCTATCTCAATAAATTGTGATTTTTGACGCAAGTATTGCAATTGAAAAATAACAATAGCTGACACTTAGTTTCAGCTGCTGTTCTAAGTGCTTTATAGACTTTGAACACTTAACTGTGTCCTCATAACAATATATTTATGTTGCCAGTTTTTAAGAAGAAGAAATGGAAGTGTACATTAAATGGCTTGTCGAGGTCTCACCAGCATTAAATGTGCCAGAGCTAGGACATGAATTCGTGTTCAGCTTCCCACCCCACCGTCTTTCATCTTTCAAGTTCCCGAGTGCTTCCCAACCCTACCCTCCTTCAAGTTCCCAGATCACGCTCTGCACAATGTAGCAGATTAAAATGACTTTGATTTTGAAATGAATTTGTTGTTATTCTTCAAAGTAACTGTCTGCATGGACCCCTCATAAATCTGGCGCCAAGAAGGTCTTCTATAAAGTTGCCGTTAAACGTTGCCCTCCAAACGCAAGCTGGCACAGCTGCTCTGGAAAACAGTCTGGAGGTTCCTCAAGATGTTAAAAATAGAGCTACCCTATGACCCAGCAATTGCACTACTGGGTATTTACCCCACAGATACAGATGTAGTGAACAGAAGGGGCACATGTACCCCATTGTTCATAGCAGCAGTGTCCACAAAAGCCAAACTGTGGAAGGAGCCAAGATGCCCTTCAACAGATGAATGGATAAAGAAGATGTGGTCCATATAGACAATGGAATATTACTCAGCCATCAGAAACGATGAATACCCACCATTTGCATCAACATGGATGGAACTGGAGGAGATTATGCTAAGTGGAGTAAGTCAAGCAGAGGAAAGACAATTATCATATGGTTTCACTCATATGTGGAACATAAGCAATAGCACGGAGGACCATGGGGGAAGGGAGGGAAATCCGAAGGGGGGAAAATCAGAGAGGGAGATGAACTGTGAGAGACTATGGACCCCGGGAAACAAACTGAGGGTTTTAGAGGGGTGGGGGGTGAGGGGATGGGTTAACAGGGTGATGGATATTAAGGAGGACACGTGCTGTGATGTGCACCGGCTGTTATATGTAACAAATGAATCATTGAACACTACATCAAAAAAGAAAAAGAAGAAGATAACAGGAGAGGAAGAAAAGGGGAGTATGTCAGAGGGGGAGACGAACCATGAGAGATGATGGACTCTGAAAAACAAACTGAGGGTTCTAGAGGGGAGGGGGGTAGGGGGATGGGTTAGCCTGGTGATGGGTATTGAGGAGGGCACGTTCTGCATGGAGCACTGGGTGTTATGAACAAACAATGAATCATGGAACACTGCACCAAAAACTAATGATGTAATATATGGTGATTAACATAACAATAAAAAAATTAAAAAAAAAACTATTAATGTACTATACAGTGGCTAACAACATAAAAAAAAAAAAGAAAAAAAAATAAACATTGCCCTCCATGGAGACTGTGGTCCAAATGGTTTCAGGTGGGTGGATCTGAATGAAGTAAAAACCTTCCACGGACTGTGAGCAGTGTGAGGACGGAGGTTGTGTTTATTCTGTTCGCTGATCTGTTCCCAAAGCCTAAAGTTAAGACTTAGGACATAGTAAGAGCTCATAAAAATATACATAGAGCTGAACTGAAAACTAATTTGACCTAGGTGCGCCTTGGTTTATATTTTTAATATCACTTGTTTTGATAAAATTAATTCTTGCTGATCATAAGGCATTGAAGTAATAAAGAAAGGGAAAAAAGCCACTACCTCAAAAGAATCATTATTAACATTAGGGACCATCATCCAGATATTATTCTGTGCACCTATACGGAAAGAAGGACAAGTAGATAACATACTTTAAAATAGGGTTATACTACACAAGCCATTTAAGTATAATTAATTCTAGTTTCACCTGAATTTAAGAAAATTAAAATACAATGAAATAAACCTAAAGAAATCATTATAATTTAAGTCAACATTTCTCTACCACAGAGTTATTCTTTCCTAAATGATCCCATGATCCATCTTAGGTTAAGATAAAAGACAATATGAAAAATTAAGGGTGTGTGTGTGTATGCTTTGTTTTTTTTACAGTATTAAATTCCTGATACGAGATATAAAGACATTAGCATTTTTATTCTTCCATTTCCCCACCTCCTCTTCATTTTATAATTATTTTTGAACTGTTAAGGTTTATGTTTGTTTTATTCTTTTGATATTTCACACAGTCCTCTAGAATCAATCTATTTTTATTTTTTATTACAATTTTTTAGAGATTTTATTTATTTGATAGAGAGAGAGAAAGCAAGCACAAGCATGGGGAGCGACAGAGGGAGAGGGAGAAGAAGACTCCCTGCTGAGCACGGAGCCCGATGCGGGACTTGATCCTAGGACCCTGGGATCATGAACTGAGCCAAAGGCAGACGCTTAACTGACTGAGCCACCCAGGTGCCCCTAGAATTAATCTATTTTTAAATGGGACTTTTACTACCAATTCTCTAACCATGTGTTTTTCATCCCCAAGTTTTCATTTTAATACATACCTTAATTGGATAAACTCGGTACTCAAGTAGTCTTGTTTTCTAAGAAAGGCTTATGTGTGTTTCATTCCCTGAGTTTTTTCATGGTTGAGAATGTCTGCTTCTTGCCTTTTTATTTGAATGTCATCATGACCGGGTATAATATTCTTGGGTATAGTTTCCTTTAGAATGTTGTAGACACATTCCCACTTTTCTGTCTTGGAATGTTATTATGAGAAGACTGATCACAGCCTGATCCAACCCACTTGCCCCACCATCCCTTCGATTAATTTGCTTTCTTTCCCCAGAGTTCCTGAAGAATTCTTTCCTAATCTTTGGCGTTGAATAACCCTAACCAGAATCTGAGATGTGTCCTGGGTAAGTTTTTCCTGGACCTGTGTGTTTTTTTATTTTGCATATTATGGCTTTCTGATATCTCTGATGAGTTCTCTGCTTTAAGGACACCAATTACCTTTCTTTTGGATTTTTTGTCTTCCCTTCATTATTGTTAGCTTTTCTCTGCTAGCTTTGACTTTTTTTTTATTTCTGATCATTGTGATACCTGAGTTTTTTTTTTTTTTTCCCCTTGCCAGTTGGGTGAATCTCAGCCTTATCAATTCTGTGTCTTCTTCTCTTCATTTTATCTGTTAGATCTCTACATGCATGGTTTTGACCCTTGATTTGTTTCTTAGATCTGTAATCTCTCTTTTCATCTCCATTTATCATTTTGCTTTTGAGCTTCTGTTCTTTTCTGTTAACCAGAATTTATTTTTTGTTTAGTTTTTTTTAGATAGGTAATATTTGCATAGGTCATAAATGAAAGGACAAACCTATGGGAAAATACCCACTCTCATCTTCCAGTTACCCAGTTAACCTGCCCTGGCCATAACTAGTGTCATTAGTGACTTTAGTGCCCTTTTGGAGATTATGAATATTCAAACAAAATAAAAATCTAGTCTTTTTTTAAAAAACTCTTTTTGTATGGAGCTCCTATTATGTTGTTATATGGTTTAATTATTTGTGGAGTAATTTCTTTCTGTTCCTTGGATAACATAATTCCTCAGACTGATTTCTTTGTCTTTTTTTTCTTCTCTTTGCATTTTGTTGTGGTATGCTTGCATATTTTCCTTGCTGCTTTTATTTTTCTCATACTGTACTTGGACAGCTCTGTCTATAACTTTTGATTGTTCTTAGGCAGTGTAGAAAACTTATCGTATCCCACTTTATATGCGATTAATGTTATTTGCACTTTAAGCTGCAGTTGAAATTGGACATTTAGTACTTAATCTCTGTTTAATCTGGGGACATGGCAGAGGATGGGGGTTAAATAATGGAGTGTGTATTATTTTATTTTATTTATTTATTTGGGAGAGAGAGAGAGAGAGTGGGGAAGGGGTAGAGGGAGAGAATCTTCAAGCTGACTCCCTGCCGAGCACAGAGCCTGACTTGGGGCTTGATCTCATTGACCCATGAGATCATGACGTGAGCTAAAACTAAGAGACGTTCAACCCACTGAGTCACCCTGGTGTCCCAAGGGAGTGTGTATTTTAGTTGAAATCTCTGGGCTTTTGATCCGTTGTTAAATGCCCTGGACCAGGAATCCTCCGCCTAGATAAGATGCATATCTCATTCACATGGGGACAGCAGCTAGACACCAGAGACTTCAGATCTGTCCCCCAGTTCAACCTACATCCGTCGAGCCCTCACTTCATCCAGAGTTTCGCCTCTTTTAACTTCTGTTTCTCTCCAGCAGCCACTTACATCTGTGCCCCTCTGAAATGAGGGGAAAGGGGGTGATACCAGCTTCGTTAGATTCGCTCCAAATCTGGGGGATGAGTGAAAATTTCCATTTTACGGATACAAGATTTAGTATCTGAGGGGTGGGAAAAAATTAAATGGACAGCCTTGCCCCATAACATGTGAGCTTGGTTTGGAGTTTTGTTTCCTTCCTTTGCTATCAATTTATGAAGTTTCTGGCATTACAGTGTGATAGTTTCCTCATTTGGTTGAGACTAGTTGATTTTTGTTGTTGTTGTTGTTTTTCCCCTTCTAAATGATTTCCCAGAGATCTTTGTTTTTCACCAAGGTATTTGGCTTATATGGTTCCTTCTATTCTCTGCCGGTAACCAAATTTCAACACTATATGGGAACTGTTAGAATGTATGCTACCACGTAATTCCTTCGTGAGACTGGGAAATATGAGTGAGCGGTTCTATTTTGTTTGACGTTAGTCTGCTTATTTTTCTCGAATTTTAGGGGTTTTGGCAGATTGGGATGACATTTTGGGATTTCTTTCAGTCTCTAGCTGAGCTGTTGGTGTTGTGTTTGTTGGTGGTGGTGTTTGTGGCCCATCACTCCAAATGGTCAAAGTCTAGAAGACACTGGAAACTCGGTTTGGAGGATTGGAGGTTTGGTTGGAGGATTAAGGGAGGCCTTTCCAAAGAGACTGCACGATGGTACATCATTGCCGAGCCCTGTGTGGTCTCGCTGCCGAAAGAGGACGGACTGAATTCACAGCTTTAACCTCAGCCCCAGCAAGGCCCCAGCTGCCATCCTCCCATTGCTCATGAAGGAACAGGTTGCTGCTGCTGAGTTGGTGCCAAGGTAGTTGAGAGAAGGTGGCTACAAAACCAGTAGCCAGGGGAGTGAGAATTGGAAGCGTTTGAGAAAGGGAGTGGAGGAATGCGGGACCATTCCCGGAGCGCTGCCAAGCCCTCCCCATATTGCTGTTACATGCCAAGTTTTACCAACTGTGAAATTCATATTTCTACATCACAATACAACTTCTTTCCCCAGAGGAGGATTAAGACAATAAATATAAGTTTAAAAGACTGCAGAAACAAATCCAGCTAAGCTGGGACCTGAGTCCTGGGATTCAGAGACAAGTTGTGTTTTGGGGCAGGATTGAAGTCTTTTTGGTTTCTTAAGACAAATTATTTTGAGATATTTAAAAAAAACATCCTGACAGGGGCATAAAATGACCCTTAGGCCTGGCGGGCCCAGAACTGCTGGAATGGGCTGCAGGTGCACAACTGTAAAGGAGCAATCGCTGGGGATTCCTTCTCCCTCTCTTTTCAGTTTTTGAATTTATTTGCCTGGCAGACTTTGGAATGTTGTTGCTCAGCATGTGAGGCTCTTCACACCAAAACCAAACGTCCTTTCCCTGTTTGAGAAATTTGAAAGTTTCTGTCACCTTCCTATCTGCCGATCAAGTGCCTACGAGCCAACATAGGTACTACTCCACCTTGACTGAGTTGTTAAGGATGCGTAGCTGACAAGGTTTCTGTAGGTAGAACTTGAGGGTAATAGTGTCCATTGCTGACCACTTCCTCTTCTCTAGGAAATTAAGATGGCCCAAAGGCTTATATTATAAAAGAAACATAATAGATCCTAGCATCGTGATGCAGAAACACCGTACAGATGTGGTGTGTTACCTTTTTATTGAGGCTGGATGTTAGGCCATCTGATGAAATACTGGGTCCCTGGGGGCTGAGATTGAGAGTGAGGGAGGGCTAGTCAGTTATACATCATAGAAAACAGTCGTAAAGGGAGATAATGACGGTCTTTAGCATGTCATTGAGGAGAGTGGGCCCTGAGGAGAGGGGGCCCTGGCCCGGTGACTGCTCTGAGAAACAGGTGTATCCCAGCCCATCTCATTTATCTTCCAAACTGGGACATTGTTCTAGAGAGTGAATGTGTGTGTGTGTGTGTGTGTGTGTGTGTGTGTGTGTGTGTGTGTGGCTATTAATAATTAATTCTGGGCATCAGTGCGAATAGGACTGTTCTGGGCAAATTCTAACCCATTTCCCCTAACTCTGATGTGTTTACTAAGCAAGCTTTTGATTACAGTTGGCCTTCCTATAGAGCTTCAGCTACAGAGAAAGTGTAATGACCATGGGGGATTTAGGTATCTTTCATTACTGCCCTCTTCCCTCACATTATACACGTGTATTCATCCCCCCTCCCTCTTCCCAATATAATTGTATCGTGGCTTATTTTATTAAGTCAGTATTCCATGTCTACATTATTATGTCTAGAATTCCTTGTATTTATTCTTACTCTTCTTGGTGTTAATTGCTTAGTTTTCTCCATACCTTCAGTAAATCTGCCCCAAACTTTTGAATATGATGATTGATATAGTCGATGAGGAAATGTATCAGTTGCATTTTTTTTCTTTCACACTATTGTTTCTGAAATCTCATCTTCCTGTTCCAGGCTGGATGGGTTGTTCTGCAGGTCCCTCGCACGGTCCATTATCTCTGAGCAGCTCCTTATAGTCACTCTGGGAATTCCTTTCGCCTCTGTCCTGTGTTAAGATCCCTCATGCATGCCTCTTTCCTGATTTAGACTGGACCTTTTCTGCTCCTCACAAAAGCTGAGAGATCATCTAGGGGTGGAAATGGGAGACTGACCGAACAAAGGAGGTCTGAAAATAATGGTGGGAGAAAAAGTCACTTCTTCCTTTCATCCAAAACACTAGTTATGTAAGTGAGGACATATATGTTCGGATTGTGTTTTAGAAGCGTTCATTTGACATCATATGTTTGTGGGCGTCTGTTCTGCGGTAGGGACGGGACAGGCATGGGTCCTGTCCTCTTGTATCTTCTCTACCAAAGCACAGACAAGCGAGCAAGTAGACTATAGCTCGCAAGCAAGTACAGGGTGCTATGATGGCAGGAGGGGGTGCTTAACTCTGGACTAAAGTATGGGTTGGAGGAGCAGACATCAAAGGTCACTATTTTACATGATTCTGTGTATATGAAATGTCCAGAATGGGCAAATCCATAGAGACGCAAGGCAGGTTGGTGGTCGCCACAGGGAGTGACCCATTAGTGGGGGTCATGGGGCTTCCTTTTGGGGTGATGAAAATGTCCCAGAAGTAGATACTTACGATGGCTGCAGAACATTGTGAGAGTACTCAAATGCATTGAATTGGATACTTTAAAGTAGTTGACTTTATGTCATATAAATTTCACCTCCATATAAAAAATAGAGCGGGAGAGAGCAGTTAGGAGACGTGTCTGGCGATAGCTCTGATGTGAGCTACATTTTAAAAGTAGTTTCTTCATTCTAAAAGCATTGTATTTTTGTAGTTTGTGAATAGTCACACACTTGGTACAAGTTTCCAAAAAGGACAGAGGGTCTCAAGAAAATGTAAGTTTCCTTCCTTCCCCATCTCCCAGTCACCCACTTCCTTTCCCTGTGAGGAAAACGTTGCTACCAGATTCAGACATATTTTGAGCCTGTGCATAAGTGTGCGTGTTTGTGTGCGTGTGTGTATAAAATAGCGTGCATATATATGTATAATGGTGTGTGTACATATATATATGCATTGTCAGAAGTCCAGAAAGAGTAAAAATTAAAACGAGATCAGTAAGACCATATTTAGTAAGAGTTGATTGCGTACAGAAGAACAGTTCACAGAGTCTTCAATACCAAAAGTGACATGAAGCTCAGAAGCTTGTCATTACAAGTTGGCTTATAAAGTAAAAATGAGGAAATTATTAACCTTTGCCGGGATTGGTTATTACAATGGGGGTTTCCAGACAGCAGGGGATTAGTCAAAAATGACTATCTCATATCGTCTTCGGAAGATGACTTAAGTTTCTTTTATGATTATCAGAGGCATTTGTAAGAAATAACCTAAGTTAAGTTTTGGTTGTGTTCATGAAATAAGCTCGATTTAGTTTTGCTGACATGGTGTACGTGGCTGTGTCTGCTCAGGGTGGGGGTGGGGGTTTCCAAGCCTGGTCTCCATTTTATTTTAACGCTCTCACCTTAAAATCAAATTGTAGCATACAGTAAACACGTTTTGCATCTCACTTAACGTCTCCTAAAGATCATTTCACACCAGTGCATAGAATGTTGCCTTGTTCTTTTCAACAGCTTCATAGAATTTGATTATTGGCTCATAATTTATTTAACTAGTTCCCTGTTGTGGATATTTAGAGAGGCTCTTTTCAGCCTTTCGTTGCTGTGGACAATGCTATAGTGACTATTCTTTGTGTATATATGTTGTTTGGTCCAGTTGTGAGCATGGGATAAGCTCTTGAAGGAAGGCAGAAGCACCCTGGAGGGAGAGGAGGAGCTGAAGGAATGTGGGAGAACAAGTAGGCAAGGAGGCCGAACTGATACAATGTGGTGGCTGAGGACGTGTGATAGACGAGGGAGAGGGAAAAGTTTGTATTACTGTGTATTTCCAGTCCCTAGTGGAGGGCAGGTGCCTAACCAATATTTTCTGAATGCAGCCGCCAGAAGAGCTGAAAATTTTCTAGTATAAATTAGGGGTTCTAGTAAATGAACCATTCTCCCAGCCACACTTGTTTTGATTTACATGCCCTCTCCCTCTCTGCTTTCCTGGAGGGCTCTGGCTTGACAGTTTATTGACAACCAGGCAGCGATGGCTATCGAGCGACCCATCTGCGACGTCAGGGTATTTTTCTGTGTGTTGTAGAGTATGGGCAGTGCAGCGGTTAAGAAATAATTGCCCATCTGATTGTGGGGTGCTGGTCTTGTTCTTAAGTCAAGTGAGTGTTTTATGAATCAGAACAAACATAATATTTCTGTCTCCAGTTAATATCAAGATTAATGATATTTAACAAAATTGAAATTTATAGTAGGTAGTGCTTTTAATCAGTGTTCAGGAGTACCTCTGCTGCTTTCTTGGTCTCTTCCTACCAAGGAGTACTTTTGTATCTTGTCTCCCTGTAGAAACCTAAACTTGTTTCTTCTCCGAATCCCCTTAAAATCTGCTTTCCTCCCTAATTAAACTATGATTTAAAGCCAGGGTAAGATTATAATGAAGCTAGTTTTGACCCCCACACAGTAAGCACTCAGAATTTCAGTAGATCCCTGATGTATGATGCGATTTCTCAACATTAGTGATTGCGATAATCAAATCACCATAATAACTATGACATTTGTGTTTAGGACAATTTTCACCTGCCAGCTTAAAAGTCGTAGAGAGCCTTATTTCATGTTGGCATGTGACTCTTTACATTCAGTAATCAGAATTAGTGGTTAGTGTAAACTTCTCGCCTGGGTGTGCCTAAATCTCTCTCTCTAAATACGTGTGTACACACACATACACACACACACACACACACACACACACACATTCTATCATCCATGTGATTTTGGCAACAAAGTATAAAATTTCTACTTGTGTGGTTTTTATTAACTTCACATAAGCCTTTTGAGATTATTTGATTTACACATGGGCTAGATTCAATCTAAGGAAAAATATTGTCCTCCAGCAACCTAACAACTCCTTGGCTGCTATGTAAGTGGGAATAAAGTGTGAGAGCTTTTATAGGCAAACCTTATGGTTAAGGACATTTACTGTTGTAAAAAAACTGAAATAAAAATTGAAAAGGGAATGAATAAAGAAACAGGATTGCCTTGCCTCCTGCCATATTGGTTAGTAAATTAAGCGTCTGATGTGCCCAGAAGTCTTTATTAATAGCTCAGACAATTCCTCCAGGGGTGTTACCAAAAACCCTAGTAAGCTGACTTGGGCTTCTTCCCTCCTTTTTCCCTGCCCTTCTTTTCTTCAGTAGATGGTGTCAGATTCTTCTCATATCGGATGGACAGATTCATCATTCTATCAGCAGTGTACAAGAAGCTGTTTTTCCCCAGTCCCGCCAACACAGTGCACTATTTCATTTGCTTTTTGTAAACCTTCCCTAGCTTGATTCTATCTTTTCCAAAATTTGGTGACCAGACCTTCGTCATCATTCTCATCATAGACCAATTGCTATGGAACCAGCTTTAATGTACTTAATGAGGTTGGAGAAGGAAGACAAGAAAGCTTCTAAACATTATATTTTACGTTAACATTTACAAATATATTTTATTAAAAATATTTTAAACATGCAAAACAGTGCAAAGAATATTAGAATGAACATTCTCGTTCACCACCTTACTGTGCTGTGATTTATCCTTTTGGCAACATTTGCTTTAAATCTTTTTTTAAAGAAGTGAAATAGTGCATATAGATTTGAAGTTGCTTGTATTCCCTCCCTGATGCCATTTATCTCCCTCTTTGCTCAGAAATGCCATTCTCAAGCACATTTTTACTTCTACAGTAAATACTGTAGTTTTTCATGTTTCGATGACACTATGTGAGTTCTTTTGTGACTTATTCTGTCCTTAACATCATGAGTTTGAGATTTATCCATGTTGATACATGTCATTTATTTTATTGCCTATAGTCTTATCTGAATATATCATAATTCATTTATCCATTCTCCTGTGGGTGGGCATTTGAGTTGTTGCCGACTTTCTATTACTGCACATGATGCTGCGATCAGTGTCTTGTAATGGTGTCTTTGCCTCTCTTTCAACATGGATAAGGATGTGTGTAGTTCCAAGAGCTACTATATCCATCTAGGAGGAGGAAATTAGAGCATCGTGGGGAGAGTGGTTCTGGCAAGGTAGCACAGTGTAGGGGAATGGCTCAGTGTTCCCTCCCCCCCACCCGCAAAAAAGGTCCTTGGTATTTCTGGATGTGAATGATGCAGATTCGAAGACCGTAAAATGAGTTTGGAGAGGTAAATGAGGTAAAGGGCCCAGGATATTGGGCTAAGGCCACGGGGATGCTTTCAGTGATGTTAAATGGGGGATTATTTGATCAGGTTTTCATTTTAAAGACATTGTTCTAGTGGGTTATGTGGAAGTTGAACTGGGATTGGGATGAGGAAAGTTTCAATTAGCATTCTTTGTATTGTAAGTAATAGAAAGTCAAATTTCAAATTGGATTACATAACAAGGGAATTTATTGACACACATAAGTGGAATGTCTAGAGGTAGCAAACTAGGTTTGACCCCATAGCTGAGTGATGTCACCAAAGATAAATTTTTTTCCAACTCCGCCTTCCAGGGTGTCTCTACTACTTGCTGGCTGTAATATGGCTGCTAACAGCTCCTGGGACTCTATACTTCATTTCCTATGATCACAGTGAGAAAATGGAGACATAAAAAGTATCTCTCACAGAAGCAAACCAAAATTTTGATTGTACGTGTCCCCTGAACCAGTCACTGGGTGGAGGGGGCTAGGACTATTCTGATAGACTAATTCCATCTAGAACCCTCCCCTGAGGCTAGGGGATGGTGTTACTCCAATCTGGATAGCAGGGCTGCTAAGTCACTGGGGAGAGGTGGTTTTCCAAAAGATAACGTCCCCAGAGGCTGTTAGGAAGGTGGAATGGAGAAATGTAGACTTGCAAGGAAACTAACAAATATGCTTTACAGCATAGAAATGAGCAAGCCTGGAGTGACAAACATATATAAAGAGATGGTGGACCAGTGAAGAGAAGGGGCTTTGGTCCTGAAAGTAGGGAGAGACAAGGGAAAGTAAACTTGAGAAATATGTAGGAAGTAGGACTTGGTGATTTATGATTATGTGGAGACAAGAGTGGTGTATTAATTAGGCTAAGCTAAACTACCATAACAAAGAGAGCCCAAATGCAATAGCTTCAACAAAGTTTATTTCTTTTTCAGGTTCGGAGTGTGTTCTAGGTTGCTAATGTCAATGGTGGATGGATCTGTTCCAGTTTTCAAGGGTCCCAGTTCATCACACCTGGACCATCTTCAACATATATCTTCCAAGATTGCTTTGATTATTGTCATTCTCGTCCTCAGGAAGGGGGAAAGTGCATGAAGGTGGGAGCACAGGAGAGCTTATTGGCCAGACCTGAAAGTAAGCCCCTCTCATTTCTGTTCTTATTTCATTGCAGAGAACCTTGTCATAAGACCACTCTCGATGTGCAAGGGATATGTGTTATAGGGGAGCATAGATTTTGGTGGATAGCTGGCAGTCTCTGCTACAGGTGGAATGTGGCGACTTCCATGTTTCTGGCTTGAGCATTTGATGATTGATGGTACTAGCGGATGTGTAGGAGACTATAGGAGAAGGATGTGGAGTGGGGGAGAAGGGGAGATGAACAGTTCATATTGGGGTATCTTGTGTTGGAGGTGCGCGTGGGCCGTACAGGGGGAGATGTGTAGTTGGCTGTCCAAGTCTGGTCTTCATAAAGGGAGGTCAGGATTAAAGATCTGGATTTGAGAGTCATCCGTTATTAAATGACTGATTCTTGGGGTAATTCTTGCTTAAAAGCATTACCTGGCATTCACCTTGACGCCCTTGTGCTTCTTTTCTGCTGTCCACTCCTTCAATCATGTGACATTTTAAAGCAGTTTATCCCTAACCAGTTTGACAGCTCAATACTTGGAAAGGCTAAATTTATTCTTTAAATCTGGAGATGTCTCCCTCTCACAGATTGTTTATAAAAATGTCAAAATAATATCAGTGCTATAGCATGATGGCTAGGGGATCCCGTTGTTAGCATGACTCCGACTAGATAAGTGCTTTATAATCACTGCCTTTGATTGCCTGTCTTAATTCAGCTTTCTATGCTCGACAAAACAATTAAGATTTTAAACAAATTATCTACGGGTTGCCGCTTATTTATGTAGTTGTGTAGGATTTTTCCTTAGAGAAACTATATTCTTGTTCTTCCAATAAGTTGAGTGATAGTATTTCCCATGCTACACCCCTTGTGGAAGGGGTTGGGTTACTAGAAAACTTTAGGAAGAGAAAAGATCCGTTGCGGTTTTTTTTTGTTTGTTTGTTGGTTGTTGTTGTTGTTGTTTTTTTTTTGGCTTTGGAAAATACTTGCTTTGGAATTAAAGAACAGTAGTGTGTTTTCCAGGTATTTTCTTCTATTCTGTTGCATGAATTTTCAGTGTTAAAAGGGGCTTCAGAGATTATGACCCTGTTCATTCCAGTGACCCCGATTATAACCATTCAAATAATCCTGTAGATTCTGCTTGGATACTCTCAGTATTGGGCAGCTCTGTACTTTTCTAGAAAGATTGTTTCCTTGATGAAACAAGGTTATTTTTTGGGTTGAACTCAAATGTGCCTGCTTCTAATTCTCCTCATTGGCTCTAGAATAGCAGATGTCAACTCTTTTGTGTGATGGTACTTGAGCCTTAGGGGAGTTACTGTCTGACACATGTATGGGAATGTAAATAGTATAGGTAAATGGCTCTACATGTAACCACACTTCTGGACCATTTAAGAAGACAGTGAAGTGCAAATGAGGGAGAGTGAGTATTTTGGTAACATTGATCTCTTTTTAGTCTTTATTTATAAAAGTAAATTTCTTGCTAAGTTCACATTTTATTATAATTAACAGATTTTTTTTTGCCACCCACCTCCAGAGCAAAACATGAGTCCATCAAATATTTGAAGACACCTCTGATATCCATCCTTAGTCTTCTTATCATTCATACCCATTTATCCTATCCATGTCTCATAAACTATGATTTCTAGAGCCTCACTGTCTTGGTCACTCTCCTCTATCCAAATAAATGCCAGTGTCTTTCTCAAATTGCAACATGTCCAGAATTGGACATGATATTCCAATGCATGGCTCATTGTTTGGTGGGAATAGTATGTACCAAAGCACTAGAAGGCTGGGGGAATAAGATGATGGAAATAAGAATATTTTCTTTCAGCTTTTAAGTGTTAGGTGCACAGAATTGTGTGTGTGTGTGTGTGTGTTTGTATGTATGTGTGTGTGTGTGTGTTTCTGTGTGTTTCTGTGTGTGTGTGTGTGTGTGTGTGTGTGTGTGTATGCTTTGATCCAAAGAGCATTTGCTATTAGCAAGGGCACATCATAAATCTTTGCAATCTGAGTATTTACTAATTATTGCCAAAGGCTTTGAATGATCAAATCCATTACAGGGGGTAATAGAATTAATAATTATTGTTCTGTTTACCTTCTATTTTGAAAAACAATAATTTGTTACTTTCAGTTAGGTTATATATTTCTTACAAGTATCAGTAACTCAGTATGTTCAAATTTGAACAGTTGAATATATGATAAGAGCTGGTGTCCTAGTTGTGAAATGTGCTCTTGTCTTTCATAGCTCTCTGGGGATTGAAGGCCACTCGACATGTGACTGCCACTTTACCTTACTCTTTCACCTGGAAGTGATTTCTTCCTTATTGGAAATCTCTCAGTTCTTTCTTTCTTTTTTTTTTTTTTAAAGATTTTATTTATTTGACAGAGAGAGAGACAGCGAGAACAGGAACACAAGCAGGGGGAGTGGGAGAGGGAGAAGCAGACTTCCCGCGGAGCAGGGAGCCCGAGGCGGGGCTCGATCCCAGGACCCTGGGATCATGACCTGAGCTGAAGGCAGACGCTTAACGACTGAGCCACCCAGGCGCCCCCTCTCGGTTCTTTCTTGACACTTGTCCCACTCTACCTCATATTATGGGTGCTTGGTATGTGTTTAGTGTCCTCTGAGAGAGTACAGATTTTTAAGAGGATCTAATATGTTTTGTTCATGTCTGAATGCCTCAGACAGCCTAACCCAGTCTAGTCTGTGCTCAGTAGTCACTGAAAGAAGGCATTAATGCAAGAAGGCTAAATATTTAAAGATACATGTAGTATATTTATGGCCAGTAGTAGATTTAATTAGAAGTAAAAACATGTAATCTGAAACTAAAAAAAAAAAATTGACAATAAAGTGCAAAAATACTCAATTGCACAGGAAGATATTAACAGCATCATCCACTATAATGTATATAGAATCTAGCTATTTCAGATTTGCTGATGCCTGTTGGACACTTTATTTTTTTGTTATTTCTTAAATTTATATTTATTTTTAAAGATTTTATTTATTTGTGTTTTTTGAGTTTCTTTTCTTTCTTTCTTTATTATTATGTTGTTTGTTTTTTAGAGAGAGAGAGAGAGCATGAGCAGGGGGAGGAGCAGGTGGGGGGAGAGAGAGGGGGAAAGGATCTGAAGCAGACTCCATGCTGAGTGCAGAGCCAATTCAGGGTTCCATATCATGACCCTGAGATCATGACCTGAGCGGAAACCAGGAGTTGGAAAGTTCACTGACTGAGCGGCTCAGGCGCCCCTGGACGTTTTAAATGGTGGATTGAAATTTGACTTCTGCAAACCTATTTGTGCATGGGGAATGAGGTATCACTCTGGTGAGAGTCACTCTTATTGTGTAAATTAATAGCGTCTTCTCATCTTGAAGAGCTAGTGCAATCATTAGGCAAAAAGAAACGTCTTTCTGTATCCTATGGATGATAACTTTAAAAATATCTAATTGTTTGAGGTTTACTATATTCTAAGCCACTGTGAAATCATAGAAAGTATGTATACTGGTCTCTGCCCCCAGTTCTGGGCACAGAGCTCCTAAAACCCTTGTAATTTCCTAAGTGACAAGAGCACTAGGAGCATCTTTTGTCCTAATTTTTGGTCTTTGACTCCGGTTCCTGACACAGAACTCCTAAATCCCTTGGAATTTCTTGGGTAATAGGAGTGTCTGTTGCTTTAGTGAAGCGATGCTTGGTATGTTTCTGGATAGCTTCAGGATGAGGGCTGGTGGGTTGGTGAACACAATGGTGTGGTGGGAGGGTGGTGCACCTCAACTCCATAGGGACAGAAGCTCCTGTGCTTGGGACCCTTCCAGATCTCACCCTCTGTATCTCTTCATCTGGCTGTTCATCTGTATTCTTTAGCATATACTCTATTAAATGTAATACTACACCAGTAAATGTAAGTATTTCCCTGATTTCTGTGAGTTGTTCTAGCAAGTTATCAAACCCAAGGAAGGAGGGGGTCATGGGAACCCCAATTTATAGCAGGTCAGTCAAAGGTACAGGTGACAACCTGGGACTTGCCACTGGCTTCTAAAGTACAGGCAGTCTTTTGGGACTTAGCCCTTAACTTGTGGGATCTGGTGCTAACTCCAGGTAGATGGTACCAGAACAGAATTGAACTGGATGCCATCCAGCTGATATTGCAGAAACCTGCACATCTGGTGTCAGAAGTATTGTGAGTGTGAGAATAATGGTGAAACACAGGGAGTTTTTCTCACAGCCGCCTGGCATTACCTCATTTCATCCCTGCGAATCATTATAATAGTCCAGCAAGGTCAATTCCATACTTATCCTTATTTTGTTAATGAGAAAATGGAGTCAAGAGAGGTTAAGTGAATTGCCCATAGTAAACAGTACCACCAGTACTTGATTCAGAATGCAGACTCTTGAGTACAGTGTTCTCTGTCTTCTCCTTATTGGGCTGATCCATAAATACTCAACCAGCTCTTAATATGTGCAAGGCAAATTTTAGGCATTGTCCTCAAAGTAAAGATATATAAAGCAAGACATATCGAACAAGATTCCTCTTCTTATAGAACTTAACAATTTTCTGGAATGACCTCAGATCTGTCTGATGGAATATTAGTGTTAGCCCCACCGAGTGCCAACTAAGTAATACTAGCATGGTGTTCTCTAGGAATGAATTTACTGGAAGGCTTTGGAACAGGCCAGGAAGACTTTAATGGAGGAAACCAGACTTTAGCTAACTGTTGAAGGAGAAGAAGAATATATATCAAGAGAGATATGGAAGAGGACATTTCAGACAGGAGCAGAAGGCAAAGGAGGAACACAGCATGAGCCAAATGCAGGCTGGGAAAACATGAAGGCACGGCCAAGGGATCTCATTGCACGTTGTCAAGATTATTTTTTCAGGCTTTCATCTTACCCAATAATAATTCAGTCATGAATGTAAATTATGGTCACTGAAAGAATTATACAAAAAACAATTTTCACAACTAGAGATGTCAGAGGCAAGGTTTCTTGTAGAAAGATTTTATTAGAGGAAAGGATATTCATTTAGGTCTTCAAAAATCAAAAATGCTACAAATGGGCAAGGAGGAACATTTGTCATTATCACCCCTGCTGCTGTTTCATAGTAGCTGTATGCATTTTTTTTTTTTCTTTTCAGTTTGGAGTGTAAAGAGTGAGAAAAATTTGAAGGTCCTTTTCCAAAAGGCATATGAGAACAATACATCTTTTCCACCAAGAATAAATGTAATCCTGTTCTATGATCATAGATCAGATATCACTGAAGGTATCTATAAGGTTGGAAATTGAAAAGACTGACAAGTCTACTCACATAAGGCTTCAAGGAATGTAAAGGATACAGCAGGAGGAAGGAAGCCCAGATAGTCACTGAGAGGGCTGAGCCTCTCAGGTCCAGCTCCCAAGAGCCTTTTTCAGTTGCATGGGATGAGCTTCACCTTTTGATGATAGACTATGTCATATGTGTGAGGTCCCTGGGCCTCGGGGGAGCTGAAGCATGAGATTACTCAAGGCTCTGGTCATAGAGCCGAAACCAGGCTGTATAACTGGTTAAAAAGTAGGAAGAAATGTATAGGGATGGTAATTCAGGACAGTGATTCCTTTTGGGGGGATGGAATTGGGATAGATGGTCAGCACAGCATTTGTATGTATGAGGTTTTATTCCGCTGCTCTGGTAGCTAGTATGTGGTTGTTATGTAATTGTGTGTCTGAAATATTTCATAATAAAAAGGGTTGGGCGCAAAACTTTTCCTCACATTATAGAAAAATAAGCTTACAAGTTAAGAACCGCTTTCATATTGTCAGTTCTGGGAGCCTAGGTAACCTCTTCATGGGCCCAAAGTTCAGGGGACTGAGTCCACAAATCCACCATTCTGAAGGGTTTTAGGTCCAGAATGTTGATTCATCAGACACTTGTGAGGATGGAAAACGTACTGCAAGTACTATTACAGTCTTAATTGTGCAACATTTACTCTCATAAACTCTATCTTTTTATAATTGTATGGTTTGGACAAGCAGAGTCTTTCACAGAGGCCTTAAGTTTGGAAATGCAAGTATAGCACTCAATCTTTTCTCCCCTCGCAAAGTCTGCTGATGATCAGATCTTTCTTCTAAAAGCTGGTGGTTCTCGACTAAGGGTGATTTTGTCTCCCAGATGACATTTCACAATATCTGGAGGTATTTTTGGTTGTCACAACTTGAGGGGGGTGGATTGCTACTAGTATCTAGTGAGTGGAGCCTGGGTGTGCTGCTAAACTTTCTATGGTACGTAGGACAACCCCACGGCAAAGAATTATCTGGCTCAAAATGTCAACAGTGCTGAGGTTGAGAGCTCGGACCTAAGCTAAAAATATATTTTAGTAATTTTAACATTTTCCTGATTACTCTACGAATAGTAGAGTAATACCTATTCGTTGTAGAAAATCTAGAACATACCAAAAGCTCACAAAAAAGAACTAAGTTGCCCATAATCCCATCCCTCAGAAAGAACTACTATTTAACAGTTTATTGCAGTGACTCACACAAACCTGGCTATGTCTAGGGAGCTTTGAAAAAACGTGGGGCTCCAATCCTGGATATTCTCATTCTTTCTCCATGCTTTGATACTCTTATTAATCTACTCTAATCCCTGGACAATATTTTCTGAGCCTTTTCCTGTGCCAGGAGTTGGCAAACCACAGCTGCTGGCCCGATCCAACCTGCCACCTGTCTCGGTACAGCCTGCCAGGTAAGAATGGGTTTTACATTTTTAAATGGTTGGAAAAAAATCAAAAGAGGAATAGTCTATGTCACATGGAAATTATATGAAATTCCAATCACAGTACCCTTAAATACACTTCTGTCAGACTACAACCATGCCCTTTCCTTTACAAATTGTCTGTGGCCGCTTTCGCGTTACCACGCCAGAGTCAAGTAGTTGTGACAGAGACTCTAGCCCCATAAAGAAAAAAGTTTGCAGACCTCCGTCCTATGCCTTTTGGTGCTTCTACAGTTCTTTCCTGGACTTCACAGCCTTCTGTCCCCTCCTGTTGGTCACTTAAGCTATTTTTAATTTTTGGCTATTATAAATGATTCGTTGAAAAATATCCTAATTGACTAACCCATGTGTATGTATGTGATTATTTCTCTAAGCACATTTTCTAGAGGAAGTCACTTTTTTTTTTTTTTTTTTTACAGTACAATATTGGTTTATTGGTTTCTGGAGAAGAATTCAGTGATTCATCACTTAGATACAACACCACATGCTCCTCACAACAAGTGCCCTCCTTAATACCCATCACCCATCTAGCCCATCCCCTACCCACCTCCCTCCGTCAACCCTCAATTTGTTTTCTATTGTTAAGAGTCTCTTATGGCTTGTTTTCCTCTCTCCTTTTTTTCCTTTCCCCCTTCCCCTATTCTCATCTGTTTGGTTTCTTAAATTCTATGCATGAGTGAGATCATATGGTATTTGTCTCTCTCTAACTGACTTATTTCACTTAGCCTAATACACTCTAGCTCCATCCACGTCGTTGCAAATGGCAAGATTTCATTCTTTTTGATGGCTGCATAATATTCCATTGTGTGTGTGTTTGTGTGTGTGTGTGTGTGTGTATAGATATACACCATATCTGCTTTATGCATTCATCAGTCCATGGACATCTGGGCTCTCTCCAATTTGGCTAATGTTGATAATGCTGCTATAAACATTGGGGTGCATATATTCAAATCTGTATTTTTGTATCCTTTGGGTAAATACCTAGTAGTGCAATTGCTGGAACATAGGGTAGTTCTATTTTTAACATTTTGAGGAAACTCCATACTGTTTTCCAGAGTGGCTACATCAGTGTGCATTCCTACCAACAGTGCAGGAGAGTTCCCCTTTCTCCACATCTAAAGGAAATCACTTTTTGAAGCATTGGTTCATATAGCCATATGAGTATCCTGAAAGTTTATACCAACTTTTACTCCAAATCAGAAATGTGTATGAATGCCTCTTTCCCCACCCACCTTGCTATCTCTGGGGGCTTTGCATTTTTGTCTCGGCCACCCTGACAAGTTCTTGTAACTTGCACTCCTTTGCTAGCTAATGAAGCTGAATGTTATTTCCACGTGCTTATTGGCTGTTGGTGTTTAGTTTGTAAATTGCCTCTTATTTCTCTTTTGCCTGTTCTCTATTCTGGCCTTTATTATTTTCTTGCCGTCTGGTAACAATTTTTTTCTTTTTAACTTAAGGGTAACAACTTTTGCTGACAGGTAAGCTGCTCATGTTTCCCCTGAGAGTACATTTTTTTCCTGCTAATTTTTTAAATACATGGACATTTAAAAATGGGACACTTAAAAAAAACATTTCCTACTTTGGGGGTCCTTCTTGCTTTATTTGTTGTTTGTTCACTGTGGGTGGGCATACACCAAGGGAACATGTGACGAGAGGTACAAGGCCCCTGAAGGCCACGAGGATGTCATGTGGTTGGAACTTTGTAAGAAACCCCCAAACTGTCTTTCCAAGTGGCTTTACCATGTTCCATTCCCACCAGCAGTGAATGAGGGTTCCTGTTGCGCCACATCCTTGTCAGTAGAAGGCGCTGTAGGGATAGTACAAGGCATAGCAGAGGAAAGGGTTTCTCTTGCTGGTTTGGGGTGCTTTACCTTTTGCTCTCATGACATGGCTGCGGATGGTGTATGTGAGACCCGGTGGTACTCACCGTCCAAGGAGTTTCTCCAGTACCCTGGTGGGTGGATTCTCGCTCATCATTGTGGACCACTGGCTGTGGACCAACTCTGCCTAGGGTGCTCCAGCGATCTTCCCTGCCATCCAGTGAGCTACAGTCATGCCCTTTCCAGTGGTATTAAAATCTCAATCTTGGATGGGGGTGGGGTCTCTTCCAAGTTTGGTCCTTCCTTGGATTATCTCCCTTAGTCCTAGAAGGAGTCGCTGTTCCCTGCATTTACTATTCCTGTACTCTCAAGAGTTCTCTTTTACCCTATTAGTAGTTAACCACCTTCTACTAGTTAATTGTTTATATTGAATTTTCCCTATTCAGATGCCTGGTTTGGTTTCTGTCTCCTGACTGGAAGGACACAGTTTCTTTTAAATTTTTGGTTATTTTAAACCTCAGGTAGGTTTTTTTTTCTCTCCCAACTGAACTGCTAGGATTGGGTTTGAGGGGTGGGGGTATAGAACAGAAGAAAGGGCACCTGGCCGGGTTGGCAGACACCGTGGTGTCTGGCTCTGTCAGGGGCTCAGGTGTCTTGGCTGGCTAGGTGAGTGTGACATGAGCAGGACTAACTGGCACGTGGAGCGAATGGGACCCAGCATTCTTTTTAGATTTTTTTTTTTATTCATTCATGAGAGACAGAGGAGGAGAGAGAGGGAGAGAGAGAGAGAGAGAGAGAGAGAAGCAGAGGGAGAAGCAGGCTCCCAAGGAGCGGGGAGCCCAATGCGGGACTCGATTCCAGGACCCTGGGATCATGACCTGAGCCGAAGGCAGACGCTTAACGACTGAGCCACCCAGGCGCCCCTGGGACCCAGCATTCTTGAGAACCCTTCCGTCAAGATTCTATTCTAGAGACGTGGCTGGGAGAGGAGGTTGGTTACACTGTGTGAGATGTGATGGGCTCGAAATCAGAAGGAGGAAGAGTCTTCTTGATGATGATCCAAAAGAAAATGGAACAGATGAGAGAGTCCAGATGGGGTCAGGGCCTCTGGTTAAATCCTGAGCAGCACCGAGAGCAGCTCTGATATTCCATCTGCTCTGGCATGCAAGCAACTGGTTGCCTTGTCGGTTGCCGCAGAAAGAGAAGCTCCATAGCCTGGAAGGATTTTATCCTTGTGATCAGCAGACAAGGTGCAAATATTTATATGATATTGTTTAAGCATTATAATAAGATAACAACATTTTAGGGAATGGCTTACATGAACTGTACATATTGCCAAATAGAAATAATGTGCATTATGAGTTTGTTTTCCTTGGTGTGGACACTGTCGTCCCCAGGGAGGTGGCTGAGCAAAGCGTTAGGTTGCGCTGCCTCGCTCCTGCTGGCAGGGACACAGGTGCAAAACTGTGGGCACAATGAATCCAGCGCCAGTTGCATCACTGCTGCCCAGGCTCAGCTCGAATTGCTGTCCATGGAGGAGATAGGATTCATTTGTTTTCTTTCAGGGAACATGCAAACACATGGCAGCAGGGAGAAATAGGCAAAGCCCAACCTTTCCTTCTCTGAGGAGCTCTGGCAAGAGATGAGCCGATGAGCCTTTGGACATACTGCCTTTGTCAGTAGATGTTTGAGAAGATGTATCCCTGTGGCAGTATGCTCTGCGGATAGCTGATCAATTTTTCACTCTCTCCCAGAGCTATTGAAAAGTAATAGTGATTTGTGAGAGAATCTGAAAACACTACATATGCTCCCAGAAAATATAAAGAAATACTCAAACAGCTTTTTTACAGGATTCAGATAAAGATGAAATGCATGAAAATCACTTTCCAGGCTTTTGTGATGAATTATCTAGGGTGGTGAGTCGGGAGCTTTTCCTCTCATTTCTGTTTTCCTTTTGGCTTCGCTGAGCTAGTACTGCTTAACAGTAAGTATCGGGGCCCTGGCGCTATGCCGGAGTGCTGCATTTGGAGAAAGAGAAAGGCTCTCCTACAAAAAGTCATCTTCCCAGGGTTCCTGAGATGGATGGGGACTAGGTGCAAGCTTAACCCAAGTTCCAGCTTCATGTTGCCCAAACTAGACTGATCTTGGAGATTTTGACTGGAATCCTGTGCTAGTACCCAGGAATCTGTATTTGTAACAAGTACCCAAGTTGCAGACTTGATACTGTCAGCTTGCAAAACATCATTCTTGTGGATAGACTCAAAAGTGAAGTTTATTTTTAAATGTACTTAGACTTCCTGCTTGTCCAGCCAGATTTAGGTTGGCATGACTCACCTACATAAATATATTTTTCAAGGCTTGGGAACACCACTCTCAGCATTTGGGAGAACACATTAAAAACAAGAACAAGAAGAACAACAACAAACCCGTTCACTGTATTGAATTGAGCAGCTGAAAGGCAAACACCTGGCCTTTTCTTCCCGATGCTGCTGCTTGGGCTGGTAGACTTTGGGATGGAACGTATTCACTTTAAAAATCGTCCTTCTTGCTCCTTCCTGAACTATACTTCTTTTTTCCCTTTAAAACATAACATTTATTGCCTTTTTCTAATTACAAAAATAACTCATGCTCAGTGTCAAAAATTCCAAAGAGAAAAAAAAACAGAACAAAAATCTGTAATTTCATCGCCCGGCGATAACCTTGCTATATGTTTTCTGAAGACACAGTGATGTGTGCTTCTTGAGGCTTGTAATTACAATACATCAGGACCACTTTGTGAGAAACAGTAATTGTAAGTTAAAACGGGAATGTTAAAGGTAACCTATACAAACTAGAATTTCATTCCTGCTACATTTTCATATCTTCAGAAATGCTGATCTATCAATCTGTCCTTAGAATTCTAAGAGAATCCATATTTTTAGAATTTATAAATACTGTCTTTTCTAAAGTTGTCATACTGCAGTTAGATATTTTTCTCTAAAGAGTTTAGACATCTATCATTCATTCTTTTGTTATATGATTGTTGAACATCTATTATGGAGATGCAGCACTTAACAAGACTGGTAAAGTTCCTGCCTCCAGTGAGCTTATTTTCCAGGGTAGGGACAAGAAATGATAAATAAGCAATTAACAAAACATTTTCAGATTCTTTGTGTTGAGTGATTAAGGAAAGTCAGTGTCTTCACTCTGACATCAGAGTTGACACCTAAAAGATGAAAAGGTGCCCAGCCTTGGGAAAAGGAGAGGGTCTGTTTCCCCACAACCTCAACAAAATGTGTTACAAAGTGGTTTTGGTTTGATTTGGTTTGGTTAATCTGCTAGGTGAGAACTGGTGTAGATTTAATTTGCTTTTCCATCAGTTTGAGTGAAGTTAAATATCTTGTCATATATTTGAGGGCTATTTTGTGGGGGTTTTTAGGGAACCATCTCTTAATCTTTTCCTCATTTTTTTTTTGAGCAAAAGAATTTTGTCCATATAGTTTTTGATCTCTTTTTCCCTCAAAAACATTTTTTTCATTTTAAACAATAAAGCTTTATTTCTCATTCACACTACTTGTCTATCAAGGGTTGGAGTTCTATTCCATATTGTCTTCATTCATTCTAGGATTCAGACTGATTGAGAAACTTCCCTGGAGTATTGCTTGTTTTTAAATAATTTTTTTATTGTGGTAAGAACATTTACATGAGATATATACCCTCTTAACAAATTTTCAAGTGTACAGTATAGTGTTGTTAACTACGGGCATGATGTTGTACAGCAGATTTCTAGAACTTACTCATCTTGCATGACTGAAACTTTATACCGGTTGAGCAGCAACGCCCATTTCCCCCAACCCCCAGCCCCTGGCAACTACCATTCTTTTTTTATTATGTATGTACTTTTAAAAAAAATTAACATATAATGTATTATTGGTTGCAGAGGTACAGGTCTGTGATTCATCAGTCTTATATAATACCCAGTACTCATTACATCACATGTCCTCTTTAATGTCCATCACCCAGTTACCCCATCCCTGCACCCCCCTCCCCTCTAGCAACCCTCAGTTTGTTTCATATGATCAAGACTCTCTTATGGTTTGTCTCCCTCTCTGGCTTCATCTTGTTTTATTTTTTCCTCTCTTCCCCGATGGTCCTCTGTTTTGTTTCTTAAATTCCACATATGAGTGAGATCATATGATGATTGTCTTTCTCTGACTGATTTATTTCACTCAGCATAATACCCTCCAGTTCCATCCACGTTGTTGCAAATGGCAAGATTTCATTATTTGATGGCTGCATAATATTCCATTGTAGATATGTACTACATCTTCTTTATCCATTCATCTGTCGATGGCAACTACCATTCTAGTCTCTGCTTTTATGAGTTCAACTTGCTTAGATTCCACATAGAAGTGAGATCATACAGTATTTGTCTTTCTGTATCTGGCTTGTTTCACTTAGCATGATGTTCTTCAGGTTCACTCATGTTGCAGCAAATGGCAGGATTTCTTTCTTCTATTTTTCTTTCTTTCTTTTTTTTTAATTTTAGAGGCGGGGTAGGGCCAGAGAGAGAATCTTAAGCAGGCTCCATGCCCAGAGATCATGACCTGAGCCGATATTAAGAGTCGGCTGCTCAACCGACTGAGCCACCCAGGTGCTCCCGGATTTCCTTCTTTTTAAAGGCTGAATAATATTCCATTTGTGAGTGAGTGTGTGTGTGTGTGTGTGTGTGTGTGTGTGTGTGTGTGTATTACATTTTATTTATCCCTTCATCTATGACAGACACTTAGGTTGTTTCTATATTTTGGCTACTGTGAATAGTGCTGCAATGAACACGATAATGGAGATCTCTTTTGATAATGATTTTATTTCCTTTGGATATATTTCCAGAAGTGAGATTGCTGGATCATATACTGGTTTTGTTTTTAACTTTTTGAGGAACCTACATACTGTTGCATACTGGCTGTCCCAAATTACATTCCCGTCCACAGTGCACAGGGGTTCCCTTTTCTCCACATCCTTGCTAACACTTATTATTTCTTAGCTTTTTATAACAGCCATTTAAAAGATGTGATGTGACACTTTCATGGTTTTGATTTGCATTTCCCTGATGACTAGTGATATTAAGTACCTTTTCACATATGTGTTGGTCATTTGTATGTCTTCTTTGGAGAGGTATCTATTTAAGTCCTTTACTCATTTTTAATTGGACTCTTTGATTTTTTGCTATTGAATTACAGGAGCTCCTTATATATTTTGGATATTCACTGTTATCAGATAATATGATTTGCATATGTTTTTGCTGTTCCATTGGTTGCCTTTTCACTCTATTGATTGTTTCCTTTGCTGTGAAGACTGGTTTTTAGTTTTTGTTTTTGTTTTTTTAGCTTGATGTCGTCTCACTTGACTATTTTCACTTTTGTTGCTTGTGCTTTGGGTGTTATGTCAAAGAAATCATTGCCCAGATCAATGTCATGAAGCTTTTGTCCTATGTTTCTTCTAGGAGTCTTAGTTTCAGGTCTTAATGTTTAAGTATTTCATCCATTTTGAGTTGATTTTTGTATATGGTGTAAGATAAGAGACTTTCTGAGAATATTTAATTCAGTCTTAGGGCCTTTGTTGTCCTCTTTTCTCCACTGCAGTTTTTCTGGTTCACCCTAGGTTTCTGCAAATGTTTGAGGAGGGAGCTTAGAAGATAGCTCTACTGGAAATTGGTGTTTATTTTTCCACTTACAGGTAATCTGATGGGATTTTTTTGTCTTTTTTGTCTTCTAGTTATGATGATATCACACAGCTTTTGTGGTTTTATGTTTCTTGTTGATCTGTAGTTTTTTGGAGGGTATGCAAAAAAATATTCTTATTTAGGTTGTAATTGTTACCTTACTGAATTGCCATTCTTTTAAATCAGAAACTTCAGCTCATGTCAGAAATGCTGTTGTTCTCATAGAAAAGCTCCTTACAATATTAATGCTTTAACTTTTTCCTACACTAGTCAGAGCAGTAACTGATAGAAAGACAGAGGAGTAGAAAATAGGGACCTAAGACCAATACAAAAGCTATTACAGTTTCTCAGAAATGCATTAATTTGTCAAAAATGAGTAATAGTAGTAAGTTTTTCCTATAATGGGATTAGCATTTTCTAGCAGGACTTTTAATAATACCAGTTTTTTATATACTTTGAAAGAGCTTTGATATCACTTGAATTATTTACTTATGGTTTAGGAATTAGCTCTTAACAATAGGCCTTCTGGCTATCACTTAGTACAATGACAAAGCATGTAATCCAGGCAATGTCACTCTATTCTTACAGGCTTGTTTGCAGTCCCTATAAATATTGGCCAGAAATGATTTACCTTGCCTTATTACCACTGTGACTTTAACATGTACTTTAAATGAGAAAAGTAATTGCCTGAACTATATAATATCTCAGGGGAAGTGACTTCATATTACCAGTAGTATTTGGGAGTGTGAAAATAATAGGAGGTATTGGCATCCTAGTTCTTTGAAGTTATACTTCACTGTCCTTAAAAACAGTATGTTTGGTGACATTACTTTGATAATTTTGCTTATCGGAATATTATTAAATAGACTGCCTTTGAAAAGGATTAATGTGGTAAGATTATATCCTTGATGTGATAAACTTGAACTTAAAAAAAACTTACCTATTTTTTTAGTAAAAGGCAAAAAATTTGTTGAGTCAGAAGAGCAGCCAGAGGATCATCCTAACTATTTTTAACTGAATAGTTCAGTAGTGTTAAGTGTATTCACATTGTTGTGAAAAAGATCTCCAGAAATTTTTCATCTTTCACATCTGAAACTCTGTACCCACTACATTGCTTTCTCCCCCTTCTCTTAGCCCTTGGTATCTATCATTCTACTTTATATTTCTATGAATTTGACTACTTTAAATACCTCATGTAAGTAGAATCATACAGTATATGTCTTTTCGTGGTTGGCTTATTTCACTTAGCATAATGTAAGAATTTATAATTTTAAGAAAGGCTTTTATGTTATCTAATCTTATAAACTATGGGGCAGAGTAGATGACCATTCCAAATTGATTAATAATGTGAGAGTAAACCCATAAATTGTACACTAACAGTTTAATACTGATTAAAATTGGATGGACCAAAAATTATTTCCAATTTACTGACTTTTGTGTCTATCTTACAAAGTAGAGATACCTCAGCATAATTAATATTAAAGGTCAATGAATGGATGGGAGAGCTACATTCTAAACTTATCTGGAAGAAGTAATGGAGTGTTATGAAAGGAAATGAATCATTTTTAAATCAAATACTTTAAAATAGTATACATATTTATGTACTATATATATTTATATATACAACTATTCGATGAGAGATTATTTGCTTCTGGGAATTCTGACATTTTGCAGATATGCTTGACTCAAATTTTTCTGATTTTTTATTTATGCATTACTCATAGATTTTTTGGACCCACTTAGGTTATAGCAAAGTTCCTTCTATAGAACCCTTTGGGATTAATTTGAATTTATTAATCCTTTTTCCAAATGTGTTTAAGGAATAGTGATGTCAGTTTGTTATGGAGTGATTTACACATAATAGATATTCTTATAATGGAAGCCAGACTTAAACTTTGAAATAGTTACATAACTTGGAGAAATGGAAATGGGAAATATAATGTATGTCTAAAACAAATGGATTTAGTGGTTTCACAAACCTTGTCATGAGGAGATTCAACACCTGAGATCTTTTTTTAAAATTTTATTTATTATTTATTTTTAATTTAAACTTTTTTTCTAATTATGTTATGTTAATCACCATACATTACATCATTAGTTTTTGATGTAGTGTTCTATGGTTCATTGTTTGCGTATAACACCCAGTGCTCCATGCAGTATGTGCCCTCTTTCATACCCATCACCAGGCTAACCCATCCTCCCACCCCCCTCCCCTCTAGAGCCCGCAGTTTGTTTTCTCAGAGTCCATAGTCTCTCATGGATCGTCTCCCCCTCCGATTCTCCCCCCTTCATTCTTCCTCTACTGCTATCTTCTTCTTCTTCTTCTTCTTCTTCTTTTTTTTAATTTTATTTTTTAAGATTTTATTTAGGGGCTCCTGGTTGACTCAGATGGTTAAGCATCTGCCTTCAGCTCGGGTCATGATCCCGGGGTCCTGGGATTGAGTTCCGCATCAGGCTCCTGGCTCAGCGGGGAGCCTGCTTCTCCTTCTCCCTCTGTCTCTCCCCCTACTCATGCTCCCTCTCTCTGTATCTCTGTGTCTCAAATGAATAAATAAAATCTTTAAAAAAAACCCAAAAAAAACCCCAAAACAAAAAGATTTTGTTTATTCATTTATTTGAGAGTGAGAGAGAGATTGGGGGAAGGAGCAGAGGGGGAGAGAGAGGGAGAAAATCTCAAGCAGACTCCGTGCTGAGTGTGAAGCCAGATGTGGGGCTCAATCTCATGACCCTGAGATCATGACCCGAGCTGAAACCAAGAGTCGGTTACTTAACTGACTGAGCCATCCAGGTGCCCCAACACCTGAGATCTTTTAAAAATGCCTGCTTAGTATCTTTCGTTTAGAAAGAAAGGTGTGATTGACTTATTTTGCTTAGCGTAATACCCTCTAGTTCCATCCACGTCATTGCAAATGGCAAGATTTCAGGGTTTTTTTGATGGCTGCATAATATTCCATGGTATAGATATACCACATTTTCTTTATCCATTCATCTGTTGATAGACATCTTGGCTCTTTCCATAGTTTGGCTATTGTGGACATTGCTGCTATAAACATTGGGGTGCATGTACCCCTTCGGATCACTACACTTGTATCTTTGGGGTAAATACCCAATAGTGCAATTGCTGGGTCATACGGTAGCTCTATTTTCAACTTCTTGAGGAACCTCCATACTGTTTTCCAGAGTATTCCCACCAGCAGTGTAGGATGGTTCCCCTTTCTCTGCATCTTCGCCAACATCTGTCGTTTCCTGACTTGTTATTTTAGCCATTCTGACTGGTGTGAGGTGGTATCTCATTGAGGTTTTGATTTGGATTTCCCTGATGCTGAGCCATGTTGAGCACTTTTTCATGTGTCTGTTGGCCATTTGGATGTCTTCTTTGGAAAAGTGTCAGTTCATGTCTTCTGCCCATTTCTTGATTGGATTATTTGTTCTTTGGGTGTTGAGTTTGATAAGTTCTTTATAGATTTTGAATACTAGCCCTTTATCTGATATGTCATTTGCAAATATTTTCTCCCATTCTGTCAGTTGTCTTTTGGTTTTGTTGGCTGTTTCCTTTGCTGTGCAAACTGAGGGTTGCTGGAGTGGTGGGGGGTGGGAGGGATGGGGTAGCTGGGTGATGGACATCGGGGAAGGTATGTGCTATGGTGAGTGCTGTAAATTGTGTAAGACTGATGAATCACAGACCTGTACCTCTGAAACAAATAATACATTATATGCTAAAAAAAGAAGAAGAAGAAGAAGAAGGTAGTAGGAAGGGAAAAATGAAGAGGGGGAAATTGGAGGGGGAGATGAACCATGAGAGACTATGGACTCTGAGAAATAAACTGAGGCTTCTAGAGGGGAGGGGAGTGGGGGATGGGTTAGCCTGGTGATGGGTATTAAAGAGGGCATGTACTGAATGGAGCACTGGGTGTTATACACAAACAATGAATCATGGAACACTACATCAAAAACTAATGATGTATTGTCAGGTAATTAACATAAGAAAATAAAATAAAGAAAATTAAAAGAAAGGTGTGGGGGCACTTGGGTAGCTCACTCAGTTAAGGCTAAGCATCCAATTCTTGATTTTGGCTCAGGTCGTGATCTCAGGGTTGTGAGATCAAGCCCCTTGTCGGGCTCTGCACTGGGCATGGAGCCTGTTTAAGATTCTCTCTCTTCCTCTCCCTCTGCCCCTCCCCCTCTCTAAAAAAGAAATTAAAAAAATAAAAGGTGTGGGGAAGGAGGAGAATAACAAATTGGAGAACTATTATTTTTTTTCTTGGTCAGTTAGAAAGGGAAATATGTGATTTCTCAGATAAAAAAGATTATTTTTTCAGAAATCTAGGAGTATCAGTCACTTGTAAGCTAAGTAAAAACTCCCAATGATTTCATGTATGTACAGAGTAGCAAGATTGGACATAAGTTTTCTCTTCCTATGTAATTTTTAGTCACTACTATTATTTAAATGTGCTTATATATTTCCAGGGCGCCTGGGTGGCTCAGTCATTAAGTGTCTGCCTTCGGCTCAGGTCATGATCCTGGGGTCCTGGGATCGAGCCCCACATCGGTCTCTCTGCTCCGCAGGAAGGCTGCTTCTCCCTCTCCCACTCCCCCTGCTTGTGTTCCTGCTCTCGCTCTCTCTCTCTGTCAAATAAATAAATAAAATCTTTAAAAAAATAAATAAAAACTAAATGTGCTTATATATTTCCAATGAATGGTTTTAAGTAACCAATTTTATAAATATTGATCATGCATTCAGTTGTACTTCAGAATAGATAATTTGAGAATTTTAAGCTGAAACTGTATGTGGGAATAATATTAAAGAGGAATAAATGGGAGCTACTTTAAAAACATTAAAATGACAACTTAATGTCTTCAAAGAAACGAAAGACAAGACTGATAATCTCAGGAACCAATTAGAATCTCTAGAAAAGAACCAAATGGAAATATTATAAATGAAAAATACAGTGATTGATATTGATAATTCAGTGGATGAGTTTTCTAGCAGATTAGATACTGTTAAATAAAGAATTAGTTAACTGGAACATAGGTTAGAAGAAAATATCCGAACTGAAACATGAAGAGACAAAGGAATAGAAAATGCATAAATGAGCATAAGAAGAAGAGATTCAATAAAAATTTCTTACATACATGTAATTGGAGTCCCAGAAGGAGAGAAGATACATAATGGTGCAGAAATAGCATTTGAAGAGATATTGAGAACTATAAAAAAATTGTTGAAAGACATTAATCCATGTACTCAAGAAGCACTAAAAAACCCAATAAAGATAAATATAAAGAAAACCACCTTGAGGTACATCATAGCAGACTTTGCAAAGACCAAAACCGGTGAGGAAATGTCGAAAACATGCAAAGAAAAGAGTTATATGATTTTCAAAAACAGCAATAATAATACTGACAACTAATTTGTCAAACAAAAAAAAGTAAGCCAGAATATAATGGAATGGTATATTTAAAGTGCAGAAAGAAATTAACTGCAAATCAAGGTTCCTATATTAAGTGAAAATGTCCTTCAAAAATGTAGATAAAATAAGAACATGTTCAGAAAAGCAAATACCAAGAGATTATGACACCAGCGGACCCACACAGAAGGAAGTATTAAATGGTCTTCTTTGAGGGTTGGAAAATAACCCCAGAAGGAAGGTTTAAAATGCAGTAAGAAGACTTTTTTCTTCTTCTTAGCACTAGGTGCCGACTACCTCCACTCCTCTTTTCCTTCGCTGCTGCCCAGGTCCTGGGATCAGCCGACACCATGGGTTTTGGAGACCTGAAAAGTCCCGCCGGCCTCCAGGTGCTCAACGACTACCTAGCGGACAAGAGCTACCTCGAGGGGTATGTGCTGTCACAAGCAGATGTGGCAGTATTTGAAGCAGTCTCTGGCCCCCCACCTGCCGACTTGTATCATGCCCTCTGTTGGTATAATCACATCAAGTCTTAACGAAAAGGAAAAGGCCAGCCTTCCAGGAGTGAAGAAAGCTTTGGGCAAGTATGGCCCTGCTAATGTGGAAGACACCACAGGAAGTGGAGCTACAGATAGTAAAGATGATGATGACATTGATCTCTTTGGATCTGATGATGAGGAGGAAAGTGAAGAAGTGAAGAGGCTAATAGAGGAATGCCTTGCACAGTATGAGTCAAAGAAAGCCAAAAAACCTGCACTTGTTGCCAAGTCTTCCATATTACTAGATGTGAAGCCTTGGGACAATGAGACAGATAGGGCAAAACTAGGGGAGTGCATCCAAAGCATTTGGGCAGACGGCTTGGTCTTGGGCTCTTCTAAACTAGTTCCAGTGGGATATGGAATTAAAAGACTTCAAATACAGTGTGTAGTGGAAGATGACAAAGTTGGAACAGATATGCTGGAGGAGCTGATCACTGCTTTTGAGGACTATGTGCAGTCCATGGACGTGGCTGCTCTTAATAAGATCTAAAATCTACATCATAGATCATTGCCCTTAAATAAAAGCTTAAAAGACAAAAAAAAATGCAGTAAGAAATTAAGAGCAGGGGCGCCTGGGTGGCTTAGTCATTGGGTGTCTGCCTTCGGCTCAGGTCATGATCCCAGGGTCCTGGGATCAAGCCCCGCAACAGACTCCCTGCTCAGTGGGAGGCCTGCTTCTCCCTCTCCCACTCCCCCTGCTTGTGCTCCCTCTCTCGCTGTCTCTCTCTGTCAAATAAATAAATAAAATCTTAAAAAAAAAAGAAATTAAGAGCAGTGGAAAAGGTAAATATGTGGAAAAATCTAAATGAATATTAGATGTATAAAACCATAATAATAATGTATTATGAGGCTTAAAACGTGTTAAAATGTACAATAGAGCTTAAGTTAGTAGTAGAATAAATGGAAGAAAATATCCCATGGTTTTCTCATTGTCTGAGGAGTGGCAAATACATAAATTTATATTAAATTTAGTAAGTTAAGAAAACATGTTATAAGTATAGGCTAACTACTAAAGCAATGTCAAAGAATGAACAACTACCAAACTAACAGAGGAGTAAAGTAACAGAAAAAAATCTCATTCTATTCAAACAAAAGCAAGAAAAAAGGAAAAAAAAGGAATTCAGACCTAGTGGGACAAATACAAATCAAATAATGTAATGGTATATTTATACCCAAATATATCCACAACTGCCTTAAATTTAAAGGGCTAAACTCTCCAATTAAAGTAAAACATTCTCAGACTAGAAAAAAGAACAGAACTCAGCTATCCAATGTTTACAAGAGATACACCTAAAATATAAAGATACAGAAAGCTTGAAAGTTAAAAGATGAAAAAAAACACCATGAAAATACTAATACCCCTTTTTGCACATGCACACACAAAAGCTAGTGTAACTATAATAATACCAGAGAAAGTAGAATTTAAGGGGAAAAAATGTAGAAGGATATTGTATAAGGATAAAAGTCCAATTATTGAGGAAGATTAAAAAAATCTAAATCTGTGTTCACCTAATAATATATGTTTAAAATACATAAAGCCAAAATTGACAGGATAACAAGGAGAACTAAATAAATCCACAATAATGATGGGAGAATTTGTTTTAATTTTTTTTTATTAAGACTATGTTTTTAGGGCACCTGGGTGGCTCAGTTGGTTAAGCATTTGCCTTTGGCTCAGGTCATGATCCCGGGGTCCTGGGATCAAGTTCTACATTGGTCTCCCTGCTCAGCAGGAATTCTACTTCTCCCTGTCCCTCTGCCCCTCCCCTCTGCTCATGCACTCTCTCTCTCTCTCTCTCAAATAAATAAATAAAGAAAATCTTTTAAAAAAAAGACTCTGCTTTTTGAGCAGTTTCAGGTTCACAGCAAAATTGAGAGGAAGGTAAAGAGATTTCCCATATATCTCCTGCTCCCACACGTGCGTAACCTCCCCACTTATCACCATCCTCCATCAGAATGATGCCCTTGTTACAACTGATGAACCTACACTGACATATCATAATCACCCAAAGTCTATAGTTGACATTATTTTTTACTCTTGTTGTTGTACATCTTGTGGGTTTGTAAAATATATAATGACATGTATCCATCATTATGGTATTTTCATGACCCCCAAATCCTTTGTGCTCTGCCTGTTCATCATTCTACCCCTAATCCCTGGAAACCACTGATCTTTTTACTGTCCCATAGTTTTCCCTTTTCCAGAATATCATGTAGTTTGGATCATACAATATGTAGCCTTTCAGATTGGCTTCTTTCACTTAGTAATATGCGTTTAAATTTCCTTTGTGTTTTTTCATGGCTTGCTAGCTCACTTCTTTTTAGCACTGAATAAGATTCTGTTCTCTGTATGTACCATGGTTTATCTATCCTTTTGCTTACTGAAGGACATTTTGGTTGCTTCCAAGTTTTGGCAGTTATGAATAAAGCTGCTATAAACATTGTGCAGGTTTCTGTGTGGACATAATTTTTATTTCTTCTAGGTAAATACCAAGGGATGTAATTGCTCTATGGTAAGAATATGTGTAGTTTTTAAAGAAACTGCTAAACTGTCTTCCAAAGTGGCTGTACCATTTTGCATTCCCACCAGTAGTCAATGAGAGTTCCTTTTGCTCCACATCCTCATTAGTATTTGGTGTTGTTAGTATTCTGGATTTTGACCATTCTAACGTGTGTGTGATGGTATCTCATTGTTTTAGTTTGAATTTCCCTGTTGGACATATGCTGTGGAGCATCTTTTCATAGCTTGTTGGCTATCTGTATAGCTTCTCTGGTGAGGAGTCTCCTAAGAGCTTTGGCCCATATTTTAATTGGGTTATTTTCATATTGTTGAGTCTTAAGGGTTCTTTATATATTTTAATAACAGTCTTTTATCAGACGTGTCTTTTACAAATATTTTTTTCCTAGTCTGTGGCTTGTCTTCTCAGTCTCTAGACATTGTCTTTTGGAGAGCAGAAGTTTCAAATTTTAAGGAAGTCTTGCTTATCCGTGATTTCTCATGGATCATGTCTTTGGTATATTTAAAAGGCATCAGCAAATTCAAGGCTGTCTCGGTTTTTCCCTGCATTATTTTCTAGGAGTTTTGTAGTTTTCCATTTTCCACTTAGGTCCATGATCCATTTTGAGTTAATTTTTTGTGAAGGGTGAATGGACTGTCTAGATTTTTTTTACATGTGTATCTCTAGTTGTTCCAGTAACGTTTACTGAATTCTATTGTATTGCTTTGGTTCTTTTGTCAAAGATCAGTTAACTATACTGATGGTGATCCACTTCAGTCCTCTCTATTCTGTGTCATCTGTTTGTTTATCCCTTGGCCAGTACCATAATGTTTTGATTACTGCAGCTTTATCATAAGTCTTGAAGTTGGGAAGCGTTTGTCCTCCAAGTTTGTTCTTTTTCAATATTGTATTGGCTATTCTGAGTCTTTTGCCTCTCCATGCAAACTTCATTTATTTTAAAGATTTTATTTATTTATTTATTTGACAGAGAGAGAGAGAGAGAGAGAGAGAGAAAGTACAAGCAGGGGGAGCAGAAGTTTTTATGTTTATTCTTTCAAGTTTTCTATATAGACAGTCATGTCATCTTGGAACAATGACAGTTTTATGTCCTCTTCCCAATCGTTGTGCCTTTTTTTGCCTGACTTTATTAGCAAGAACTTCCAGTACAGTGTTGAAAAGGAGTGGTGAGAGGGCACACCCTTGCCTTGTACCTGATCTTAGAAAGCTTTGTGTTTCTCACCATTAAGTATGATGTCAAGTGCAGTTTTTTTATAGATGATCTTTATCAAGTTGAGAAAGTTCCTTTCTATTCCTGTTTACTGAGAGGTTTTTTTTTATTATCATGAATTGGTGTCAGATTTTTGTCGAATGCTTTTTCTGTATCTACTGATATGATCATATGATTTTTCTCTTGTATGTTGATATGATGGATTACATTAATTGATTTTCCAAAAAAATGATTCCTTCAAATCAAACAAATACGTATTTTAGTATGTCCACGTTTGACTTAAAGTGGAAAAATCCAGTTTTCCCTTCCCATGATTTCTAAGGAGAAGTCCCAAATAGTGAAATATATTCTAAAACTACTCAGAGACTTAAGCTACTTTTCCCTGGGTATATTCCACTTACACCCCTGTTAAAAAGCTGATAGGTATTACACGGTTAGGATAATTGTAGCATGTTATCAAATTGGCAGATGCTCAGTAATCATTTTTGTCCCCATTAGGCAACAATAGATACAAAATAAAAGGACACCTGTTGATGTCCTTACAGCTGTGTCTGAATTGGAAGGCACTAGCACTCATCATTCTAGATGGTGGGTGAACCAAAGGAGCTCTGACATTTTTCATGATGATAGTTGCATATAAATACTTGGATCATCCTGGAGACTCCTACTGCCCAGCCAAGTGATTCTGTTTAGGTGATTCCTTCTCCTGCTGTATTTGTAAGCTCCAGATTATTTATTTTTTATTAAAGATTTTATTTATTTATTTATTTATTTATTTATTTATTTATTTATTTATTTGACAGAGAGAGACACAGCGAGAGAGGGAACACAAGCAGGGGGACTGGGAGAGGGAGAAGCAGGCTCCCCACAGAGCAGGGACCCTGATGCGGGGCTCGATCCCAGGACCCTGGGATCATGCCCTGAGCCGAAGGCAGATGCTTAACAACTGAGCCACTCAGGCGCCCCACTCCAGATTATTTGTAAAGCTGTGGTACAAAGATTAAAATTCAAGAATTACAAGACCCTCCAGTATTCTGCAGTTGTGAGACAAGGCATAAGAAGGAAGTGTTTTTAAACTTGGGAATGTATTATTTCAGCTTTAGTACATGTCGGTGCACAATATGTTAAGTGGCTTTTTCAGGCCAATAGTTAATTATCCAGTGACCCAGTTATGAAAAATCCATTCATGAGGAAATATTAAGAATCCTTACCATTATGAGGGTTGTTTGTTTTTTAGCTTTACATAGATTTGTATACCCACATACTGGAGGTAATAAAAAGGAATTATTCCATTTCATTTTTATTAGATTTTACTGCATGGCATATAGCTATAAAGAAATAAGATGTTTAAAAATATTCTGTATCTTAGATATTTAAATAAATTCATTGTTCAAAAGTATCACCCTGGGAGAAGTTACTTATTACGTGGATGTTACCATTGCTCAAACATTTTTGACAATCATTCCTGGAACTTCCTTGAAGCTAGTTTATGTGTCATGCAAGAAACTAGCGAAAGAATATGCTGATATCCCTTATCAAACTCAACACAGTTTTCTAATCTTTTTTTTTTAGTGTTTTGATTTCTGAACCATGTGTATGTATCAACTATTTTTTTTTCAGTTTCCTAATCTTTAGAAGCAAAAGCAAAGTCACTGGAAACAATCTTGTATTTTAAGCATAATAAGTGTAAGTTGAAAGTAGTAAAATCATATTAGGTTAAAAGTTTCTGTTTTGAACTGGTTTCTGGAGATGTCTGTGTAAAATAGTGAAAGATTTGAACTGTTGCTATTAAAAATGACAACTGAGAATATTGATGTATTCTGGACATGGGACAGAAACAGCAATCTAATATATGTCTTAGTTTAATGAAGAATCAGTTTTTGTCTTGACTAATATATAATTGCCTTGTGTGTTAGTGAATACTCAGAGGTTTCTAGAATTAATTAATTTTAAAAAGTTAAGATTTCACTTAAATTGATACCATAAATTTGCTTAGTAAGGCTCTCTTTTTGTAATCAGTACCAAGTGATCTGCCCAAATGATTAAAAATATGGAATGTAGGCTAGATGATATAAATTATTCTAGTTACAAATTCTTGTCTTAGTTTGAAGATTCTCCCATGTATTTATTTCCTACTATGTATCTACATGTTTTATATATATGTGTATATAACCATATACAACTATATATAATATATAGTTATATGTAAAAGTTACAGTTATATGTAAGTTATATATCTGGAACCATGTAACCATATCATTATGTGTGTGTGTGTGTGTGTGTGTGTGTGTATACAAAACTATATAGAACCATGAATGCAAATTACATATATAGAACTGTACAACCATATAACTATATATGTATGTATATATGCATATATGTATGTATATATGTATATATAGTTATATGGTTTTATGTATCATATATATAGTTATAATGTATATATGTATATATAGTTATATGGTTTTATATATCACATATATAGTTATAATATGCACATAGAGGGGCACCTGGGTGGCTCAGTGGGTTAAGCAGCTGCCTTCAGCTCAGGTCATGATCCTGGGGTCCTGGGATTGAGCCCCACATTGGGCTCCTTGCTCAGTGGGGAGCCTGCTTCTCCCTCTCCCTCTGCTGCTCCCCCTGCTTGTGCTCTTTCGCTCTTTCTGTCAAATAAAAAAAAATAAAAAAATAATAATATGCACATAGATGTGTGTGTGTGTGTGTGTGTGTGTGTGTGTGTGTGTGTGTGTGTGTGTGTGTGTAGTTCTTGGCATGTGCCAAAACTACAAAATGGTGGTCTTTAGTCCAGATTTGCTTTTGTTTGTTCTGCAGAATGTTGGCTTACGTAGTATTTTAAGTTTGAATTATTTAAAAATCTCGTGCACTGTTGGTGCAAATGCAAACTGGTGTAGCCACTATGGAAAACAGTATGGAGGTTTCTCAAAAAGTTAAAAATAGAACTACCTTATGACCCAGCAATTGCCATACTGGATATTTACCCAAAGAATACAAGAACACGAATTCAAAGAGTTATGTGCATTTCTATGTTTATAGCAGCATTATTTTCAATAGCCAAGATATAAAAGCCGCCCAGTGTCCATTGATAGATGAATGGATAAAGAAGATGTGGTATGTATGTACAATGGAATACTATTCAGCCATAAACAAGAATGAAATCTTGTCATCTGCAATGACAAATGCTAAGTGAAATAAGTCAGTTAGAGAAAGACAAAACCATATGATTTCACTCATATGTGGAATTTAAGAAACAAAACAAGCAAAGGGAAAATAGAGAGAAACCAAGAAACAGACTCTTAATTATAGAGAACAAACTGCTGGTTACCAGAGGGGAGGTGGGTGGGGGGGTGGGTTAAATAGGTGATGGGGATTAAGGAGGGCACCTTGTCCTGATGAGCACAAGGAGATGTTTGGAAGTGTTGAATTACTTTACTGTATACCTGAAACTAATATAGCATTGTATGTTGACTAACTGGAATTAAAATAAAAACTTAAAAAATAAATAAAACTAAAAATCAGATTTTATAATCTAGTTTTCTGGCTTCTCTTAATCCGTCAGAAGGTCTGGCATTACTCTCCTCCTGACAACAGCCAGTCAGGTAGTTTGGCCCGTGTGCCCTGCCATTCAGCACGGTCCCCATCACTTCCTATACCTTCCTGACGCACAGGTCTAAGGGTCATTTGTCGTTTATCCTCTAATACCAGATCTGAGTTTGAAATCCTTGAATCAATTCTACTAAGGATTTTTATTTTGCTCTTAAGGTCAGTGGGGAGGGTTTTAAGCAGGGGAGTGACCTGGTGTGGGGTCATGGAAATTTGACTGACTTATTTGGGGGAGATTATTCAGCTCCTGTGAGGAAAATTATTTGTTTGCACATGGTTGCTTCTTTCAAGCAAGGTATGATGGCTGCTTGCTTTCTGGTAGGTTGGTGATTCTCCCCCTTCACTTTTTGACCAGAAAGAAGCCACACTGCCTCCGATTGCTCTTAACCAGCTTGTTTTGTGTATTTGTCTACTGAGCGTGATCTTCCCGTCTCCTGGGGCTGTACTACATTGTGGGAAACTGGGATGTTGGACCCCTATGGCTATGTAAGCACCAGAGCTTAGTTCAGGAAGCCCCTCGGATTGCCAGCAGGTATGAAGTGAATGATACTGTTCACAATGCCTTCCTCACTGTTCTCCTGCATGGCCAAGCATCCCAGCTTTTTAGACCCAGCCATTAAACATTAAGGTGACAGAAATGAAATTAATATGACAGAATGACAGTGTTGCTTTTGCTAGAACTAAATGATGCAAATGCCCTTAATTAGATTCAGTTCCATATGCCTAGAGAGTAAACTCTTCTTCTAAAAAGATAGAATACTAATGTCTTGCATTGATGAAGAGCCTTTCATCTGGCAGTTTTCCCACATGGTTTATTAACCAATATGGCACAGTAAAAGCAAAGCAGAGAGAACTTCAACCACAAATGGAATGTAACAACTGCCTAATGGTCTATAACAAAACAGTCGGGCAGGAACTATAAAAAGCTATTTAAAACATCATTAATATGTATCCCGAATAGAAAGTATTATTTTATACATGAAAGTTAAATTTTGAGAAAAGTTTTTGGAGAGGGAGAGCTACTGTTTTAAGTCCTGAAGCCAGAACAAGAAGTAGTCTTCCAATGTGTAAGATATTGTTGTACTTGACCTACAAGGGTGATTCGAGTGGGGGAGGGGAAGAAGGACGAGAGAAGGAAGGACTAAGACATTCTGTACCTCCACATGCCAGTCCTCACCGTGGTATTGCTGGATAGATTATTAGTGGCACCATAGAGATGAGAAAACAGAAGCTCAGAGAAAGTGAGGAATTTACCCAAGATAACCTTTACTTAGTGAAGCTAGGATTGAAATTAGATCCATTTGATTTCGAGCTCATATTTTTTCCTACTTGCCAGACTACTTTTCACTGCAGCTGTTATGCTCAGGCATAGACGCTCTGTCTTCTATGTAACAGATCTTTTGTCTCCCTCCTCAAAAATTTAGATGAAATGTTCTAGAAACACATGGAGGAGCTGGTCTTGTGACACCTCCATATGCTTCCTTAGGCAACGCTGGCTTGTGCCCCCCAGATAGTGCACATATGCTTTCTGGCTGCTCCTTGCTGCGGGGTTAAGTTCCTTGACTTTCCAAGGGCACCTCTCCCAAGTTGTTGAGTGTTTGGGAATGTGCCTTGATGTCTGCGAGCATGGCTTCCAGTTCCAAAGTTGTTCTTGTCATTCTTGAAGAGTCTCTAGGGTCCTAATGCAAAAATGTTTCCTACCTCCATATCCCACAGGCATAGAGGTTCTTGCCTCCTGCCTACTGTTTGTCTACCATGAGCAATATTAAGTTAGTAACTTCTTCTTGCCTCCTCACACTTTCCCAGAACGTCTGTTCTTAAGTCTTTCCTTTTGTTCTTATAAGGCAACCAGCAAGCTTATTCTTCTTTCCTTGCAGTCTCCCCTCCTTCCTCCAGTGTTGACAGTTGTGTTATAGCTGCATTGCTAGAGCATATAATAATGACATGCTACCCTTACCCCTGAGAAAAGAAGAAAAATATAAAAGACCTGATATTTTCGCATATCAAATTGCAGGCTCTCCTTTTCTGCTCCCCCTGTTTATGGAAGATAAGTTTGCTTGTATTTCTACAAGGAATTCGTGAGCATTGGGCCAGGATAGCTTTCTGAGCTGCAAAGCTCTTGGGCTCCCTCTTCTCATGTTACTTTGATATATTAAAAAACATGGTCTCTCAGGGTAGCTATCTGTCCAGCTAGTTGCGAAAATTGCCTCTATTGGCTTCCCATCCCACCCTCCCGCTAGATCTGGACTGTCTCTTTTATCTCCCATCCCAAAGTTCTTGCCCTGGGGGATAGCCTCAGCGTGGAACTCTTTCTCAGAAGCCTGTGGGATCAGGCTGCCCAGCCACCAAGTCCTCCGTGTGGTGCTCTTGCACTCACCTCACGTGTGCAAGTGTGTGTCTGAGAAGCCCCTTCCTGTTCCCGTTGTTTTTCTCAGACTATCCCACTGAACCCTCCATTCCCAGGAGGGACTCCTCTTCTTCATGGTGATGACTTGCTGGCAATTTCTAGGTTCCCTGGCTCTGAGACCACCGGAAATCCCTTTGTCTTTCCTCCTTTTGTGCAGAGCTACCATTCCCACATTCCTCTTGCATCCAGTTTGTATTCTGGGTTCATGGAGATTCATTTGAATTAATTTTTTTCTTACGCTACCCTACGTGATTTTTTTTGAAGATTTTATTTATTTATATGAGAGAGAGAGGGTGAGAGAGAACATGAGAGGGGAGAGGGTCAGAGGGAGAAGCAGACTCCCCACAGAGCGGGGAGCCCGATGTGGGACTCGATCCTGGGACTCCAGGATCATGACCTGAGCTGAAGGCAGTCGCTTAACCAACTGAGCCACCCAGGCGCCCCTACTTGATTTTTCTGTTTTCAAGAGGAGGATAGGGAGATTATATATGCTGTCTCCATCAGTGTCTTGCCAAAGGACAGCAACCTCTTAGCCAGTCTCCCTGCTTCTGCTCAGCCTCCTCCCCTAAGTCTATTCTCAACCTAGAATGAGCCTGTAAGTTAGACTGTGTTTGCAGAAGATTTTTTGGTGGCTTCCCATCGTATTCAGAAAGAGCCAAGTTCCTTAGCAGGATCACTGAGGCCCTCCATGATCTGGCACGTCATTTCTTCGCTCATCTCCTTTCCCTCTTGTTCTCTCTGCCTCTTCATTCTTCCACCAAAACTCAGACCTGCTTCAGACTTGGGAACTTGGCATTTGCTGTTCCCTCTGTCTTCAAGGATCTAAGGTATGCACTTGGTCCACTTGCTTACTCGTTTCTTGTCTTTTCTCAAATGTCACCTTTTCTGAGACCTTCTGTGCCCATCTTATCTAAAATGCTACACTCCAGGACATCTGTTAACCCCTTCTCTGTTTACTTTTTCTCCGAACACTCACTAACCTGCTATATATTTTACGATTTTCTTTATTTTCTGTCTTCCCACTAGACAAGGATCGGTGTCTATTTGGTTCATTACTGTGTTTCCAGCCCTTAGAACAATACCTGATGCAGAGTAGGTTCACATTAAAGATTAGCCGGATGCAGTGACTAGGACAGGTAAATAGGTAAATTGTGCTAGACAAGTTCAGGTTGAAGAGTGGTTATATCTGGCTTGGCATAGGAGGCAGGGACGAGGCAAGTGCTGACTTTGAACTAGTTCTCAAGCGATGAGTCAGATTTAAGCAGGTTTGTCTGCTGCTGTGATTTCACAGAGGTCTGCATTTATTTTAGACAGATGTGTGACATGTTAACGAGGTAGAAATGATAGGGTGGTAAGGCAGATGAAATTGTTAAAGTGATGCCAGGTTTGAGTGTGAATGATTTGGAAGGTGATGGCTGTACATGCGTTGAAGGCAGATGTTAAGTTTAGATTGGGCTTTGAACCTTTCAGGGTTCTTGATTGCAAGAAACATAAACCAGGTCAGGCCATCATAAGAAAAAAGGAAATTTGCTGGGAGAATTGGGGCTTACGGAGTTGATAGGAAGTGTCTTAGTGCTGTATCAAAAATACCTCAAACTGGGGGCTTGTAAACAGCAAACATGTATTTCTTACACTTCCGGAGGCTGGAAGTCCAAAATCATGGCGTTGGCGGATTTGGTGTCGGCTGAGTCCGCTTCCTCATTGAGGACCATCTTCTCCCCCATAACTTTACGTAGCAGAAGGGGCAAGCGAGCTCCCTGGCATCTCTTTTACAAGGGCACTAATCCCAATCTGATCAACTCCCAAAGGCCCCACCTCCTCACCCCATCGCCTTGGGGGTTAGGATTTCAACATCTGAATTTCGAGGGGGATACAGACATTCAGACCGTATCAGGAGGTTTGCAGAATCAGGAGCTGGCCAACAGGAACTGCTGTAAAGGTCTTTTAGCAGGAGCAGCCTACTACAACTCCCCCTGAACTGAATATTGCCCCTCAGTATTGCCCAATATAGTCATCCTTTTACCTGCTAGTGGAGATTTGAGTTGTTTCCAGATTTTTTTTTAATTACAAAGTGCTGTTATGTGCACTTTTATGTACATTGAGGAGGGTAGGTTCTATGGTGAGCACTGTGAATGGTGTAAGACTGGTGAATCACAGATCTGTACCCCTGAAACATATAATACGTTATATGTTAAAAAAAAACCATATATATGTTTTCTGGTACAGATGCACAAGCTTCTCCATGGGGTGAAATTGCCAAACCATCTGACACATACTCAACTCTATGAGATAATGTCAAATTGTTTTCCAAAGTGATTATACCAATGTACACCCCCACAAAATTGTATAAATGTTCATTTGCTCTATATCCTCACCTACACTTCATGTTTTTAAGATTTTTATTTTAACATTTGCACATCATAGAACTCCCTGTTGTCAATTACTACAGTGCTATGGCTTTTGACAGCTGTATCCAGCCATGTACCCACCACTGCAATCAGGACACAGAACAGTTCCATCACCCCAATTTATATTCCCTCAGCTGCTCCTTTTTAGCCAGTCCTTTCTCCATCTCCAGGCTCTGGCAGTCATTGATCTATTCTCCATCCCTGTCATTTTGCCTTTTCCAGAAATGTCATATAAATGGAATAATACAATATGAAGCTTCATGTGTCTGGTTTCTTATACTCAGCAAAGGGCATTCGAGAATCCTCCATGTCACTGCATCTGTCAGAGCTTCCTTCTGTTTTTTGTTGTTGAGTAGCATTCCATTGTATAGATGTACCACAGCTGGTTTACCCATTCCCCAGTTGAGGGTCATTTGGGTTGTTTCTGCTTTTAGTGGTTATGCATAAACCTGCTGTTCACAGTTGCATACAGAGATTTGTGTGAACACAGTTCCCCTTCTCAGGTAAATACCTAAAAGTGGGATTGCTGGGTCATAGGTTAACTATGTTTAACTTTACAAGAAACTCTTCACCTGTTTTGCAGAGTAGATGTGTGCTACACATACAGTAACGAGAGGTCCGGTTGCTCTGCATCTTTGTCTACACTTAGTGTCTCCATTTTTAAAAGTCATTTTAATGGGTGTGTGGTGGTACCTCACTGTGGTTTTTTTTTAAGTTTAAATTCAATTAATTAACGTATAATGTATTATTAGATTCAGAGGTAGAGGTCAGTGCTTCATCAGTCTTATATAACACCCAGTGCTCATTACATCACGTGCCCTTCTTAAGGGCACCACCCAGTTACCCCATCCCCCAGCCCCCTCCCCTCAAGCAACCCTCGGTTTGTTTCCTGAGATTAAGGAGTCTCTTATGGTTTGTCTTCCTCCCTGATTTTGTCTTGTTTTATTTTTTCCCTCCCTCCCCCATGCTCCTCTGATTTGTTTCTTAAATTCCACATATGAGTGAGATCATATGATAATTGTCTTTCTCTGAATGACTTATTTCGCTTAGTGTAATACCCTCTAGTTCCATCCACGTCGTTGCAAATGGCAAGATTTCATTTTTTTGATGGCTGAGTAATATTCCATTGTATGTTTGCATTTCTATGATGACAGGTAATGCTGAGCATCTTGTCATGTGCTTATTTGCCATTTCTATTTCTTCTTATGCCAAGAGTTCTTAAATATGAACCATAAAAGAACAAATGTGGTAAACTGGAGTTTCTAAAAATTAGTCTAGTTTAGGTAGATATGAGAGGTGTATGATAGAGTGAGGAAATTTAGATTCTATTATCTGCGTCAATTACACATTTTGGTGGCATCACATGTCACCAGAAGGAACATATCCTTCTTTTCCTGGAGGATGGCAAACTGTTAGAGACTGAGGAAGCAGTTAAGGGAAAGGAAAGGTAGGTAGAACTGAGGGATATAACAGGTTGAAGCTCGGGGAGGCAGTCGCAGAGCTGGAATCAGTGAGCTGGAGCCGAGTTTCAAGTGATTCCGGTGCCTGTGAGGTGGCCGTGCTGGGGAGTGACGATGAAGATGCTTAAGGCTTTGAAGATCTGGGGCTCTAAGGCCAGAGGGTAAGAAGGTGAACGAATAGGAAGATGGTGGAAGCAAAGACACAGGCAGAGAATGAAATGGGCAGATTCTGAAGCCAGTGTTGGAACCACTGAGGAAGGTAGGTGTGTCTGCCATATGCAGAGGTGAACCCCAGATAATCTAGTCTATGTCCCCTGCCTAACCCATTCTTGTCTTCTTCCTCAAATGTTCTCTTTTTGTTTAGAAATATATTTTCATGGAATCAGTAACATTTGATGCAACCCTAGGAATCATTCATTCTTTTCTCATTTTGGGCAGTATTCTATAGGATGGAAATTTAAATCCCTCCTAACACTGACTGTAGGGAACATACAAAAAAACCTAAATATTGACGTCCAGATAGAGCAGAGTCATCGTGTTGTAGTCAGAAATCTGCCATATCAGAGAAGCTTGACACCGCTTTGCTCCCATTCTTACTGCCTTAGGCTGCCGTGTTTCCTCTTTTTCTTAAGAGCTGGCTGTCTGTATGTAAAATGCTATTTATCGATAACAATAATGTGATAAACTGTGATCCTCAGAAATATAAACATCTAAATGAATCAACCCAAAGATGCATTTAAAGATGTGTGTTTTGTAAAATGTTTCTGAGAATTTCTTTTTTTTTTCATTTTCTGCTTTATCATCCTGAAGTAATATGTCAGAATGCATCCATAAGCTGATTCTGCATTGTATTCATGTGTTATTTTATAAAGTGAAGTTTATGTTATAAGACTGTATTTGGTAATCATTATTTTTACTAGGGAGAGATGTCCTCTCACACATATGTTTTTCTGTGGTTTGTCTAGATCTCTGCCAGGTGGTGTGAAGGGGTACAATACATCGTCCTTGGGGGATTACAGCCTAGTCGAAGAGAAAGAAGAGATGCCTGTAGCAGCCAGATTTAGTACCATGGGGTTTAGACATTAATTATACACTGTCATATGGTTTCTAATCATTTTGTGGGTGTTGGAGGCAGTTTATGAGCTGGAGAATCACTGAAGTATTTGTGGAAGTTTTGTTGTGGAACTGTGCTTTTTAAATAACTTGGGAGGGGCGCCTGGGTGGCTCAGTCAGTTGAGTGTCCAACTCTTGATTTCGGCTCAGGTCATGATCCCAGGGTCGTGAGATCGAGCCCTGAGTTTGGCTCTGCTCTGCATGTGGAGCCTGCTTAAGATTCTTTCTCTCCCTCTCCTTCTGCCTGTCCCCCCTCCCTTTCTAAAAAAAATAATAATTTGGGAAAAGGGAGAAGAACATTCTAGGATGGAAAAACTGAAAAGGGAACACAGGGACGTGTGTGTGTGTGTGTGTGTGTGTGTGTGTGTGTGTGTGTGTAGGGAACAAGGGAGGAAATAATGACAGAAGGAGTGGAAGACAGAGGATTTGAGAGCCTGGATGTCATAAAGAGTTGAAATACAAGTTCAGCGGGAAAGAAGGTGAGGAGAGAGAAAGCTGGATTCAAAGGAAATACTTTGTTGTTCAGGATTTTAGGGAAACAGTGATTTGTGTTGACAAAGTCCCATTACAAGGCTACATTTCCTTCGTGGCTAACTCACAACTTTACTTCCTTTAGAATATCTTAGAATATCTTAGATTAAACTTCGCATTTTCCCTTTTTCTGAATGGTGCTCATGTTTGAGTGTACATTGACTTAGCATCTAGTGATTTAGTATGTGTTTATCTCCCGAAATAGATGTAAGGATTATATATTCTATGTTAAATATAATAGACCGTTGTTGAAATTGGATTCAGAAAACTTACTTAGAGGCCACCTAGTCCAAAACCCACCTAGTGGCCACTCACCTCTACACGGAATGCCGTGCCTCCCACAGTTTCTGTGTTCTTTTGCTTCCAAAGGCCTCCACCTGTGACTTTCTTCTGAAGAATGGCCAGGCCTTGCATTGCTGGGGCCGCTTTGCCCAGACACAGAGAGCTGGAAATGCCAGGAGTTTAGTGTTACCATCCCCACCCCAGTCCCATATCTGCACTGCGGTATCTTGGCCAGTGACTGACAGGTGTTGAGTATGAAAATCCACCCCCCTGTGACTCAAGCAGGGCAGTGTTGGGGCTTTATATGTGTGATCTGAAAAGCTCCCTGAGCAGACTTAGGCTGGAACTTGACCGTGATCACACCCTTTTTGGTTTTCTACCATTCTGACACCCCCCACCCTCGTCTTTCTTGGGAACACTTAATAAATTACTTGCACGTGAATCTGCAGCTCAAGGCGTTCTGACCTAAGGCATTCTCATTTTACTGTTGGGGAAACTGAGGCCTAATGTGGTTCATCAATTTGCCCCGAGTCATACAAATCAAGACTCAAATCTCTTGATTCCATGTTCGTGCTCTTTTAACTTCTCCCTAGTAGTTCTAGGTGTGCAATAGGCGTAGAATAATTTTCTATTGAATTTACAAATAAATGAGTGATCTGTGTGCAAGGCATTTTAATGGATACTAAAGGAAGCATGAATTTAAGATGCAATTCTTGCTTTCCAGAAGCGTAAAAACAGGAGAAAGGAGAAGACTAATATTTGCTAAGCAGGATAAGAAGAGCAGTCAGATTGCTATTGGAATCCAGAAGAACAAGGGACAGAGGGGTCATGCATGATTGGAGAAGGCAAAGAGAGGGAGACAGACTCAAAAACAGTGTGGCATCTGGATTGGGGCAGAGAGGAGTTAGGTCTAAACCAAAGTTTATTTCAAAGTTGTTGACATTTTCAAACTTGATATGGTTTACTCATTTCTGTGTCCTAATGTTTTCATCCATCACTGGGAGCATTTCCGTATTACTGTGAAATGACCTACAAAATCACTTTTTAATGAGTTTCAGTAATATATATAGATATATTTACTGAAATCCCTGTTATTGAATATTTAGCTTTCCCCAAGTTTCTGATTATGGAGTGACACTGCACTGAAAATCTTTGCACGTAAACATTTGCTCCCATTTCTGAGATTATTAGCCAAGGATAAATTATTGGAAATATAATTACTGGGTTAACTTTCTTGAGAATTCCTGAAACATACTGCCAAGTTGCTTTCCAGGAAAGGTTTACTATGCCAGCATATCACTTCTCAGTGGCACGTAGCTTGTTGCTTCTCCTGAAAGTCTCTGGTCATTTATTGATTTATTTATTAATGCACAAAGTGTTTGTTGAGCACTGACAAGGCGGAAGACCATACACAGGACCAGGTGGTGCATCTTTATTATGTAGAATTCCTTGCTGAGTTTTCCTCAATTACCGTTTTTCCCCCTCTTCCACTCACAATGTTCAAATTTTGCTTCATCTCTGCCTGGTTCTATATGACTACATTCATTTCTTTTTTGTATTCTTTTCTTAGTTGTATTTGGGAATTATTTCATTCTTTGTTGTTCTTCAGTAGCATTCCATTCTTGTTCCTGGTCACAATATCTTCTTTTATCTCTCTGAGGGCATTGCTGATAATTTGGGGGATATTTTTCTTTTTCTCCCATCATGCTTTCTGTTCCCAGTGTCTTTTTTCCCTGTTTGTTTGTTTGTTTGTTTGTTTTGATTTCTGTCTTTCATGGTAAAGACTTTCCTTAACTGCCTGGTTTCCCTTGTCTAATTACATTTAAGAATGGGGCATAAGTAATCACAGTAAAGACTATAAGAGCCTTACTCTATGCCAGGCCCTGTTTATGTTTACATTGAATTCTCCCAACAATCCCATAACATAGATTCTCTAATCATTCCCATTTTGTAGATGAAGTATGAGAGGTTAGTAACTTACCAGAGGCCTCTTGCCAATAACCAGCATAATTAGGATTCTAGCCTGGGCAGTTCAGATCCCTAGTTGGGGTACATAACCACCACCTGCTTACGACTGTCGTGCAGCAGGGCTCCAGGTCAGACTGGTACTTGATGTCTTTTGCCTTGGTTTTATGAAACACTCCCCTGTGCAAATCCTGTCTACCAGCCAAGGTTCTGGGATCTGAGTGGGCAAGAAGGCTAAGAATCTCCATGTTCAGTGCATGGACTTTCCCTTACTCCAATTCCCCTGCTCTCACTACAGCTCTTGCCTTCAACTGGCCTGCTGCTACCCAGTCCAGAGGCCTACAGGTTTACTCTCACCAGAAGGCAGGTTTCTGATTTTTTGAAGAGGCAGGGGAGGACCTGTGGCCTGACTATGCTGAGCAGGGAGGACATCTGGGAGTGTAAGTGACTATGGGTTTATTTTATTTTTATTGAAGTATAGTTGACATACAGTGTTGTATTAGCTTCAGGTGTGCCATATAATGATTCGACAATTCTGTATATTACCAAGTGTCCATCAGTGGATGAATGGCTAAAGAAGATGTGGTATATATAATGGAATATTACTCAGCCATAAAAAGAATGAGATCTTGGAATTTACAATAACATGGATGGCCCTAGAGGGTATTATGCTAGGTGAAATAAGTCAGACAGAGAAAGACACATGCCATGTGATTTCATTCATATGTGGAATGTAAGAAACAAAACAAATTACTTTTTTAAAAAAGTAGCTTTGAGATACAATTCACCCATTTACAGTAGTAAGTACTTTTTAGTATATTCAGAGTTGTGCAGGTATCACCATGATACATTTTAGAACATTTTTAGAAAATGAAATCCAGTACCTATTAGTAGTCACTCCCCATCCTCCTGCACCTGCCTGGTTCCTGGCACCCATTGATCTACTTTCTGTCTCTACAGATTTGCCTATTCTCCACCTTTCCTGTCATTGGAATCGCCTAATATGTGATCTTTGGTGACTTTTTTTTTCACTTGGGATCTTGTTTTCAAGGTTCACCCTTGTTGTAGCCTGTGTCAGTACTTCACTCCTTTTTATGACCAAATAATAATCCACGGCGTGGTTATATGACATCTTGTTTATCCATTCATCAGTTGTTGGACATTTGAGTTGTTTACACTTTTTGGCTATTATGAAAATGCTGCTGTTAACATTCATGCACAGGTTTTTGTGTGGACCTAGGTTTTCAGTTCTCGTGGGCATAGAATTGCTGGGTCATACCATAACAGTGTTTAGCTGTTTGAGGAACTGTCAGATTATTTTTCATTTTACATTTACCATGCATGAGGGTATTAACTGTTTCTTTTAATTTTTTAGAAGATTTTATTTATTTGTTTGACAGAGAGAGAGAGAACAAGCAGGTGGAGGGGCAGAAGGCGAGGGAGAAGCAGGCTGTCTGCTGAGCAGGGAGCCCGATGCAGAGCTCGATCCCAGGACGCCGGGATCATGACCTGAGCCGAAGGCAGACGCTTAACCAACTGAGCCACCCAGGCGCCCCAAGAGTTGGATTCTTAACCAACTGTGCAACCCAGGAGCCCCTCTTTCTTTTAAATTCATATAGATTTTAATGCAACTTATTTATAATATTTTATTTTATTTATTTGTGTGTGAGAGAGAGAGAGCACGTGCATGCGCAAGGGGGAGCGGCAGGCAGAGGGAGAAGCAGGCTCCCTCCTGCAGAGCAAGGAGCCTGATGCAGGACTCGATCCCAGGATCCTGGGATCATGACCCGAGCCGAAGGCAGACGCTTAACTGACTGCACCACCCAGGCGCCCCAATGCACCTTATTTAAAACAATATTTAGAATATAATCCCATTTTATGGGGTGGTCTTTATCAACCTGTCTTTCCCTGTTTGTTTCCCTGTCTCTTTTTTTTCTTTCTCTAATCTATATATACCCCTATTCATCCATGCATCCCATCTCTACAGGCAGAGAGACGTTTGGCATGTTGTTCACCTAACCTTGACAATGTTTATTTTTGTTTGATGTAATTTGGAGTAATTCTTTGCTTTAATACTTTTCTCTATTGCTTATCTTTTATTTATTTTTTTAATTTAATTTTATTATGTTAATCACCGTACGTTACATCATTAGTTTTTGATGTAGTGTTCCATGATTCATGCTTATCTTTTAAAAAAATAATAAGCATGGTTAAAGTTTATAAAAATGATAAAAATCATTTTGTAAAAAAATCCAAAATTTGATGTCCTGGAAGGTGAGCGAGTAGGATGCTTCAAAGAGATCACACATGACAATATCAAATGGACTAGAGAAGTTGAAGAGGGTGAAGGACTGAAAAAGAATCATTATGTCTCCCATTGTAGGCTCTGCATCCTTGTTTTCAATTGACAGCTTTTTTTTATTTAGTATTTTCTTTTTTTATTATTTTTTTTAAAGATTTTATTTATTTATCTGACAGAGAGAGAGACAGCGAGAGAGGGAACACAAGCAGGGGGAGTGGGAGAGGGAGCAGCAGGCTTCCCGCGGAGCGGGGAGACCGATGCGGGGCTCGATCCCAGGACCCTGGGATCATGACCTGAGCCGAAGGCAGACACTTAACGGCTGAGCCACCCAGGCGCCCCAATTGACAGCTTTCATTTTGATCTCAGAGGGTATCATACGTATAGTCCACATATGCCATGTCATGCTTAAAAAATAACAAATAGCAAGATACTTCTTCTTATCTCTGGAGACGCATGTGAAACTCTGAGGTTAATAAAAACTGTATTTATAAAAAGAAAGCTATAATTTAGCCTAATTTCTCAGAATAGCACAAGATATCACATAAGAAAACAATTTCTCAAGTAAAAGTTGTTATATATTATGTTTATTGTACTGTCAGTGTGACAAATACTAGTGTGAACATGCATGTCTTGAACATACCATATCGGTAGATAAATGTTTCTTGGAGAAAATCAGTATCACCCACTGAGGAAACCTTTTGTCTCAAGGGCAGGGTGAAATGGAGCTCAACAGAAGAAGGAAACAAACCAGAACAGGGTCATTTGTTAAGCATGGACTTCCCTTCTCAGATTGGACTTGTGGAGGATCACACCTCACCAGTTCTGAGTCCTGAACTTAGGAGAGCAAAATAACCTTGTCACCATCTGGCTCGAAGTCACAGGTAAGAATTCATTGCCATGTATACAGGCCCGAAATCCAAGTCCCCGTATTGCTCACCCTCAGTGAGAGCAGACCAGCTCCTCTACTTCTTTCTTCTTTATTTGCCTTTAATTGTGGGCTTTGTCACCTTTTCATTCTCTTCTAATTCCACTTATTTCCTAGACATCAGTAAATTATCATCTACAATAGTGCAGAAAGGATGGTCTAGGAACCGTTAGCATCTGCTTTACTTGGGATCTTTTAGAAATGACTATCATTAGGCCCCACCCCAGACTTACTGAATCAGCATCTCTGGGGTGGGGCCTACGAATACTGCACGTCTATTAGTTCTCCAAGTGAGAACTAAAAGTCTGTACAAGATATTATTTGGGATAGCTGGTGAAAATCATTTTCTGAATAGTGGGGGGAGACAATTCTCCATGGGTCTCTTTTTTTGCACATCTTGTGAGTAGAGGCATTGATTTGCCTTTGTTCTCTTTTCTAGGATGTTTATATGGCAAACAGCCTCGGAAGATACAGATCACATCCCTCTGGAGAAGAAGGCAGATTTGCTTAGTGTCCAGTATTATAAAAATAATTTTTCCCAATGGGGCAAAGGGCAGGCATGCTGGCTGCCCCTTATAAAAGATTCAGTTTCCCTAAGCTTGGAGTTCCTCAGGTGTAATGCACACCCACTGCAGGCAAGGATCCAATGGAGCCCTTCTGTGTCAGTCTGTGGGACGTGTGGAGTGAGAGGAATTGACACAAACATGAGACTCATGCTTCGGGCTATACTGTGAGTAGTGAAGTCCTTTGTACTTTGATCTAGGATTCTGCCCTCTGCCTGCATCTGTGATATTGGCAGGTTAATTTATCAGCCTGAAATTAGGGTAAAATCAGGGCACCTGGGTGGCTCAGTCGGTTAAGCATCTGACTCCTGGTTTCAGCTCAGGTCGTGATCTCAGGGTCGTGAGAGGGAGCCCCACGTCGGACTCCGCACTCTGTGTGGAGTCTGCTGGAGATTCTTTCCCCCTCTTCTCCCTCCCACTCTGCTACCCCCACCACTTGCACATGCTCTCTCTCTAAAATAACCAACTAAATAAAATCTTAAAAAAAAAAAGGAAAGGTAAAATCTCAGATCATTCTCAGTTCTTGATAAATGGTTCTTTGCTGACCTAATGTGGTACAAGGTATTTTGTAGAAACCTATTGCTTTAGGTTAGACTATAGAACTTCTCAACATTCCCTACTGAAATCTAAGATTATCTGGGAAGGGGGCGCCTGGGTGGCTCAGTTGGTTAAGCAACTGCCTTTGGCTCAGGTCATGATCCTGGAGTCCTGGGATCGAGTCCTGCATCGGGCTCCCTGCTCAGCAGGGAGTCTGCTTCTCCCTCTGACCCTCCCCCCTCTCCTGCTCTCTGTCTCTCATTCTCTCTCTCTCAAATAAATAAATAAAATCTTAAAAAATATTTTAAAAAAAGATTATCTGGGAAGTATGATGTCAGTCACTCATTTTATCAGATGAACTCGCAGGTCTTGAGAAAATGAAAGATGGCTTTAAAAGAATTGAAAAGTGGACATATCTTGAATAGAGCTACAAGGGACACGGTCAGCCTCTAAGGGACTGCTTCGTAGTGGGAAAGGCCCAGAAGATATACTTTTGGGCTCTGAAATTTTGCCTGGCGCCTCCTCTGCCAGCATCCATCTCAGCTGGACACACAATGCGCAGTGATTTCCTCTAATTCCCTTTCTCATTCACAGTGAATCAAGGGCATCTGCTGGCAGCGCTGTGGATTCTGTTGTTTGCAAACAGCAAGTAAACATCATCCATTGTCTGGGCTTTTTGGAATGGAAGTTGTTATAACATGGGCACTAAGAAACTTTACTATGCAGTCAGAGAAGAAGAAGGAAAAAGGGGCTGAAAAAAGTGAGAAAAGGACCCGAGGGGAATTTCTGTGATTACTGATTTGTGCTGAAGCAAAAGTGGCCCAAATCTGTTCTTGGGAATTCCCTCATTTTGTTGATAAGTCCACATATGAAGTGACACATAGGTGGTACAGAAATATTTCTTATAAAGCCTAAATCGAGGACTTAAGTTTGGAAGCACAGTCCTAGCAACCTGGAATGGAGTTTCTGGTTCATTACACATTCCAGCGAACTGAGGGCTCACAATTAAATGTGGAGGCCAGAGTTTTTGCATCCCAAATTGAGATATATGGTCTGACAAACACATGTCTACTTATACAACAATTGAAAATATGAAATTGAGATGGTCTTGGAAAAGCCAGAATGGACACGATATAGTTAAACATACACATTTTAACAATGTTAAAATTATGAGTTGATAAAATACAATTAATACAGATCATGTATCTGTTGATTCAGTGACCTCAGGGTCATATGAACACCAATGAAAAAATTTTTTAATCGTAGGCTATTTTAATTTATATCTATTTTGGACAAATGGTGCTTCAGTGGATACAGGTTTTTGTTTTGGTTTGGGTTCATTGGTTTAACCGTGATTGTACTTCTGTTTGAATGGTTCTCTGAGAAATGATGAAGATTTTCATTGAAAAGCTTTCTATCATGTCTGAGGGTTTAGTTGCACAATATTTCTGATTTGGAGTCTTGTGTCATATGGATTTCCAAAGCAACCTGAATAATAGTAATAGCCAAAATAAAACAATATCGTCAGTGAAAACAGAGATGGAGCTATGCTGTCTCCGTAGTCTCTCTTCATTTTGTTAGCACTTAGCATCACAAAGCATTCATTTCTATCCATTATACCAAAATCACAGGGCCCGAACATCATTAGTGAGATGGAGACTCCTTTACTCACCTACATCGGTTCAAATCGATGTGGGCTTTGTTCTCTTGTGCCCGAACACCAATTTTTTTTTTTTTTTTTTACTTCTAGAAATAGGGTTTCAAATGTAAATAACTCCTCTCACTGGCACATAGGCTAGTTTTATGAACATTCTAAAATGGCCACTTTCTGTTTCCTTCCTTGGTAAATTTTTTTCCTGGGGTCTTACATTTGTTGAAGCAGTATTTCACTAAGTCTTTGGTTACCTCCCATGTACCTTACTAAACATCTGTTGAACTCCTAGACTCAGTCATATCTATTGTAATATCTCTTTTAATCTCAAAATTCACTTTCTTAGGTAGGTATTATTAATCTCATTCACAGATGGGGAGACCTGGGCTTGGACAATTTGGTATATGGTTCCAGGTCACACTTATCCAGGTCATAGAGTCAGGAGAATCAAGATAAGAATTCAGTTATTTTCGCACCCTGTCCTCTGTTTGTTCCGAAAGATCAGAGGGTCTCCTTATAAATGGAATGAGACTATCCCTCCATGACTTGGCCAAGATAAAACCGGAACACATTAAATGATTCAAGATAGTCAATATCTGATTGTATCAAAAGACTGGCCTAGCAAGTAAGTGTTGTGGGGTGAAGTCCACGTGGGCTATGGTGATCAGAGATTGGGTGTGGCTCAGTGGATAGAACGAGAGGAAAAGGGGGGCTTGCTTGACTGGAAGAAAAGCATCAGCAATTATGTTGAGTTATGGCCGAGCATGTGATGTATGGACGGATAAAAAGTCTTCCTGATGTGAATCATTTGAATTATTTCATGAATCTATTTTTCAATACTTATAGCACTGCCCTGGATACTGTATGGACTTAAGATGGTATGAAAATAAACAAACAAAGCCCAGAAGGAGAAGCTGGAGATATTTCTGTTAAAGTGCAGAAAACCAGAATGGTGGTTGCTTAATCTGACAGTTTACGGACCATGTACCTATAAAAACACGGGGTTATAGACAAGGCCGGTTAAACAAGGTGTGTTTGATGGCAGGTCTGCACCATAAAAATATGATCTTTGTTTTTAATTTTATCTCATTGAATACAAGCATATTATATATTCCACTTGCAATCATTTTCCTCAGCAGTTCATCCATTGACATGCACACACACGCATGTGAGCAGATGTTTTCTAGTACCTTTGGCAGAAGAATTTAGTGCCTTGTACACATCACACCTGCCATGTCATGCTTATTGATTGAACGATTCAGCTTGCTGAAAGGTACTGGGTGAGATATTAATTTTAAAATGAAAGCCTTCACATCTGCTAATGCCTGTCAGTCTGTGTAGTGAATGTGCCATTCGAGCCAACGGAAGTGGGCAGAAGCAGCCTTCATGGGTAGGGCTGACAAGTTATTTTGAGTCTGCTGAATTACCTTTATTGTTGCCCGGTACTTAAAGGCAGACCTCTCCTTCCATTAAACTCCAGCGCTCAAAATAGCTCTAGTGGTTTGGAACTCGTCTTCCTGGGTTTTCACATAAATGGAATATTTGTGGTAGTTGAGCGATAAATGGTGAGATAATGGTGTTTTACAGGCAGTGAAATGACAAGGTCAGTTTTAATTAAGCTGAGATCAACCTCAGTCTGTATTGCACACTTCTGATTAGGTTATTTCAAATTAACATAAGTTTTTGGAGACTTCGCTGAAGTCAGTGGTGTTAAACACCAGCTGTGCTGGCAGAGAAGCGTGGGATATGAGAAGGAGATAGCATTCACATTGAAATTAGCACTTGGCACAATATAATTCTCTGATTGCAAACTATGTGGAGTTGCCTGTGCTAATTGGTTGATTTTATTTGAAGCAGATGTTGTTAGCTTTCCCACTAATGATCTGGAGAGAAATTCTTTTGAAAGACATGCCATGTTAGGATCTCTGCAGTATAATAAGCTAATTACAACTTTAAGTACTTGCAGTAATTAGCACAATGTGTATAAAGTGTTCCTGATCTTTTCACCCTGCCACATTATTGTCAGGGCAGCTTGAAAAACAAAAAGGAACGCTAGATGGATTGAGCCTCCCTGGTCTAGCCTCTTCGTTTCCCAGACTTCGGCACTAAAGAGATAATGAACTCAACTTAAATCCTTCTCTTTCAGGCATGTCAAAAAGGTTTCGGGCCAGCCCCCATCCTGCAATACCCAAAAAATGGAGGGTGAAATTTGCTAAACGAAAATGTTCCTTCACACACATATGCCTTGAGGGCCCGTGAGGTCTTCATTGCGTTAGCCAGCCGAGGTCTTGGAGGACACCGTCAGCATGTTTATCTCCTGTTCATTTATTTCATCGTTTACCACTTCGGTCCAGGGATCAAATCCATATTTTAGACGTTGCCCTATTATGTTTCCAAGCCAAAACTCTAACCTCCCTGTGTAGAACATTTTACGTGCTTGATACTTCTGTAAGCCTGAAATCTAGTTTTTCTATATTTTTCAAAACCAAGTTGTTACAGATACATATTTTGTTTATAGTAATTATGAGTGAAGACATAATAATGGATGAGGGGAATGTGAGAAAAAAGGAACAAGTGAATTGGGCAGAAAAGGAGAGAGACAAATTCCTAATAACATAGCAAGTCACGGCTCTTAATGGGAGTGAACCTGACATTTGAGGCTGGTGACTACAGTTCTGGTCTCTCTAAGAAGACACTAAGTTGACCACTAGAAAATAATTTATAGGAAGATGTCACTATTTCAGGAGCTCTGTGTGGCCTTAACTCTGAAAGTTTCAGAGTTTAGATTTTTAAGATTATTTCAGATGCTTAAGAGTGAAAATGCAGCCTTTCAAAATGGAGCCTTCTACCAGAACACGTGAATGTACTGAAGCTTTTATGTTTTCTTAAGGCTTTTTTGATTTCAAGATACTTCTGGGGGAAGCAGAGACTGAGCAAATTCTCCTTTTAAAGAACCTCTGGGGGCGCCTGGGTGGCACAGTTGGTTAAACATCCGACTCTTGATTTCAGCTCAGGTCCTGATCTCAGGGTTGTGGGATCCAGCCTCGCCTGAGGCTCCACACTCAGCACAGAGTCTGCTTGAAATTCTATCTCCCTCTCCCTCTGCCCCTTCCCACTCATTCTCTCTCTCTCTCTCAAATAAATAAATCTTAAAAAAAAATAAACTACCTCTGAACAACTTGGCTAGCTCCCATGGGGTCTAGTTTCTGGAAAGTAGGCAACACGATAGCGTGTTCTGAACTTGGCTGCAGAAAGAAGGCAGCAAATTCCCTTCTTCGCCCCTCTGGTGCGCTTGTCTCACTGGTTCTGGGATTGAAGACTTCGATTTCTGTGCTTTCTGGATTTTTATCAACCTCCAGTGATGTAGAATTTCATAAGATAAATAGCCAGGCTCCTGATAAATTCAACAGGTTTCTATCCTAACAAGAGGAGTCAGAGAAAAATAGCATGGCTATTTGAGAAGAGCAAAGAGAGAAGGAGCTAGCAGAGATTCGCCCTCTCTGACTACTAAAAGAAAGGAAGGTTGTAGGTTTAAAGGGATTCTAATACTTTAAACATTCTCCATAAATACAAATAAATGTTTTGTGGGGATGAAAATTTATTGCTGTAAGTAATACAAAAATTTAACAGAAAAGACTCTGTACTTTTTTTTTCCCTGAGTTTCTGGAACCTCAGGGGCTCAGTGGAACTCAATGAGAGAAATAATTATGCTCAAGCAAAACATTCAAGGACAGAGTTTAGACCTAGTGCTCACATTTTACACCTGGCACAGTGTCTGGCATGTCTTAGGCCCATCATAAATGGCAAATGGATGAATGTTTTTTGGCAAAAAGTTAGCAACTCATTCTTTGTCTCTGCCATGAGGTTTGGTGAGTTTCCACACTCCTGGAAGTGTTGTCATGAATTAGAACTACTCGAAATGCCATTCATATATAGTTGTTTGTCTCAATGGTCTGAAGATACTCATGAGTGCTTTAGTACAAAAGGTTAAAAGCATACACTGGGTGTTAGTTTTGACATCTAGTATCCTTATTCTATCAAGAACTTAAATCATTTTTGGCTTTGGAAGAGATCAACTTACTTAGTAATGGAGGCTCTGCTAGAGTAACAAAAACTTATTTGACAATAAACCAATGGATTTACATTGTTTTGTCAGTAAGGATCCTTTATCGTTATCTTGTTTTTGTTTACTTAAACCCAAAACTTCTATTACTTACTCCTAATACCAGGGTTGTAGAAATATAAACTAGGTTCCTAACAAAAATTTTTTTTGCCCTTGCTCTAAATAGTCTGTCCTTTTTGCTTGAGAAAAAGAGAAGTTGTTAAATTATTGCTAGATGTTTACAATATAATAGTATATGTGCATATGAGGTTGTATATTTATTATATATTGTTTTAGTTATAGATGTATATATAACATATTACATATACATAATATTGCATATTGTTCTATAAATTATTATATAGGTTTATGTTATAGATGTAGATATAATTACATATACATAATATTGCATATTGTGCTATAAATGGTCTATTATATAGGTTTTAAAAATTCATCTATCTATCTTTCTATCTATCATCTTTCAAGAGAGGTCACCATTGGACAGACCATAACCAGGCCAGATGATCAGCTTTATAATAGTACTATGTTCTGGTAACACTTATGTGGAAAGAGTTAATGGCTAATCCCCTACTTTTTTCATATACCTTTTCATGAAAAGAAAAGAGTCTGGTACACGGAGGGCAAACTGACTTTTTAAACCTTTCAGCTTTCTAGAACTGAAGAGTTTTCCTAAAGAGAAGGTCCCCAGCTTTCAGGGGAGTCAACAGATTGAGACATGACCTTTAATAATGCATCTGCTCACTGCTGGCCCTCTGTGTTCCAACATGGCACTCCATTGTCCTGTCAGGGTCTAATGAAGCATGCAACTCCATGAGACTTACTCCTGAGACGCCAGCCGGAGTGGTCATTTCTTTTACTTCCAAATGTGCAAAGTGGGGACCAAAAACCCTTATTGGATCGTTGGGAAAAAATTAAAAACTAACTCCAGATTTTAACATCAAAGAACTGACGTTGTTTGATCTTTAGAGGATACGGCAATTACATATGAAAATCTCTTTCATATAAGATTTTTTTAAAAAGTCAATCACATGCCTTCATCTTTGTATGCCATAGATCGCCAGCATAGAACTAAATAATATCATTTTGAAGAACAGATTTTTTTTCCTATTTCCCAATACATTTTTCTTTTTTGCCATAAAAAGCTTGAAAAACAAACTCCCTGAGGCACCAGAAGCAGGAGTAAGCGGGGTGGTTTGGCTGCAGACCAGAGCAGCACAATGGGTTTCTGCTTCCTTTCTGTTCATCGCTTCCCCCCTTCCCTCCAAAGCACACACAAAGCTCTGCATGACTTTCTGGTTTCAGGCTCCAGTTTTGCAATTCTTTCCACCGTGTGCTGGGAAGAAATTGAAATGCAAAATTATATCCCCTGAAACAATCATATTGTTTTGGGAGCATGGGAAGGAGAGGTACAGGGATGAGTTTTTTTTCCTTAAAGAAAGAGAGGGGCTGCTAGGAGCCACAATACCCATCCCTTGTTGCTCCGTGAACCTCTCAGGTTTTTTTTTTTTTTATAACTCTTATTTAATTTTGCAAAAAAGTAGCTTAACCACTGAGAAAATTGTGCAGGGGAAAGAAAATTTCTTCCTGATGAGGGATTATGCTCAGCTGAGATGCAATAATATACTGTGTCACTGGTTTCTCTCTGCTGTTTTCTCTCCTCTGGGCATACCCCATTTCACATGAATATCCCGTCAGTCATGGCGTTGAGAGTTTGGCAGCCCCAGGAGGCAGAAAGGGTGATTTCAGCTCTAGTCATAGCAGGTAATGGAGTTGGCAAAGGAGGCTTCAGTATCCCTTCAAGGAAGTTGAAAATGACTAATGCGGTGACTAACAGTAACATCTAAAACAAAAAATATAGTTCTGCACTACAGTAAGAATGAGTGACCTTCTGGGTTTGGAAGAGGGAGGCAAGAAGGCGGAGGAATCTTTGAGAGGAAGATTTCAGAACAAATAGACCTATAATGTTGGTATTTAAGTGCAATTTACTCATTCGCTTCAGCAGATAAAGTCTTAATATGCGTGTCATCTGTGGGCAGAGCCTGAAGAATTATAAGCATTAATTTGTTTTAAATAATTTGAAAAAGAACAGTTTTATTAAACACTACAGTCATGTAAGTAAAAATTTAAAATAAATCTCTTTATCTTTCATAAAATAATCTCTGCCTACAGGTCTTTTTTTAATGTTATAAATTTTAAAATTATAAATAATGTGTGCTGAAAAAAAATCGTGCTGCATTGGTTGTGTCCGCATCAACTCTACTTCCTCAAGTGCTGAAGCCTAGAAAACTGTGGTTTAAATCTGGATATGCTCCCTACCTGGCCAGCCCCAACCAGGTGCCTGTCCTGTGGCATGGATTTGAGGGCAGACATGGGATGAGCCAGGTGAGTATGTGGTATAAACCTGTGGTGGACTCACAGCTTTCTGTGCTTCTGTCTAGTGTCAGGCCTTCCGTGAGATGAGATGGGCTTCCTATTTTTTGGATTTATCCCTGGTTTGCTCTGTTTCCCTGGAAACTTACCTCAGTTGAAGTGGTGTCCTCTCTAGTATGATGAGACTTAACATTTTAGGACTACTAGTTAGCACAGGAATTTTACCAGACATTCAAGGGTGAGGATCCCCAATAATGGACAAAACATTGTGCATATCATGTGTGTTTTGTGGTAATAAGGTCTATGACTTTTATCCCGAGATTTATGAATTCAGAAGGCTGGCATTTAATTCCAATAATAACTCTGAGACAAAGGTAAATTATCAGTACTATACCTGACTTTGCTGAGGCTTATGGAAGTTTAGTCACAAGTTTGAAGTCCAGATATCTAATCCAGTAATCTTTCCCTATGTGGTTGGTTAAGGCCATTACTTTCCTTGGCTCTAAAACAAGTTGGTTTTAATATATGCAGATACTGCTCCCCACTCTGGGAAGTAGAGCTTAATCTCCTACTCCACCCAAGTTTGGGCTAGATATAGTATGTTGGTTCTAAAAAATAGACTAGAGAAAGGGAAAAATAGTGCAGAAACCTGGCTAGTACTACATTAACCAAGTGAGGAAAGTTAATATCACCAGTGATGTCATGTCCCCCTCTAATATGATGTAACTTGAGAAGGGCACGTCATTGCTATGATATTCTTCCCTAAAATCCCCAACCCAGTCTAATCATGAGAGAAACATCAGAAAAATCCAGGGATTTTTATGGGATACCAGGTCAGTACTCCTCAAGACTGTCAAGGTCATGAGAAATAAGGAAAGAATGAGAAACTGTCACAGACCAGGAGAGACTGAGGAGACATGAAAACTAAATGCAATGTGGTATCTTGTATTGGCTCCTGGAACAGAGAGAGCACATTAAAGAAAATGTGGTGAAATTAAATAAAGTCTAGGGTTTAGTTAATAGCAATGTACCAATGTTGGTTTCTTAGTTTTGACAAATATATGATGGAGATGTAAGACATTAACAGAGGGGTACATTGGGTAAGGGGATATAAGAGAGCCCTCTTTGTCTGTATAAACTAAAATTATTCCAAAATAGAAAGTTAACTTTAAAAAGTTGGTTGAATCTAAAAAGTTGAACACAGGCTCCGTTCATCTTTTGTTCCTGGCTTGACCACAGTAAATGTCACCTTCCCTGGAGTGCCTTCCATATGACTACATACTATTCCACTAACAGAATTAATGGTACGCTCCTGGAGGTTATGAGAGTCATTATTGCCTAGTGGTTATGAGTTTGGACTCCTGGGGTTTGAAGCCAAGTTCTACTTCTTACCAGTTGTGTGACTTTCATCACATTACTTGATCTTTCCATGAATTAACCATCACCTCATAGGACGGTTGTGAGTATGTAATTTAAAGTTACACACTAGGGCGCCTGGGTGGCTCAGTCGTTAAGCATCTGCCTTCGGCTCAGGTCATGATCCCGGGGTCCTGGGATCGAGTTCCGCATCAGGCTCCCTGCTCCGCGGGAAGCTTGCTTCTCCCTCTCCCACTCCCCCTGCTTGTGTTCCCTCTCTCGCTGTCTCTCTCTCTCTGTCAAATAAATAAATACAATCTTTAAAAATAAATAAATAAATAAATAAATAAATAAATAAATAAATAAAGTTATACACTAAAAGTTCTTAGAATAGTGCCTGGTACATAGTAAGTACTCAGTGGGAGTGGTGATGATGATGATGACACCCTAAAGCACCATTTTCGTAACACTATCATATGACATCCAATTGTTTACCCCTACCTCTTTTAGTGGGTGAGATCCTTGAGGACCGAACCCATGTTTGTTTGTTTTTTTAAGATTATTTATTCATTTATTTGACACAGAGAGAGAGAAACAGCGAGAGGGAACACAAACAGGGGGAGTGAGAGAGGGACAAGCAGGCTTCCCGCTGAGCAGGAGCCCGATGCGGGGCTTGGTCCCAGGACCCTGGGATCATGACCTGAGTCAAAGGCAGACACTTAATGACTGAACCACCCAGATGCCCCAGAAACCATGTTTTATTTATCTTTGTATCCCCATGCCTGATAAATAGTAAGTACTCGATAATTGTTGATCAAATGTATACTTGGTTAGTTAAAAATAGAACTACCCTATGACCCAGCAATTGTACTACTAGGTATTTATCCAAAGGATACAAAAATAGTGATTTAAAGGGGCATATGCACTGCAATGTTTATAGCAGCCATGTCCACAATAGCCAAACTATGGAAAGAGCCCAGATGTCCATCAACAGAGGAATGGATAAAGATGAAGTGGTGTGTGTGTGTGTGTGTGTGTGTGTGTGTGTGTGTGTGTGTGTGTATGTATATACATATACACACACATACATATACGCACAATGGAATAGTAACTCAGCCATCAAAAAGAATGAAATCTTGCCATTTGCAACGACAGGGATGGAACAAGAGGGTATTATGCTGAGCTAAATAAATCAGTTAGAGAAAGACAAATACCATATGATTTCACTCATGTGGAATTTAAGAAACAAAACAGATGAACATAAGGGAAGGGAAGGAAGAACAAAATAAGATAAAAACAGAGAGGGAGGCAAACCATAAGAGACTCTTAACTCTAGGAAACAAACAGGGTCGCTGGAAGGGAGGGGGCGGCAGGATGGGGTAATTGGGTGATGGGCATTAAGGAGGGCATTTGATGGAATGAGCACTGGGTGTTATATGCAACCGATGAATCACTGAACTTTACCTCTGAAACTAATAATACACTATATGTTAACTAAATTGAATTTAAATAAACATTTAAAAAAATGTAGAGAATTGAAATAATTTAAGACATTTACTTACATGTGCAAGGACTTATTTTTTTATGATAATGTGCTCAGAAATGAGTTATAGTGATATTGATGATAATGTGTGTAACTGAGCATGGTTCTGAAATGAATATGACATTGTTGCAATAAAATGTATCAGAACGGTTGTAGCCAAAAAAAAAAGGAGGGGAAAGGATGAATTTCTTTGGGACTTGTGTTCTATTTTGACAATGCCAACTTGTAACCTTTGAGTTGCCCCTTAACCAGCATCCCTAGGGGGAAAATTTTAATCAGCTATTATTCACTGATTTTAGGAAATCTTTTTGCAAATTTTTCTTTTAATAACCATAGGGTGCATTGAGAGTAGGGAGGGTGTTCAAAATGACTGAAGCTACTACCTGGCCGGAGGACACTACCATATGTTTGATAACTTAACCTTGCCCTGTTTCTTTGTTCCAGGACAGCCAAGGGCCAAGTTCACAACCTAGCCATATATTTGTAAGTCTGGATCCTATCCACATAATTTAGGCTCCTGAATTATGGTCCTGTATCTTGCAGTCTTTGAATAAAAGCAGTGCAAAAGTAGCTCTTGTAAGTACCATTACGATTCTACCCAAGGCCATGCATTACCACATGGCCTGGACCAGATCATCTTAATTTGGGGGACCAAGCTACTTGGCAGTAGTCGATAGGGCTAATTCTTGAACCCTGCTTTTCAGACTCAATTGCCCAGGGTTGGAACTGACTAGATTTGGCTCATGGAATTCCAGATGCTCTGGTAATTATAGTGCAAGACTAAATTTTCTGTTCGCATTTGTCTTTTAAAAATACTTTCATTCCTCATTTGGTCTCTTTCACCTAGTATTTAGGGGTTATAACTTCTATGAGTAAAATTTAGTTTTAAATGGAAGAAAATTTAGCTTCTGCTACTACGGTACTAGTTAATCATAAGTTCATAAAAAAGCTAACATACTGGGTCAGAGAGCCAGCATTAAAATTTGATGCGTTTGGGGAAAATAAATTAAAAAGGTCTGGTAGAAAGCTTGCACTCTAGAGCTTTTTATCTGCCGTCTGTCATCTGAGGCATAAACCTGTGCCCTCGTGTGCATCCAATTGCAATGGATCTCTTCTATCTAAAGCCAGATAATTACAAGGTTCCATCGTGCCTTGGCAGATGGAATAAAGAGTTACTTTAATTTCTTAGGCTCTAGATGTATATTGTGTTCTGTAAAGATACTGTACACAGTTCTGTAGTGAGTCTGATTATAAGCATTGTATAAATTAATATTTCTGTTTGGCTAATAGTAACCCAAAACTGGCTCAAGAGCACATAGCGTGTGGTTACCTTTAAGATGTGGGATGACTGTGTTGATTTTGATCATTATCATCTTCATTAAGAAGTATCACATACAAATCAAGTAGTGGACACTGATTAGATGTTTCTGGCCAAACAAGGAACACGTAGTCATCTAAACAACCATTCAATAAGAAGACCACTAACTTATTGCCATTATTTATCAGCAAAAGAGAAATGTGTTATAGAGTGGTGATAAATGTAGTGGCAAGTGGAGAAAATTGCTTCTTTAGCTAAGGGACATTTTATTTATTTATTTAAAGATTTTATTTATTTATTTGAGAGAGAGAGAGAGAGAGTGAGTGCATGAGCGAGAGAGCACAAGCAGGGGGAGTGGCAGAGGGAGAGGGAGAAGCAGGTTCCCCGCTGAGCAGGAAGCCCGACGCGGGGCTCGATCCCAGGACCCTGGGATCATGACCTGAGCCAAAGGCAGTCGCTTAACCAACTGAGCCACCCAGGTGCCCCTTATTTTATTTTTTTTAAAGGTTTTATTTATTTATTTGAGAGAGAATGAGAGAGAGAGAGAGAGCATGAAACAGGGGAGGGTCAGAGGGAGAAGCAGACCCCCTGCTGAGCAGGGAGCCTGATGTGGGACTCGATCCCGGGACTCCAGGATCATGACCTGAGCTGAAGGTAGTCACTTAACCAACTGAGCCACCCAGGCGCCCTAGGCTAGACAATTTTAAAGGTGTATTGTTTTTTAAAGATTTGGCACCCAAATACGCCTATTTTAAGTGTTCATTTTTGATGAGTTTTGACAAATAGATACATCCATCTATTCACCACCAAAATTGAGATACAAAACATTTCCATGGCCCCAAAATGTCTCCTTGTGCTTTTTCCTACTCAATCCCCTATCTACTCCTGCCCCCAGGCAACTACTTAACTACTTTCTGTCACTATAGATTAGATTTGCCTTTTAAAAGAGTTTCACATAAATGCAGTCAAACAGTATGCCCTATTTTATGTCTAGGTTCTTTTGCTCAGAATACAGTTTTTGAGATTTATCCATGCTGTTGCATGTATCCATAGTTTATCCCCCCCCCCTTTTTTTGTAGATCTTTTGGTTAGGTTTCATTTTATTCTTTTTTTAAATTTTATTTTATTATGTTCTGTTAATCACCATACATTACATCATTAGTTTTTGATGTAGTGTTCCATGATTCATTGTTTGCGTATAACACCCAATGCTCCATTCAATACGTGCCCTCCTTAATACTCATCACCAGGCTAGGTAGTGTTCCATTGTATAGATATTCCACAATATGTTTATCCATTCACCTCTTGATGTGCCTGTGGGGCCTGTAGTACTATGATACAATCTCCATAGTTTAATGGGCCTGTGTCTCTGGGCTGTGAACATCACATGTTTTTCTCTAGTGGTATAGGTTTTACAAAAAATCTATCTTAGGTGAGACAGAAATGCTATAAGGGACTGGGGTGGGGAAAATGCCCTTCCCCCAGTAGGGATAAAGCACTGGAAAAGTCTTTTACTCTGGAGAGTTAGCCTTCATTATGGAGAAGGTTCTGGACATATTTCACAGTGATTACTTTTCTTTTCCCCCTGCCAGATCCATGAGTGGATTTTTCTTGAATCTTTACCATGAGAACCTGTTCAGGTTCCTGGAGGTTAAGCTTCTGAGAGTATGGGGTCCCCTTCAGACTTGGTGCCCAGAAATTTCTTGCTCTCATATTAGTCCATGCTCAGTCTCCAGCAGTTTGTCAAAACTACTATTAAGTGTTCTTACAAGTTTATGGTTTCCATGGCTTCTGCTCCAAGTAAGCAGATCTTGGTTGTGCCTCTCTGAGTGCTTCTGTCTGTCCAAATTTCAAGGTGGTGGTTTTTCCCCTGACCTCATTTCTCTGATGGGTCCGAGAATAGTCTTGATTTTCAGTTTGTCCAGCTTACTCTTGTTCTAAGGATGGGTGTGACAACTTCTAAATTCTTTCCATGCTGGAGCTGAAACCAGAAGTCTCCCTTGCCTTCTTTTTTGAAAGATACTTTCACTGGATATGTAATTCTAGGTTGGCAGTTTTTTTTTTTCCTTTCAGTGCTTTAAAGGTGTCATTCCATTGTCTTCACACTTGAATCGTTTCTCACAGGAAATCTGCATTAATCCTTATTCTTGTTCCTCTATGGAATACACCTTTTCCCCACCCCCTCTGGCTGCATTTAATACTTTCTCTTCTTAATAATTTTACTGTGATGTGCCTTCCTGTGGCTTTCCTTTTGTTTGTCTTCCTTGGGATTTGTTGATATTCTGTGTTCTGTGGGTTTATAGTCTACATAATTTTGGAAATTTTTCAACCATTATTTCTTCAAATAATTTTCCTATTCCTCTGCTATGTCTTTTCTTTTTGGGACTCTAATTAGCGTGTGAGACCACTTACTATTATTCCACAGGTCACTGAGTTTCTTTTCATATTTTTCCCAGATTTTATTCTGCTTGTGCTGCAGTATGGATAGTTTTTATTGCTGTGCCTTGAAATTTACCAATATCTTCTTCTGCAGTATCTAATGAACTGATAATCCAATTCAGTGAATATCTTATTTCATATATTGAGTTTTTCATTTGACTTTTGTTTACATTTCTATTCTCTCCTCATTATGTTCATGTTTTCCTTCAAAATTTTGAGCATAATTATCATCTTTTCCATTACAATTTTAATGTATTTTTATTTGTTGTTAACATTTTATAAAGTTGTCAACATTGACAGTTTTATTTTTTTAAGATTTTATTTTATTTATTTATTTGAGAGAAAGAGAGAGAGAAAGAGCACAAGAGTGGGTGAGGGGCAGAGGGAGAGGGAAAAGCAGGCTCCCTGCCAAGCAGGGAGCCCGATGCAGAGCTCAATCTCAGGACCCTGGGATCAGGACCTGAGCCGAAGGCAGACGCTTAACTGATTGAGCCACCCAGGTGCCCCTAACAATTTTAATTTTTTAATTAACAATTTAATGTTGTTAATCCTACCATCTCGGGTGCCTGGGTGGCTCAGATGGTTAAGTGTCTGCCTTCGGCTCAGGTCATGATCCCAGAGTCCTGGGATCAAGTCCTGCATCGGGCTCCCCACTTGGTAGGAAGCCTGCTTCTCCCTCTGCCTCTCTCTCTCTGTCTCTTATGAATAAATAAATAAAATCTTTAAAAAAAATAAAAAAAATTGTACCATCTCTGTCATTTCTTGGTCTCTTTCTATTAACTGATTTTTTTCCTGGTTGTGTGTCAAAATTTCCTTCTTCTTCACAGGTCCAGTAGTTTTTTATTGGATGCTAGACAGTGTGAAGTTTACATTGTTGAGTGTTGGATCTAGTTTTATTCTTTTAAAGAGTGTTGGGCTTTGTTTTATAGTTAGTTCATTTGTGAATCAGTTTTATCATTCAAATCTTGTTTTTATTCTTTTTAATGGACAGATCAGGTTGCTGATTTGGCCTGACTTCTAACTAATAATTCTTACAATGTCTCTACTGAATGATATTTGTAGTCTTGGAAATCTGTTTACTTTGGTTGGTGGGAGCACTAATGATTCCTAACTTCATGTGAGTTCTAGGAATTTTCTCTCACTGCTATCTCATAATTCCTTACAAGCACCTTCAGTGGGGAGGAAGGTGAGTCAGGGAGGGGAAGAGGAAGAGAGAATGAGACAGAAACAGACAAAGATACAGACAGAGACTACTAAATAAAGCTGGAACTAGGGTATAAGGTAATTTGTATTTACCTGGTTTGGGAACTCTTTTGTTTCACTTTTGGCTCTAAGAGTACTCTAGTAAGTATAGGTACAATCTTTATCTCACCTCCTCACTTCACAACTTTTTCTTAATTGTGAGATGAACCCAGGGCTACCTCCAATTATGAGGGCTAAACCTGTATCTAGTTTTTGTTCTCTGACACTTGCCCTGATATAGCCAGTCAACCAGGAAATTAGCATGGTTGTTTCAATTTAATGAGGCCTGGATAGATGATTCTTTGATTCTCAATCTCCTGTTCTACTGGAGAAAGAGTAAGCAGTGTTGCTGATGGGAGAAAACACTAAACTAGGTAGAGGCCTCTAGATGTTCTATACCTGGCTCTCTTATTCTTTGTGGGACTGAAAACTCACGTGATCCCTTTAGTTCTCACTGAGTTAGATGATCTTTGGTTCCTTTCGTCTCAGATAGTATATGATTCTAATATGGAACAGAGGTCAGATTTCAGGTATCCTCAGTGACCTCAAATTGGAAGGTAATAAAAAAATATTCTGGGCATTATGAATCAGGCAGAAGACCATAATTCCTCTTTTTCTTTAGCTGCCAGTGAGCTCAAGTACCAATTGGCTTCTCTGTGCTAAAAACCATAGTGTAGTCTCCCATGGGTGGCATATATGCATTCTGAATTGCTCCTTAGGGTTTGTCCATCAATTCTAATTTATATTTCACCTGCTCTCATTACTGTGTTTCTGTCTTTCTCAATTTTATTTTTTGTCTTACTTTGCCATGTGGATTCCTGTATGTTACTTCAAAATCTTTGTACAGTATGGTGCTGCAGGTGAGAAATTTAAAAACTCTTTTTTTTAAAAATTTTATTTATTTATTTGACAGGAGAGAGACACAGCGAGAGAGGGAACACAAGCAGGGCGAGTGGAAGAGGGAAAAGCAGGCTTCCCGTGGAGCAGGGAGCCCGACGTGGGGCTCGATCCCAGGACCCTGGGATCATGACCAGAGCCGAAGGCAGATGCTTAACGACTGAGCCACCCAGGCGCCCCTAGAAATTTAAAAAACTCTTAAGTGAGGAATCAAATAATGAAAACAGAATGAATAATACCACACTAAACATTGAACACTTACTCAGATATTTATGTATTTAAATATGTGTTCTCACCATGTTTCCTTATGTATTGTTTCTGAAGATAGCAAATGAAAAGCCTAAACTAGAAAGTGAGTGGAAGGCTGGTAAAGACAGAAAAAAATTTCAGGGGCAAGAGGTGACCATTTATTCTCTGTATTGGAGGGAGAAGGCAAATCCCAAAGGAGATAGAAGCTTCGTGTGTTTCATAGTACGTCACGTAAGTATGCATTTATGTTTTACTTGAGAAGGCAGGGAAAAAGTGTTTCTTTGGTTTGAGATTGAGATAGTGAAAAAACTTGAATTACTTTTATTATGATGTGAGTTCACTTCTCACCAAAAACATGAATTCTCTTGATTTGCTTGGCAGATACGTTTCTAATGTAACTGGTAAGTTATGGTAACAGAAATACCTTTCATGACTCCCTGCCTTCAAGGGATACAAAGAATGTTTTCTGATGTCACAGGTCCTGGGAGGAAGGGCTTTTCATAGCAGCCTTCCTGATGTTTGAGGTATGATCTTCTCATCTCTTCCCTTCATACATCAGGCTAAGACTAAGTTACCTTCCCCTATGATGATTCTGCTTCCCCAACTCCCACAGCTCTGTGCTGAAATGTGCTAGGTTAGAGATCCTCATCACTGGGCATGGGTTATTACTGTCTACATATATAGACTCCATCAGGGGCTGAGTCTTTGGGTCACCTCTCAAAGTGACACCTCTTCTCTGAGAGCTTACTTGAGATGAGAGAGTCCTTTTGTTCTGAGAAAGTCCTTGTTCTGTTCTTGGTTCAAAGACATTGGCTCTAACACTTTACACAATTTGGATGACCTATGCCTGATCTCAGCCATAGGATTCTCTCAGCCTTGCTTAAAAGGAGGGATATGCTTAGGACAGAAACTCCATCCTGCCCACATCTTTATAAACGTTAAACTCTTTTTCTTTTAAAAATGGAACTCTTAAACTCTACTTGCATTATTCTAATCTGAGCGCCTCATCGCAGGGCACTTGACTGAGACTAAACCCAATAGCAGTGGATTAGAGGGTTTCTTTGGGATTTAACTTAATGAGTGTTTATATTCTGAAATCTTTTTTTAAGATTTTATTTATTCATTTGACAGAGAGAGACCCAGCGAGAGAGGGAACACAAGCAGGGGGAGTGGGAGAGGGAGAAGCAGGCCCCCCACGGAGCAGGGAGCCCAATGTGGGGCTCGATCCTAGGACCCTGGGATCATGACCTGAGCTGAAGGCAGATGCTTAACCAACTGGGCCACCCAGGTGCCCCTATATTCTGAAATCTGTTTTAGATTCATTCTTCTGTGTCTCAAACTTGAGTCCTTGGGTGATTTTTCCTCTTTGCATTATTTTTTAATCCCAATACCTGCCAGGAATAGTGAAGTTATATCTGTTTTGTTATGAGATAAGAAATGATAAAACAGTAAATATTATATGTTCTGTCTGTACAATGGGATCTTTTGGGTTATCACATTCTGGTTTGTGTAGAATTATTTTGCATACAGGTAGTTTGTTTATTTGAGAAATAAGAATATACATTTCATAGCATAATACAAATATTTCAAAATAAAGCTAGGTCAATTTCATTTTTCGTGTGTAATTTAGAAGGAACTTTAGGATTTGTTTTCATTAGGTAAGGATATTTTAAACATTATTTTTCATAGTATTCTTGTAGAAGTTATATGTTCTGGTTAAGACATTTGGAGGAATATTATAATCTTTTTAAAAAATGAAATGTGTTCTGACATTGTTTTGGTTGGAATACCTTTCTGGGTAGATGTATGAGAAACAGGGAGAAGATAATGCACTCAGCTGGCATTTGGGGAAGAAATCATTTTCCTTTTCCTTTCTCTGTGGGCAAGAAACATGAGATAAAAATAATCAGAATAAGGTCCTTAGGTATCGAGAATTTATTAGAATCAGGGCACTTACTAATTCAGAGCAAATGAGATCTATAGATCGTTAATTGCAGCTTGGTGTCTTTTATAAGAATGCCTCATGTAGTGAGCACATTGTCCCTTCACTAAATGAGTAGTGATTATCAGGGAGATTACTGTGATTTATAAGCTCATTTTCTTCATTTTACTTTACATGTGCCAGATACTGACTCATACAATGGAAAAACAAAACAAGCCTGATTTTTAGAAATTAAATGCTTTATTGATTATCATTGTTCACACCAGAAAGTTAAAATGTATGGGATTGTTGAGTATATAGTATATAAATTTTTTCCAAAAATGACTTTACTGCAAGCTTTAGATGATAAACTCTGGTTTCGGTATACTGTATTCATGCCAGAATCTAAAGAGTGCTACCCAAATGGAGTAAAATAATATTTATAGTTATGAAAGGAGAAATTATTTTCTTGGAAAAAGATTCTACTTTATCCTTAATTGTACCCTTTCCAGATAAGTGTGACTTCTATAGTAATATGCAGAATTATGTATCTTTAGTCTTCATGGAGAAAGAGAGCCAAATACCAAAGTGTGGCGAGTCATCAGGGAATGTGATTCATAAGCAACATGCTACTCGTTTTTCAGTAAATGGTTTTTGGTACTTTCAGTTATCAAAGGAATTGATGAGATCCTTAATTTATTCCTACATACAAAGTCAAATGGAGATTTACACAATTATTTTGATTGTTGAGAGGCAGTAAAACATGGTGATGAGAGCTTGGGCTCTGCACCTAGACTTCCTGGATTCTGACCACAGCTCTGCCAGTGGGATCTTGGGCAACTTACCTAACCCCTCTTTGCTTGGTTTCTTCACCTCTAATATAGGGATGTTAATATCACCTAGCACATAGAATTAAATGAGTTCATATACATAAATCAAACAGTGTCAAACACCTAATAAGCAACGAAGAAGTGCTAGCTATTACTATCATTTAGACAGAAGAATTATATGTACAGGTTCATGGGCTATTTTTTGTTGATCAAGAAGTAAATTACTCTGGGAATTTCAACATTTAAAAAACATTCTGAGGAATCTCCATACTGTTTTCCAGAGTGCCTGCACCAGCTTGCATTTCCACTAACAGGGCGAAAGGATTCCCCGTTCTCCACATCCTCACCAACATCTGTTGTTTTCTGAGGTTCCTCAAAAAGTTAAAAATAGAACTACCCTATGACCCACAGTTGTACTACTAGGTATTTATACAAAAATTTGAAGGGGCACATGCACCCCAATGTTTATAGCAGCACTATCAACAATAGCCACGTTATGGAAAAAGCCCAAATATCCTTTGACTGATGAATGGATAAAGAAGATGTGGTGTGTATATATACACACACACATATATATGTATATATATAAAAATAATGGGATATTCTCAGCCATCAAAAAGAAAGAAATCTTGCCATTTGCAATGACGTGGATGGAACTAAAAGTGTATTATGCTAAATGAAGTAAGTCAGAGAATGACAAATTCATATGATTTCACTCATATGTGGAATTTAAGAAACAAAACAGATGAACAAAGGGGAAAGGAAGGAAAAAGAAAATAAGGTAAAAACAGAGAGGGAGGCAAACCGTAAGAGACTCTTAACTCTAGGAAACAAACTGATGGTTGTCAGAGGGGAGGACGGTGGGGGCTGGGCTAAATGGGTGATGGGCATTAAGGAGAGCACGTGTTGGGATGAGCACTGTGTGTTCTATGTAAGTGACAAATAACTACATTCTACTCTTGAAAGAAATACTACACTGTTAACTAACTTGGATTTAAATAAAATAAAATGAATAAAAATACTTTGAAGCAACCTATTGACTTATATGTAATGGTGTAGTGAGGGGAAATGTGGTATAGTGAGAAAGGAATCCTCCAGTTTGTAAGAAACCTTATATACTTTGAAATCGGACATGTAAGAGTTCACATTCTGGCTCTGTTTCTTGCTGGTGTGTGAACTTGGGAACACTGTTTAACCTTATAGAGCCTCAGTTTCCCCATCTGTTAAGTGAGGGCAATGCTATCTTGCAGTATTGTGAGGGTTTGCAGTAATGAATGTAGATTTCTTAGCAACATGCTGGTGCATAACAGGAATCAGACAGTAATTTAGTGACTCTCTTCCACCAACTTGAGGAATCCCATCTCTTCCACATCTCTCTCTTGGGGTCCAAGTGAGGGAAGGGAACTGGGGAAAAGTCAATCCATTGTGTTTTAGATTTTCTTTTTTTTTTTTTGTTCTGTTTTGAAAGTGAAGAACAATCGTGATTTATGAATGTCAAAAGGCATTCCATGGGTAGACCCAGTGAGTCATCTCAGCAGGATTTTAGAGACCGTTCTTAGTGGAATCACCTAATACACTGGGGCAGGCACTAGGGTACAAATCCAGGTTGGATCCTAGCATTCTGAGAGAACATTAGGAAAGAAGAAAGTATCAGTTATATGTCTCCCAAGGAGCAAAGGTCTCACAGAGGTCAGTAATGGGCAAAGTTAGGGATTTGACTAGGCAGGAGATGTTGCTGACTTACATCAGTAGGAATAGAGGCTTTAGCCTCAGGGCTGCCATATAGATTTGGAAGAGCAGCAAGACAAATTCCAATTTCAGAGGTTCCAATACACTGTTCAGATTATCAAGGAAAAATCAACAAAAAGATACGAGTGGTAGGAATTAATATTTATCTGCATTTACTATGTGCCATACACTATGCTACATTTTCTATATGGTAGGGATTTTTTTCTGCATTTTTAAGATAATAAAATTGGGGTTTGGAGAGACTAAGAAATGACCAAAGTAACAGAGCTAGCAAGGTGGTAGAGCTGAGATCCAAATCAAGGTCTGTCCTGTTTAGCCTCTTGACTCTCAGGGATTCTGGAACTAGAGAACCTGGCCTGGACCCAGCTCTCAAAGCAAGGGTACTGGTAGAAGCTTGATTTCAAGAAGATGGAAGAAACCCACAGATTATAATTAGGCACACCATTAGACAACACTACAGGTCTAGGGTAACTCGATCTTGAGTCAGGGTCATACACTATAGCACCTTATATTTCTGAAGACTAAGGTCAAGATTTATCTCAAAGGCTGGATGAGCCTTAAGGAGAGGGCAGGCGATCTCAGTGACAGGAGGAGGGACTCAGGGAAGCAACCTCACAATTCATTCCCAGGAGCTTCCCCCGCCCCCGCACCTCACTGCAGTACTTTGAATGGTCCCCTGGAGTCTGCAAAGTGCGAAGCATTACTGTACAGCTCTAAGTGCTTTTGCTGTCTAATTTGTTATCATGGAGTGACCAAGTAATATTTATGGTGAGCAACAGGGATCCTTAAATTAGGGGTATAGAGGTATATTGGCAGTGTTTTATGTGAAAATTCTGTTCTCTGAATTTCATTAAAGTAAATCATGGCCTGAACATCCTGCTTCTAAGGGAACTAGGAAAATGAAAGGGAAAAATATCCCAAGTTGGAAACAGGGTGAAAACAGAGACTTCTCTGTCACTAAGTCGCACCAAATGCTTCACATTTAACCATTTTTTTGGGGGGCCACAGGACAGAAACTGTATCTTAGATACTTAAATTAATGTATATATGAAGGATGGATTTTTGAGGCTGAAGTCAGGATTGATTCCATCAAATGGATTACTGTTTAGGGGTGCCTCAAAGGCAAAGCATTTTACATCACACTCAATTATTTGATTTCTGAATTTTTTATGTGTAGCAGAAGATTTGTTTACTCTCAGGAGAAATGGGAAGTAGTTTGGGACCAATTGCATATTCTCTTTAATCATGCATTAAGTTGCCTGTTTGGTTAAAAAAAAAAATCCCTCTTATCTACTCTGGGAAAGCTCGCTTGGGCCCAGGAATATCTTTACATCAGGCAAGGGTTTCATTAAAATATGTGGATGAGATTATAGTTAAATTGAAATTCTAAACATCCCAAGGATATATTTATGTTTTTTCTAGATTGTGAAACAGTGACACATTTTAGAATGGACTTGTTTGTCACTCCCTTCAAAATTTTGTTCCCAAAATCTTCTACGAAACATTATGTACGTTTGGTAATATTTAAAGTGTCTATTTGGGTTGGACCACCTATACAAACTCAATTCCATATAAATCCCTAGGATATTTTTTTAAATTATTAGCCTTACACCACCTTAGGGGTGCCTGGGAGGGGGTGCAGTTGGTTAGCTGTCCAACTCTTGATTTTGGCTCAGGTCATGATCTCAGGGTCATGAGATGGAGCCCCATGTCAAGTTCTGTGCTCAGTGCAGAGTCTGCTTGAGTTTCTCTCTCCCTCTCCCCCATCTCTCCCCCCACCCCAAGCTCTCTCTCTCTCTCTCTTGCTCCCTCTAAAATAAATAAATAAATCTTGAAAAAAAGAATCCCACTACCTTAAATCAAACAAAAACAAACAGAATTGTTTTCATTAAAAATTTTTTTTCTTCTTTTTAGGATCTGTCCATGTGCATACATGATCTTTACATTTTAATTGGTTGATTTTAATTGGACAATCACATGGATACATTCTCACTGTAAAAATTCAAACACAGAAGTATATAAAGTAAAAAACGAAAGTCACCTTTCACTGACTCCTCTCTCCTTAAGCCTCATGATCCTTATTAGGCCACCCTTAACTGCTACTAAAGGCTTAATACATATCAGTTTAATTCTTTCAGTGTATGTTAATATATACAAATGTACATATACAAACACAAAGATATTTTTAAACTAAACCAGTTGGGCAACAAATCTTCTTCACTTAACAATATATTGACATTTCTTTTGATTGAAATCGCCTTAAATTTTGAAACTGCTGCATAGTGTTTCAAAATACAGATGGAGCATAATATAGTTAGCCACTCCTCTACTGAGGGACTTTTAGATTGCTTCTCATTTTCTACTCTCCCAAATGAAAGAAGAAGATAAGGCCATGGCCAGAGATCTAAGTGAAACAGATATAAGTAACATACCTGAGGGAGAATTTAAAGCAACAATCCTAAAGATACTCTCTGGGCTTGAGAAAAGAATAGAAGACATCAATGAGACCCTTACCACAGAGATAAAAGAGTTAAAAAAGAATCAGAGATGAAAAGTTCAATAAATGAGATCAGAAACAGGTTTAATGCAATGAACTGCAGGCTAAAAGAAGTAGAGGAATGAATTAGTGACCTAGAAGACAAAATAATGGAAAATAATGGAGCTGAACAAAAGAGAGGAAGAAGAATTGTGCAACACAGGAATAGACTTAGGGGATTCAGGGACTCCATCAAACATAGTAACATTCGTATTTATAGGAGTCCCAGAAGAAGAAGAGAGAAGGGGGACAGAAAATATATTTGAAGAAATAATAGCTGAAAACTTTGCTAATCTGGAGAAGGAAACAGACATAAATAATGTCAAAATGAGCACCCTTGAACATAAATATTTGTCCATATATTCCCCATATGACTGTCAACACTGAATATCACAAATCTTTTAATATTTTGCTAATTTGATGGGCAAGAGGGTAAAAATATTTCCATTTTAGTTACTTGATCATAATATATTATTTAATTACAGATAGACTCAATTTGCTAATATTTATTTAGAATTTTTCATCTATACTTATAAATCAGTGTCATTATTTTATTTTATTTTATTTTTAAAGATTTTATTTATTTATTTGAGAGAGAGAGAGAGTGAGAGAGAGCATGAGCAGGGTGAAGGGCAGAGGGAGAAGCAGACTCCCTGCTGAGCAGGGAGCCCGACGTGGGACTCGATCCCAGGACTCCGGGATCATGACCTGAGCCGAAGGCAGACACTTAACTGACTGAGCCACCCAGGCACCCCAGTGTCATGATTTTATTTAAAAATTTGGGGGGCTGCTTTGGTGATGGGCTTAAACCAAGCTTATGTTCTAATTTGGGATTTTGTTATTTTCCTGTGGTCTGGAACTATTTATATACAATATAGCAGTATTTTCTCCCTAAAACTCTCTTTGCCTGGGGACTTTTGTCACAGTAGGTTTTGAAATTTCTTTCGTGGTTATCAGTTTATGTTTTTTACATCTTATTAAGTCTATTTTGGTAACTAACTTACATAGCTTAGAAAATCATTCAGGCCATCTAGCTTTCTAATTTAGTAGATGTAAGGTGATACATTTTATTTTCTTCTTACAATTTTATTTTGTATTATATCTGTCTCTAGTTATGTCCATGTGTTTGTGTTCTCTTTTTCTTGGCTAAAATTTTATGTTACTTAATTAGCTTTTTCAAAAAGCCAGATTAGGTTTTCCTGTGGTTATTTTCTTCATTCTTCTAGCTTTTATTAATATTTTTAAATTTACCTTTCGTTTTTGTCAGAGTCACACATGAACATAGTTTAAAGAGTCAAGCATTTCTATAAGGTATATTATAGGAAACATGAAGGTCCCCCACCCCTGCTCCTATTTTTCACTTTCAGGTGTTTTAGATGATTCATTTTGCATTTATCTCCATATGACTGTATAGCATGCCTATACGGCTACTTCTTGATGGCTCTGTTTCAGGCAATATCAACTGACTTCCCATCACATAAGATGGAGAATTAACTCTCTGTTCAACTACTCCCCATCTCTACCATCCCCCCACTTTCTGACTGTGTTCCTCAAGTTCCCAGTTTGTTGTAGTTTTGCTTACATCAGTATTCAGGATTTACATTATTAAGAATGAGTCAGTGGTTTTCATACTGGCTGACCGTTTGAATCACTTGGAGAGCTTTAAAAAAAATACTGCTGCCGATTTCTGATTTAATTGATGCAGTTTTAGTTTGGGCTAAAAGCTCCTTAGATGATTCTAAAGTTTGGCCAAGGTTGAGAACCAAGGAAATGTTATTCACAGCTGATTACTCTGTCTAATTTCCCTCAGAGCTAATAATTATCTTGTTTTTATGTTTGCTTAATTTTCTATGTTCTTGTTCCTAATTCAACCCCCAAATGCCTCTCAGTATATTCATGTTTGTCATGTACCCGGCCAGTTTCATCTTCTTGAAGAATTCACTCCTGGAGCCTTCAGAACAGTACTTGCCTTGCCTGGTTGCTTTCTCTAGGCTGTGCCAAATAGTCACCTCTGTACCTTTTACACCATCCTCCTGGGAGTTCCCGTTTCTTCTCTTGTGTTCACGCCTGGTCTCCTGGAATCTGTGTCTTCCTTTCTCTTGGCTCACTGTCTCATTATGGTAGAGCACCTCTATCAATAACTTGCATATAGAGACAAGTTCATAGAAGGGGAATTTTTAGAAATTATCTTTACAATAATAGTTTAGGTGGCTATAAAAATGTTGGTTGGAGATCATTTTTCTTCAGAATTTGAAATAAAATGCCTAATTGTCCTCTAATTTACACCGATGCTGCTGAGAAGGCTTATGTCATTCTTCTTTTTTAAGATTTATTTATTTATTTGAGAGAGAAAGAGAGAGAGAGTGTGTGTGTGTGTGTGTGTGTGCGCACATGAGTGGGGGGAGGGGCAGACGGAGAGGGTGAGACTGTCTCAAGCCCAATGAGGGGCTTCACCCCAGGACCCTGAGATCATGACCCGAGCCAAAACCAAAAGTTGGGTGTGCAATTGAGTGAGCCACCCAGGTGCCCCAAGACTGATGCCATTCTGATTTTTTATGAGATCTTTTCTTTTTTTTTTCTCTCCCTGAAAACTGAGGATCTTCTTATTTGATGTTCTGAGATTTCCTGATCATGTGAAATATGGATCCTTGGAGAGCATTTTTATCTACTGGTAGGCCCTTTCAATCTAGAAACTTGTGTCTTAGAGTTGTGGGAAAGATTTTTGAATAATGTTTTTGATGATTTCTTTCTCTCCATTTGTTCTTCTCTCTGGAACTCCTTTTAGTAGGCATTTAGACTTCCTAGAAGAGTCCTATTATTTTAATTTCTCTCTTCTTTTCCGTCTCTTTGCCTTTTGCTGTGATTTCTGGGAGATCTCCTCAACAGTATTTGCCCTCCTATTAAGATTATAAAACCAGCATCGTTTAATTTTTTTTATTTCCAAGAGCCCTTTTTAATTCTCTGAATATTCAGTATTTTTTATAGCTCCATCTTTCAGAGAAACAGTATCCTCTCATTTCTGTATGAGGAAAATAATGATAGTTTTTCTTAAAGTTTTATTTCCTTTGTATAATCTAATTCTTCCAAGTTGCTTGTGTGTGTGTGTGTGTGTGTGTGTGTGTGTGATATTAAAGGATTTCTAATGTCTGGGAAGTTTTGACTGTTCACTTATGCTTAATAATCGAGCACTAAAATGGTCATCTGGGGCTTCTTTTACATTGCTGAGACTTGTCAACTGTAGCTTCTGGTGAGACCCTTTTGTAGAGACATCGTATATATATGCAGACTGGTTAGAATTCCTAGAAAAATACTCTTCTTGTTCCCTGCCTAGAGAGTGTAGGCCTGGCTGCCACATTTTGATAGCCAAGCAGAAGAAGAAAGTTGGAAGTCTTAACATTGAGCATGTGACTTCTGCTTATTACCCTGCTTTTAGTATGGTACTCTTCTCTCAATTGTGCCTGATATCCCATAGTCCACAAAACCTGTATTTTCTCCCCTCCAGAGAATAAACTTCAGTCTTCTAGAGTAAGAGAGGGAGCTTATCTGACCGCATGGAGTGAAAGGAGAGATCTTTTTTCCTCACCAGATGTTGATTTCATCTTGTTTTAGCTACATCATAGCTCTACTTCAGAGCTAATGGGAACAGCAAATTCTTAAGCATTTGGGAAATATGTTGTGTAAATCATTTTCCTCCTTGGCTTTCTCCTTTTCTGGCATAGGATTCAGCTTTCTCAAGTCTGGTACATTAGGCCACCATTTGTTCGTTTGCTTTCCAGTTTCCAAAATTGTGTTTTCATTTGCTCTTCTTTTCTCTTTGTCTTTGAAAGAATGTGTAGTCTGCTATTACTGGGTGAAGTGTTCTATAAATGTCAACCACTTCAGGTTGGTTGACAGTATTATTGGGGTTATCTATATCCTTATGATTTTCTAGAAATGGAAATTTAACTTTTATTGTTATAATTCTTTTGTCTTCTTTTTTTGGAATTTTTTTAATCTGGGGGTGATGTTATTTTCAAAGTTTTTGGTTTTCTAATAAATACTTTTAAGGCAGTGACTTTTCCTCTGTGTATCACTTGGCCTGCAATATAATGTTTTGATACCTAGTACTCTGATTATCAGTCATTTCTAGAGGATTTTTAAAGATAGTTTTTAAATGCACCTTAACACAAGAAGAGTATTTTTTAAATTTAACTTTTAGCAAAGTGCATACAATAAAATGGACCTTTTTGTTGTAAAGAATCTATACATTTGCTGGAATTCATAGGAATTTAAAAATTTTTAATAATTTTACATTTGTATTTTTCCACTCTTGTCAGAGAATTTGGCCCAAATGTTCTTTTTAAAACTTTTTGAAAATTTCCATATAGCTTAACACAGTCATTTGGAAATATTTTTATGAATATTTAAAAAGATGGTATATTTTCTGCTTATTGGGCATCAGCAATATTCCAAGATAACTAGTATATGCAGTTGCATTGTTACTCATCTCCTTACTCTTTTGACTTAATTTGTAAACTGAATTTCTCAGAAAAGTGGTTAGAGTGTTCCCCTGCAATTCACGACTTATAATTTATCCTTTTTTGTTTGCTCTCTTTATAAGTAGTTCTCATTTAAATAATTTCAGCTACGTTGTTACATGCATACAAGTTTGTGATTTTTATATCTTCTTGTTGGATTGTACTATTCATCAAGTTTAAAATACATATAAAATATTTTTGCCCATTTTAATGTTTTGTCTTCAATCCTACTCTATTTTCATTTAGCTAAGATTGGCTGGGGTGTCACTTCCCATCCCTTTATTTAATTTAATTTAATTTAATTTTATTTTATTTAGAGAGGGAGGGAGAGTGAGAGAGGGTGAGAGAGAGAGGAGGGGCAGAGGGAGAGGGAGAGGGAGAGAACCTTAAGCAGGCTCCATGTCCAGGGTGGAGCCTGACATGGGGCTGAATCTCACAACCCTGAGATCATGGATGGAGCCGAGCCGAAATCAAGAGTTGGACCCTTAACCGACTGAGCAACCCAAGTGCCTCCATCCCTTTATTTTAAAGCATTATTTTTTATTTGGAGAGTATTGTTTGTAAAGAACACATGTCTGGAATTTATTTTATTTTTGTTCTTGTCCTGGGTCTGTTTGTCTTCCAATATGATTATTTAACAACTTTTACATTTACTTTATTTTTTTAAGGGGAGGTTTCAATTATTTTTATTTTGTTCAATTAGCCAACAAATGATACATCATTAGTTTTTGATGTAGTGCTCTAAGATTAGTTGCATATAACACCCAGTGCTCATCACCACATGTGCCCACCACATGTGCCTAATACCCATCACCCCATTACCTCATCCCCTTACCCCCCTCCCTTCTGCAACCCCCAGTTTGTTTCCCGGAGTCCAGAGTCTCTCATGGTTTGTCTCCCTCTCTGATTTCTTCCCATTCAATTTTCCCTTCCTTCCCCTAATGTCCTCCATGCTGTTCCTTATGTTCCACAAATAAGTGAAACCCTATGATAATTGACTTTCTCTGCCTGACTTATTTCACTTAGCATCATCTCCTCCAGTCCCACCATGTCGATGCAAATGGTGGGTATTCATCCTTTCTGATGGCTGAGTAATAATCCATTGTATATATGGACCACATCTTTATCCATTCATCTGTTGAAGGGCATCTCGGCTGTTTCCACAGTTTGGCTATTGTGGACATTGCTGCTATGAACATTGGGGTGCAGGTGCCCCTTCTTTTCACTACATTTATTTTTACTTCTGACATTTTGTATACATTCTTGTCATCTGATTTTATGTTTTCTCTTAACCACGATTCTAATTTTCTTTTCCAGCCTTTTGTTTTACTTATTGAATTTTGTTTCAATTTTTATCTCTAGTTTGATAATTGCACGTGCTACTTGTGCTATTCTATTAGCTACCTTTAAAACTTACCACACATCTAAGCATATTTTTCTACCACTTCTAGAACCCATTAGTACCACTGTTTTCTTACAGTATTTCCATAGCTATAAAGAATTCAGAGAAATATTTTCATGATAGATTTTTATTAATATTACTTATGCATATTCACTTTTAAATAGCCTTAATAGTTATTAATAGATATTTCATATTATACTGAATTTTTATAATATTATGTATTATATAGACTGTGGGTAATATTGGTTACTTAAATGATTATGATATCCAATGGCATAGTTAAGATTTTTATGCCTATAGTGGTTTCTATTTCAGTACATAATTTTAGGACTCATTTTCTGGATTGAGTTTATGGGACAGCATAGCCTTCTCTAAGAATATCAAAAGTTTTTATCTCCAGTGGATACTATTCTTTTCAGTACCTAGTATAAAGGGATTGTAGAGACAATGTACTGAGTTGGATAAGGTGATAAAGGAGGAGTAGGCTAGATGAATGACGGGTACAGAGCAGGGAAGAAAGCCTCAGAGTGAGATCTGGGCAGATAAATAGTGGAAAGTTCAGTTAGAATGTGTTTGGAAACATTGAGGAGAATTAAGTAGAAACAGAAGTGAATAGGAAAGGTTAAAAAGTAAGGTGATCTCTTTTCTCCATTTATTTGCAGAGGTCAGGTAGTAACAGTCACAGAGGAGTAAAAACTGATGAACTCAGGAAGGGGGTTGCAGCGACCATCACCCCAGGTAGTAACCGAGTGTCTGGAGCTTGTATAAGCTCAGAGATCGGGTTGAATTCCTTACTGTGTAAATTACCAGATGACATTTGAACTGACTGTATGCATAAGACTGTGGACTACAGTAAGTTAATAATAGTTTAGAGGGCTACTAAATAATGCTTGCATGCTTGTTTACTTTAAATGCTTACTTTAAATTGTATACTTTTAAAAGTTCAGTTATTTAAAGATAAGTTGTATAAAAATACAACTTTATTCATTTCACATAAACTATAACTTTCAAAAATGAACCTGTTATGGGTTGAATTATATCGCCCCACGAAAAGATATGTTGAATTCCTAACTCCCAGTACCTCAGACTGTGATCTTATTTGGAAATAGGGTCATCACAGATGTAATTAATTAAGATGAGGTCATACTAGAGTCCGGTGGGCCCTTAATCCAATATGACTGCTGCCCTCGTAAGAAGAGGAAAAGAGACACAGGCTCAGACTCCACAGTACAGGTGGAGCATGCTATGTGACAAGAAGGCAGAGATTGAAATGCTGTGGCAGCAAGTCAAAGATTGTCAAGGATTGCCAACCACTACCAGAAGCCAGCACGAGGCAAGAAAGGATTCTACCTAAAGTCAGAGGAAGCATGGCTGGTGACACCTTGATTTTGGGCTTCCAGCCTCTAGAACTGTGTGAGAATAAATCTCTGTTGTTTGGAGGACACTGAGTTTGTGGTAAGCCCTAGGAAACTAATATAGAATGTATTAATTTTACCAGAGGTCTATGACTGAAGCATCATAGCTAAACAGGCTGGCTTATCCTAAGAGAAGCAGGAAATCATATTTTCTGTGTAGAAGTGTTAATGTGACTGCTAAGTCAAAATTACGATGGGTTCTGCTGAAATATCAAACCTGACAGAAACTGCCACCTCTATTCTAGTAAATTATTGTCTTCTCCTCTTCCTTGCCCAGCTTACAAACGGGGGTAAGAAAACTGGATGAAATGGAACTGAATATCCATTATGTGAGGCTTATTCTAGGAACTCTGGAGCATAAAGATACAGCACTTACTATATTGAACCATATGAAGTTGCTATTTGTTTGGTAAAATACTGGTTAAATAGTGACAACTTCATATGGTTCAACTTAATAGGTTACACTGGAATTTACAAGGTGACATTACACAGATTTCAAACCATAAAAGGGAGCATATAATAAACTTCGAAAGACAATTACTGCATCTTAAAGGATGGGAAAGATTCAGGAAGATGCTGGAAAGTGATGAGATTTGAGGATGGGTAGTGAAAGGATCATTTTTACTGCAGATGTAAGTTCAGATACAGGAATCAGAAGGGAAAATTCTAGAAAAGAATCTTGGGGCTCTACTAAGAAAGATCTTCAATGCTAGACTAAAAGTTCCAGTTTATTCTTATGAAATCAGGGAGTGAATTGTCAAAGATTTTTCTGGGGAGGGAAGGATGTGAAGGAATGGCGCCTGGGTGGCTCAGATGGTTAAGTGTCTGCCTTCGGCTCAGGTCGTGATCCCAGCGTCCTGGGATTGAGTCCCGCATTGGGCTCCCTGCTCCTTGGGAGCCTGCTTCTCCCTCTGCCTCTCTCCCTCTCTCTCTCTCTCTGTCTGTCTCTCATGAATAAATTAATTAAAAAAATCTTAAAAAAAAGGAATGGTTTGGGAAAATTAATCTGGCATGTATTTATTTAGTAAATCTTTGTAGCCAATTTTGTATGGAGGCAGACTGGAGAATTACGGCACTGAAGGCTTGGAAACCAATTAAGAGGTTATTAATTGGTAACTCTGTTGTTCCCAGAGTGTGACTATGAAATACTTGAACTGGAGTGGTAGGGGTGGAAAGGAAAAATTAAGGTTGTCCAGAGAACACCTAAGAGAGCTTGATGGTGCATTTAATGGCACAAGCAGGAGATAGAGTCAAAGCTGACTCTAGGGGCACCTGAGTGCCTCAGTTGGTTAAATGTCCGACTCTTGGTTTTGGCTCAGGTCATGGTCTCAGGGTCGTGGGATTGAGCCCCGTTTTGGGCTCCGCACTCGGTGTGGAGTCTGCTTGTCCTTCTTCCTCACCCTGTGCCCCTCCCCACCACCCCTGCTTGTGCCTGCACTCTCTCTCCCTCCCTCTCTCTCAAATAAATAAAATCTTCATATAAAAATAAAAGCTGACTCCAAAGTTTTGCATGTGAGTGAATTTGAGAATGGCATTAATAACAAAAATGGAGAAGGCAAGAGAGGAAGCTGTTTCAGGGACTGAGGTGATAATTTTTTTAAAATGTCCTAAATTTTATTTTAGTTTTTAAAAAGATTTTATTTATTTATTTGAGAGAGTGAGAGAATGAGCGAGAGAGAACAAGCAGGGGGAGTGGCAGAGGGAGACAGAGAAGCAGACTCCCAGCTGAGCAGGGAGCCTGTTGCAGGACTCGATCCCAGGACCCTGAGATCATGACCCGAGCCGAAGGCAGACACTTACCCGACTGAGCCACCGAGGCGCCCCTAAAATGTCCTAAATTTTAAATGGCAGTAAGACACCTGAGTAGAACTTCAGAGCCTAGGACAGAGAGTGAGGTTAACTCAGAGTCCCCAAGAGGAAAGTGATGGTTGAGGTCATGAAAGTGGGCCAGATCTCTGAGGGAGAAATAATATTAGAGAAAAGCAGAAGGTTGGTTCCTGCAGGATAGCCATGATTAAATTTAAATTATGCATATTATTCCCAATTGCGTTAGCTTTTAATCCTAATCCCTCTCTGACATTGTCCTTCCAGACAGAAAGATCCTACTGGTTCCTATTCTCCATCAAGTAATATCTCTACTTCATACCATTCTTGAAGTTCAGAGACTAGTATGATCATTACATGTTTTCTGTTATTACCAGATATTTGTGTAAAAGAGAAGACTGATATTTGTGGTTTGGTTTCCAGCACCAGTATGCTTTGGAAATTTAAGGCTCATGAAGGAGGGAGTTTGTCTTATTTAACTTTATATCTCCAGCATTTAGCACAGAACTCACTACAGAATAGGTAGTTCATACATATTTCTCCCACAAATGAATTTTGGAGACACTGTAAAAAAAAGGATGTAAAATGAATTACAACGTTTAATAGAATAGCACAGTAGTTCATTCAGACTTCTGAAATTTTGGCTTCTCATTTTGTTGAAATGTGTTTTTTTATCAAGAGAAAACCACAGGGTTAAAAAGCACAAGGTTGGTTTAAAAAATATGTCTCTATTTTTAGAAACTGGCCATTGTACAGTATTGATCTTCCTATCTGTTAAAACATAATTGCTAAAATCAGTTGTTAAAATTCCACCTCGATCTCCAAAATCCAGTATATTGGGCTTGCTATAAAGTTTCCTTCAGTTTATATATTTTTTTCTTTCTTTAAACAGAGTTAAAGAGATCTTTTTTTTTTTTTAACTGGCACTTAAACCATGAGAGAGACAAGGACAAATTGGGCCCTCTTACAACCTTGCAGACTGCCCTGCTCCAGGCGGCAGCAGGAAACATTAGGTAGCCTGATTGAGTTCATTTCTTCCATGCACCAGCTGGCATCACATTCCAGATCTTGAAATTCCCAGGGTTCATTTATCTTCACAATTTCTTACTTGACAATGAAAAGAGGACTACCAAGCTGATTCTGCATTTAATGTACGATAATGCCAATCTCGATGCATTGTTTTATGAATTAATAGCTAAAGGAGCTTATATCGTATTGGACAAAAAGACAATTCCCCACTTATGTGTGGAGCTAGTTAGCCATAGGAGTTAGCAGTAGGGCAATGCTCTTTCCTTTTCTAATTTAAATATGATTTTCTGATCAGTCTACATAGAATTGGAATCAGAACTCAGGACAGAGGTATCAGATGTTTATTAAAAAGCAGTGGAAGAAAGTGAAATTTATTTGCCTTTTTTTTTCCATTATTGCACGTGAGAAGGAGTGGTCAAATGGCATTATTTAAGAAGCTTGCCTTGAAATTGCAAAAATATCACTGCTCACTTGGATGCAGTTATAAATTATTCATTCACATGACCAATTTCAACAACATTGGCCACATAGAATTTGTAATTTAGAAAAAAGAATGTTCTTACCATAATTCTGTGAGTCACCAAAATTTGTTTTGTTAGTGTCAATATTATTACTGATAGTGTTACTACATATACAATGAATTTTATTCCGTGTACAACTTTTTACTGAATTTATACAACTTTAAAACCATGCTCAGTGAACTTCCAAAAGCTGTACTTTTATTTAATTTATTGGATAAAACATTAAATTATTATTTGAATAATCTTGAAAAAGAAGCTTGCCTTGAGTATTTTCTTTATTATAAAATCATATTTTAGATTTAAACTTATTTGTGGTGTTTATAATTAAATTTGTGGTGATAATTATAGCACTATCAGTGTTTCTTCTCTGAATCAAATATATACTATTTAAAAAGGCAAATCATGGCCGGCAGATCTGAACTATTTTGGTGGATCATCTTAATTATGTCTCATTTTACTTAATATCATTCGCCATTTTCTGTATTTCTGTGTGCTGATAACCCTTAGCTGGGAATGAAGAGATTAGTATTAACTGAAATTGGCCAGGGACTAAGGAGGGATTTGGCCAAGTTGATTTCTTTTCTCTCTCTCTCTTTTTAAGAACTATTTATTTGAGAGAGAGAGAGTGCATGCACAGGGGGAGGGGCAGTGAGAGAGAGAGAATCTCAGGAAGACTCTGTGCTGAGTGGGGAGTCTGATGTGGGGCTGGGTCTCATGACCCAGAGATCATGACCTGAGCCAAAACCAAGAGTCAGACTCTTAACTGACTGAGCCACCCAGGCGCCCCCAAGTTAATTTCTAAGGTCTGTTTCTGCACGGAAGTCTTGTACCCTGCCCTGGAAGTATCTGTATGGGCCCCTTATGGGCCATGATGACAGAAAAGAAGAGAATAACAGTGTAGTGAAGCAAAAGGGTAGAGAGGGAGAGGTCGATCTCCCTTTCATGAGATGGCCTTGTTATCCCACCCAGTTTTATTCGGGTTCTGATGAATTAATGTTGGGTGACTTCCAGAGACCAGAGCGGTCATGATTTTTATATTTCTAACGTATTGTCTTCTGTTATATCAAGAAAGCAATTGTATCCATATATATGTGGGCAGCCCTTGAAGAATCTGCAGAAACAATCATTCAGAATTTATCTTGACAGTCTGGCTGCTGAAATGAAGTTTTCACACTCTAACTTCCATTTGCTATTTGTTCTGGAGTAGAACAATTGATGTTAGGATGAATAAGGAAGAACATTTTTTTCTCTCTCCCTTTTTCACACCATTCTACTTAATACCTGTTCTCCTGGGGTGCCAAGCCCACAGCAGATATTTAGGATGTGCTAGATGATAGTGTTTAATTCATCAGTATGGATTCCAAAGTGCTTACCAGTTTGGCCAGCTAAAGGAGAATTCATTCCTTGGGTGGTAGCAGAGATGGGTAACATTTCCCGACATAGTCGTCATGATAGAGGTCAGGAGTCTGTGGATGATGAGTATGATCCGTGTGTGGTAGTAAACATGACATGAGCAGAGGTCAGCTAGTGTAACATAACACCATGGGTTGATTCCACTTTAATTCACTGTAGTATGTAACTCTGGGAACTGTAATGTCATTCACCATGGACCCGAAATACAGAACCTGATAGGTGTGACGTATATGGTGGAGCCAGCCATTTTAGTAGCTGTGTCCTGTAAGTGCTAAGATCTAGATAATGCTCAGGCTTCTCTTGAATGGTAGCTAACCAGGTTTCCCTTTAAAGGCCTAATATGGGTGGTGAGCCCTCCATTTCAGTGGGCTTCTCCCTTCTCTCACCCATAATATGCTTGACGTTCATGAATAACTACCACATCACCTGATTCTTTTCAACAGACGATGAACATGGCAATAAGTAAAAAATAACCAAAGTTGGGGGAGAATACTGGACAGGAGACTAGGTTCACTCAGGAAGTGACTCACTTCTGCATACTAGACTCAGGATACATGAAATTCAAAGTTGCATTTTGGAACAATTATGAATTATTACAAGTCATATGTATTTTGTGTCTCTTGAGAAGAGTTGAAGATGTTCATTTTAAATATGAGACTGCCAGTGGTTTACTGGGGTTTGTAGATCTTAGAGTGTCCAAAAGAGAAGAAAGGACATTCCTTTCTGTACTTACATCATCACTGCAGATGCCAGGGTGTCATTTAGCTCAAAGAGGAAACCAAAGATTTCTCATCTCTTGTTTGGGCAGTTTGTTTTTTTCTACTTCATTGTAGATACCCTTGAGACCTATTCATGTTTGTGTCCTTTAATCTCCTGGAGTGTCAGTGGGTCTGATTTTGGAACCATACAATTCTTAGTTTGGTCTCTTGGCTCTGCCACTTATTAGCTATTTGATATTGGGCAAGGTCCTAGACCTTTCTAAGCCTCCTATGTTTTCTCACCTCACCATGCCTTTGTCACAAGGATAATATAAAGATTTAATGAAGAAAGAAATGTGCAACATAGAGCATGGTACAAATGAGCTGCTCCAAAAATACCAGTTCCCTTCTCCCTCCTCTTCAGTTTGTTAGTAGGATTATATTTCACCAATATCATAGATGTCTTGGAGAGAATTGTAAACATTACTAAATATGAATACTCTTTTCCAGAGTTCTTGCATTCTTCTCATCTCAACAGGGAACTGTGTGTTTGTGTGTCCACAGTGAGGGTGTGAGTGCGTATGCTTGTGATCGTGTATGTATGTGAAGTGAAAGTAGAGATGAAATAGTAAATAGAAGCAGGTCTTGGCCCACTGATTATGATCTATGAGTTGGCTCTAAGTCAGTAAGTCCCATTAACCCAATTCTAGAAGGCTACTAGAGTGAAGAATTGGGACCAATATGTGATACTTGGATAATCCAGGCAAGCAACAATCCAGGCAAGAAATAATTTTATTTTCCTTCTAAGCCAAACTGTCAGGTAGCATCATATTTATAAAATATTCCTTCACACCAGATATAAAGCTTAAAGCAGAAGCAAAGAAGGTATATTTCCTTTAAACTTACTGTAAATAGAAAGCCATTATTACATCTCCAGCGTTCCATCTATTGTGAAAATGGAGCCCAGAGAAGAAAACACATTTATGTCAATCATCAGGAAGTGAGTTTTGAGGCTGAATTATCCAGGTAAGTGCCTTAATTTTTCATCCTGGCCTGTGACTGTTTCCTTTTCTATTGCTGTACACAGTTCTGCCTTTTTTCTTGGTCCTCATCATTTTGCACTTCCTGACATTCTCTGCTGTCAGCTGGCCACATTACTGACTTTTATTTTTGTGGAGGTCACTTCTTTAGGAGCATCTCTTCAGCTTCTGGTTGCCGTTAGTGGAGGGGAATTTGAATAAAAGGGTATGACAGATGCTCCTGAGGTGGGGGAAGGGTTCGCTGGTGGAGAGGTGAATCATAATATGAAAGCTGTATCGCTCAATTCCCCAAACACCCACTCCAATTTTGGCTCTTTGACAATGCTGTCTCTTTGAGAAAGAAGAACAGTTTGATCTGAATTCTTATTAGGTTCTGAGCCACCAAATTAGAATGTAATAAGCTCACTTGGAAGGGTTTTGAATTAGCTTAAAACAGACCCACGCTGAGCGCATAGAGGAGACCCTCCCACTCTTTCCACGCAACCTGTAGTTTGTAGACTGAATTTTGAAACTCTCTTGTCTCCTCATCTTAGGCTTGTGTTCTTTTCTCCTTTTGAATTGACTACTTCTAGGTATATCTTACACTTCTAGGATGAACTGTTAACAGAGCTTATTTGTAAGCTTCTTTAAGAAAACCATAACTTTTAGAGAGAAAAAGACGCCTTTCTTCAATAGGAGAAAAACTTAGCTTCTGGACTCTTTTAGTTTGGCATTCTCCAGTAGTGCTACTAACCTTTGAATGAGGACTATTTTGACATACATAAAAACACTCCCCAAATACTGAAATATATCACCGCCTTGCTTGTGGATGTATGTAAACAGAACATTGTTTAGGAAAAGAAGAGTCTGGGACCTTTAGATGGGCAGAAAGGGGGAAGAAATAGTGTTGCGGGCAGACTGTTGGTTGGCCCTCTGAGGAAATGAAGGAAGTCCAAGAGGAAGAGAAAGAGAAGAGGAGTGGTTATTTGGTGAGGACAGCTTGTGAGGTTTGTTGTGGCCTCCCCTGGTTAGCCTATCTGGTCTGCTTCTCTGCGCATCGTTTTGTACCTGTGTGAATTTACCGGTGGGATAGATTCCCAGGAGCACAGCTGCATGGTCAAAGGATCTGTGTGTTCTTAATGTTGCTGATTGATGTCAAGTTGCTCACTATAAAGGCTGTATCAGTTTACACTTCCACGAGCAATGTATTCATAGAATGTAGAGACCTTTCTCCCCCCACTGTCTTTAAGCATGCCATGTTATGGACAAAAACTATGATGCCAGTCAAGTTCTCATTTCTTGCTAAGTAACTTGATTTACCTCCAGGAAGCTTTTGTCGTTGTTCAGCAATCTTGCCAGTACCCGTCTACGTTGTAATGTCCTTCAATTCCAACGGCAGGACACTTGGTGGATTTTACAACCTGAAGAGTTCTCTTCCCTCAGCTCAGTGAACGTTTTCTCTTTTCTTTCTTTCATTCTTCTCTCAGCTCTGTTCTCTCTGTTCCATGTTCTCTCCCTCTAAAACCCCTGTCAATAGGCTGTTGAAACCACTGAGTCTACCCTCCGGGCTTTTGACTTTTAGTCTCATAGTCGCCAGTTTTATCCTTCTCCTTAACGTACTGAACTCCAGGAGAATCCCTTGATTTGCTTTTCCTCCTTTAAATTATGACTTCAGCCCATCCACTGAGCTTTTTAAAAGTGGCCACGTTTTTTAAAATTTTCAAGTATTGGGTTGCTACTTGTTGGAGGTCAAGGAGAGGACGTGACCGCCGGTTGACCCTGGAGCCGGACCCTTGCAGTTGGAGGCTCCTGGCCGGTCCGCGTCCGTGCAGTGTGTGCTCCCCGTGCCCCACGCACTCCCACAGCCGGAGCCGTATGGCGGGACGCAGCCTTGAGCGAGCACTGTGTTGGTGAGCCCACCTGGACAGCAGTGGCGAGCCCTCCCGGGGAAAGGCATGGAGGTCTCGTCCAGCGGCGCCCGAAACAGGGCTCGCGGGTAAGGCCCCCCACTTCTGGCCCCCGACCCCCACCCACCCGGAGGCCGCCTGTGGCCTCGCCCTGTCCCTGCCCTCCGCGTGCCGCCCGGTTTCACGTCTTGCCCGGGACGCCGCGCAGGCTGGCAACACACGCTTCCTGTTCAGAGACGCCTGTTATTGACAAATAGATACAAGCCTCGCTGGAAAAACTACCTTTTTCTCTTTTTCTTTTCTCTACTGACACTGTGTCTTGTAAATTTTTCGGGTCGTTGAGCTTGCTCCTTTGCTTTCGTTCTGTTGGTTTCCCTCCATGACTGGAGGGTTCCTGGATTTGTGTCCACGTGTACAGATGCCCGTCTCCGTGGATCAGTACTAGTTTGTGCGGGGATGGGATGCCGGTTTCCTCCGCAGTGAGTTGGTGTGGACACGGCGGGGTCCTGGACTCAGCGCTGACGTGGCGGACGCAGAGGCTAGCTGGCTGTGGGACCCTTTAGGGTGTGGGGGTAGCTTGTTTCCTGGGGGTGGGGGCTACTCTTGCCTCACCCCGGCCTTACATGACTTGAGGCACTGTCCTGCTTCCCGCACCCAAAGGGCCACTCCGAGGGTACTTGTCCCAACTCCAGTGTTTTCTATAGTTGTGCCTGCTTGAGCCTGCCTGGCAAATGGTCCTGTGATTAGGGGATCGGTCCAGCTCTTTCCCATTCCTTTCGTTAATCACCTGTCTGCTTACTGTCTGTTCCTTTTCTCAGCTTAGGTACCTTCTGGTTTGGAGATTATTTCAGGCTGCTTCTGGAAGAAATCCTGTTTTCCTGTCTTTTACCCCCTTTCGTCTTGACACTTCTACAAATCCCTCAACAGTGTTGAAATTTGCTGTCAGTTTGAGTTGCTTTAGGTCTTTCAGCCTTTCCTCACTGCTCTGGTCTTCTGATGTGACCCTTCTCGGCTTTCTAGCACTAAGACAGATTTATTTGTTGTTGTAGGACTCCTGTGTTTTCAGTGGGACTTAAAAACGGAGAGGTGTGTGTGTTCTCAATTACTAAAATAATTTTGGTTTTCCCAGTTCATAGCTGTTTGCAGAGAAATCGAGTATTTTTTTCTTGGCTGTAATGAAGTAAAATGGACAAAAATGACATATTTAAGGTATACAATGTGATTTGGTTTATGTGTACATTGTGAACCGATCACCACACTAAGCTAATTAACATCCATCAACTCATAGAGTTAGCCCTTGTATGCATGTGGTAAGAACACTCCAGATGTACTCTCAGCAAATTTCACATTTACAATACCATATTATTAACTATAGGCACTGTGATGTACATTAGATCTCCAGAATTTATTCATAGTGCATAGCCAACACACTGTACTCTTTGACTAATACCTCCCCATTTCCCTTTCTAAGCCCCTGACAGCCACCATTCTACTCTCTTTTATGAGGTAGACGTTGTTTAGATTGCACATGTGAGATCATGCTGTATTTGCCTGTGTTTGGCTTATTTTACTTAGTGTAATGTCCTCCAGGTTCATCCATGTTCTTGCAAATGGCAGGATTTCTTTCTTTTTAAAGGCTGAATAATATTCCATTGCATGAATAGGCCACATTTTTTTTTAATCCATTCATCCGTTGATGGACATTTAGGTTGCTTCCCTCTCTCAGCTGCTGTGAATAATGCTGCCAGTGGCCATGGGAGCGAGTGCCAATACCTCTTCAAGATACTGAGATAAATCTAGTAAATCTAGTATTTCAAAGGCCATTCTGTCTCAGTAATTTCTGAGGTAATACTTAAAATTCTTTTTTTTCTAACCAAAAATTGAAATCCCTGATTATGAAATCAATAATTACATAGTTAGGAAGGGTCAGAATTGTACGAAGATCTTGTTTTCACTTTTTGTGTTTTAATTATCACTGCTTAGACTCTCATTTCACAGTTGAAATGGCAGAACTGAGGAATATGGTCTACTCCTCTAGTTTTTCACCATGATTTATGGAAAAACACCTGTTTATTTGCTCTTAACTTTCTGTAAGAACTTGTTATTGCCTACCACAGTTGAGACTGAGGAACAAAGCAAAATCATGGACCGTCTGGCTTACATTGTTTTGTGATAATATATTGGTCTCAGATTAGATTGCAGCTTTATTAAGAATCCCTATGCTCTTTTGAAGAATTACCCCATTTTTTTTAAAAGCAGGCAAAGCCTGTAAAATCTATAAGAGATGCTAAAATTATTGATTCTTTTGCTTTTAAAATTTCCAATCTTTTTTCTCATTTTGAACTGGAAAAACGTATTGACTTTTTTGGTAGAGATGTAGGAACATTCATATTTATTTAGCTGGAGAAGGAAGATTATGAATTTGAAATTTCAAAGCCATTTCTTAGTCAAAGTGTAATGGAATTTTAGAGCCGAAAGGCATCTCAGATAGCTTTGTGGTGATGTGTAAAGAGCAGAGAACTGAAGTCAGAAAACCGGAGGTCAAGTTCCTACTTTCCATTTCGTAGCTGTGTGACCCAACTCGAGTTAACATAAATTCTTTATGCTCATTTTCCTCATCTGTGAAAGGAAGATAATCCCTGCTCTGTTAATTTTACTGCTTTACTGTAAGGATCAAATGACACGGTATACGAAAAGTATGCTGGGAACTGGGAGCTCCTGTCAAATAGACAATGATTATTTTTGTAAAGGAGAAAACAAACATCTGTTGGTTCCTGCTGGATGAGAGGAGGCAGTCGGTTTAATTTGACTTGTTCTGTACGTAGTGGTGGGATAAACACCTGAAGCTGTTTCTGTTTTTCCCTAGTTATGCTATGATAAACACCCGGATTTATACGTACAGTGGTATTTCCTTGCCTTAAATCTCTCTTTTATCCTAACTTTCATAACATCCTTCTTTGGGCCTGTTTTTATCAATTTGGAGCCAAGCACTGCCAAAATGGCTTTTATTTTTTTTCTTATTTAATAAGCTAGATAGAACGCCCCACTCACAATTTACTTTGCCAAATGACTGTGAAATTCTTGATATGTTTCCTTTTATAGCTGCTTCTACAAAGTATCTAAAACATCTGGAGGATGACTTTCCGTTTTAGTCTAAGGTCAGCTGGAACAAAGTGGTCCCAATTCCCTTCCAGAGTTCTCAAGATAATTAAAAGGAAGCTGAGTGTCTCATGTTTAATAGAATCATTTAGGTTCATTAAGTGAAAGGGTCCAGGATAAGGAAATTGAATATTCAGATTTAAGATACAATCAAGTGAAGCTTACTATATTGTTCACTTAAGTAGATGTGGGAAAACAGGCAATAAGTCATTCAAATAGGGAAAAGTGAAGATTCATGTCCAGCTAGAGAGAAGAAAGGGAGAAAAGTATATGAAAACTTTACAGTCCCTTCATTTAATAGTTTTCGGGACAAGAATGGGAATGGTGCAAGCTAGAAAGTCGGGAACCTGTTAAAACATTAAGGATGCTCCAGAACTTGTAGAAAATCAAATTTTTTGCTGAAACACGTATTTTCCCATGGATCTCTTTCCATTAATAAGAAGACTTGGCATGCAAATGGTTTTATACGTGCTTATCAGGAAGAAAGAATTTTAAAAAACTTAATTTTAGAATAGTTTTCGATGTAACAGAAAAGTTGCAATGATAGTACAAAGAGGTCCCCTGTATTCCTCCTCCGTCTCCCCTATTGTAACATCTTAAGCTGATGTGGTACAGTTTTCACAGCTGATGAACCAGTACCGAGAGGAGTACTAAGTCAAGTCCCTACAGGTAATTTAGATTGCCTTCGTGGTTTTTTTCTTTTATGTAGTACCTTTTTCGGCTCCAAAACTCCCTCCTGGGCACCACGTTACATTTGGTCCTCCTGTCTCCTCCATCCTCTCCAGATGGTCATAGTTTCTCAGACTTTACTTGTTTTTGATAACCTTGACAGTTATTTTATTTAGAGAGAGTGCGCATGCGCCAGTGTTGGGGTGGGGGCGGTGCGAAGGGGCAGAGGCAGCGGGAGAGAGAGACTCTCCAGCCAACTCTGTGCTGAGCACAGAGCCTGAGGTGGGGCCCGATCCCATGACCTTGCGATCATGACCTGAGCCAAAACCAAGAGTCAGTCGCTTAACTGATGGAGCAGCCCAGGAGCCCTTACCTTGATGGTTTTGAGGTATACTGGACTTGTATTTTGTAGAATGTCCCTCAGCTGGGATTTGTCTCTGGTTTTTCTCATGGATAGACTAGGGTTATGGGTTCTAGGGAAGAAGACCACAGGGGTAAAGTGCCATTTCATTTCTTCATTGTAAAATTGTTCTCCCCACCCTCCTCCCTTTCCACACTGTACTCTTTGGAAGGGAGTCACTGTGTGCAGCCCCCATGAGGTGGAAAGATCAAATTTTAACTAAGAAAAAAATCATTGTTGGCAAGCGTTTGAATCATTAAGTGACCTCCTAATTGCATTTAGCAGGCCCATTTGACCAGTAAACCTAGACGTGTGTGTTTTGCAGTTAACATCTTGGGAGGCAAATTGGCCCTATTTCTTAGAGCAGGGCCCTCCTTTAGGGTAGCTTTCTTAGTTCAGGGGACAGGGCTCGGATTACAGGATCTGAAAATTCAGTCCACCACTGGCACCCCTTCTCTGACATGCTTTAGGTCCTGCCCGGCCTTGAGTCAGGTCAGAAGAGTGATCCGCACCCGGGAGTGGACTTCCAAATCACCGGGAGGGCTTGTTCACACACCTAGTCCAGGCCTCCACCCCCAACTTGTCTGACTCAGTAGGTCTGGAGTGGGGTCTGAGAATTTAAGCTTTAACAAGTTGTCAGGTAATACTAATGCTGGAGATGGCGCTTTGAGAACCCCTGGGGTCACCAGTAGAGTCAACTCAACTGAAGCACGTTATTTTAATTCCCTCCTGAGCTCCTGCCACAGAATTACAGCATAGTCATTAGGCCTTTATCTTTCACTTAAGGCTGCTACAAGAAACAACTGCTTACTATCTATTTACTTCACGCTTTTCTGCGAAGCTAATTCTGTGGACGCTGCTGTTGGACAAAATTCCCTCCATAGGGTCCCCCATTTGAATTACTCCACCCTCAGAAACTCCTGGAGGATCTGCTCTTGGAGAAACAGAGTTGTAAGGTATCTTGCTTTGGCCTCTGGAAGGCTTATAGTCTCAGTTAACACAACTGCATCAGCTTCTGTTCCTCTCTTCTGTACTCCTTTATGCTATGGCCCTTGCTGTGTTTTATCCCATGTATTTTTGTATTGTAAGCAGTATATAAGCACCATGTCCTTTTTGGCAGTTAATGATCATAACTGGCATATACCCAACACTAAATGTTTATATCCATTCTAACATGTAGTTCTATTATTTTCCCATTTTGCAGATGAGAAAGTGAATCAGGTGAATCACCTTTTTAAAGGTCACCCAACTACAAAGTGGTGGACCCGGGCCTGCAATCCATAGCCCTCGCTGCTGGTGCTTCTCAGTTCACCGGAATTTAAGAAGGGCCATGTGGTCTGGAGGAAAGAACCCAGGTGGCCAGTTGCTGCTTGGATCCCTGGGATTTGGTGCTTCTTCCTGACTCCACTTCCTCATTCCTACACTGGGGGAGAGCAATACTGTCTTCAGAAGTAGTGAAGAAAATGATGGGCATCAAATACCTAGCAGAATGCTGTGTTCACGGTAAGTGCTCAGTATGTTCTTCTTTTCAAAGCCGCTTGCCTACATGAGGTTGTTTCATTTAATCGAATAACTACTAGCATCTAAGTCACTAAGATGATTTGATTCGCAAAGGAATACATTAGGACTCTATAAAGAAACTATTGCTAGCTTTATTCATATGGCCCCTTAAATTTGCATGTATACTTAGAATTCTTTTGATATTGCTATTATACACAGATTTTAAGAAATAAAGTTTAAGAGGCTGATGAAGCAACTTAGAAAAATGATAAAGTTGGGGAGCCTGGATGGCTCAGTCATTAAGCGTCTGCCTTGGCCTCAGGTCATGATCCCAGGGTCCTGGGATCGAGCCCCGCATCGGGCTCCCTGCTCCGCGGGAAGCCTGCTTCTCCCTCTCCCACTCCCCCTGCTTGTGTTCCCTCTCTCACTGTGTCTCTGTCAAATAAATAAATAAAAAATCTTAAAAAAAAAAAAGACGATAAAGTAATCCCACTGCCTGAGGAACATAAATTGAGTTTGTATTCCTGCGAAGCGTGGGTCAGAGAACTCCGTTGAGGATACTAGACATATGAAATCTTTGATTAGCTACGAGGTTTTGAAGTTGTGTAGTCAAACCCTCAATTATCTGCCTTGTGGTTTTGTGTAAAACTTTGGGGAATTCTTTGTCTTTACCTTTTAATGTTTTAGGTGTTTTGAAAAGACAAAGTGAATAGCAAATATATTTCATTTCATTACCTAATCTGTTGTTCTGAGCCTTCTACTGATTAGCATTCTGACCCTTCTCCCTCTAGTTACTAGTTTTCTTATATTCTAGCTTGTTTCCTTCCCCTTCCCCCCCCCCCCCCCCCCCGCCGCCGAAGCAGTGCTCTGTTTGTGAAATCAGGTTAGTTTGGAATTGTGGCGATTTGGGTCTCAGTGTTCCTTGACATCAGTCTGAACATATGAACTGCTTTTAGGAGAAATCAGGCAGAGGCTGCAATGGGAAGTGCAGGCCAGGACACCCAGTGCCTCTAAATCAGTCTGTTCAGCAAGGGATAAATACCCCTTTAAAAAATGTTTTGGAAGCTAAGGTCCAAGAAACAAGATCTTACAATACGGCAATGATAATTTACTATTATAACTCAAAGGAGGAAAAAACGCAGTCCACGGTCAATAACGTAGAAGGTCTGTGTTCCCAGATAGTCAACACATCCGCTTTCTTCTGTGAGTATCAGCAATCCCGCATTGACTAATGATGTTCAGTGTTCCTCTGCTTGTTTGTAAATCGGACATTTGCATTCATCATTCTTTATCATTCCTTCTTGATTGGGAGAGCTGGCTCATTTCAATGCTAAAAATTCCCAGAGATGAAAATGCTGTCTCTTTTTTTGCTTAGGCTCTTCTCTGAAAACATTTTCTTGAAGTTTTGACAGCTGCAGGGAAAGTAGCTGTACAATAGGAACATAAGGTTTGGAGGCTGATAAAAAGCTTGGAATCCCTGAACTCCTTACTCAAATTCCATGCCCCTTTCCATGTATGTCAAATATATATACGTGGTAGTACGTATTTGGCAAGACTGTGGTAAGGGTTAAATGAAATGACACACATACGCAGCCTGGGACGGCGTGAGGGAGATGGGATGTGCTCAAAAATGGTGATTTTTAGTCCTTGGTTGTAATAAGTCTCGAATGCCATTGATTCTATGTGAACACGCCTCTAGGAGGAATGCCTTGCAGAATTTTCAACCCGAAGGAACTGGGAGGACAGAGCTAAGTGTTCTTAGAAGAGTCAAAACATCTTGCTCCTCCTCCTCATTCAGAAATGACAAATGTCGTGAAATGATAAACTGGTGGGTAGGTACATTTCCCTTCACAGAAATTATACTATCGGGAGGATTTCTAATAGCCCGAAGTCCAGCTGACACTCGATGACTAATATTTAAAATAAATAATAGACAACAAAATTAATAGTTGGCATTTTAAGTGCTGCAACTTGTCACCAAACACCATAGCTCCCTAAACCATTAGCTGCCACCTCCTATAATTGGTGGAACAGTACTATACTATGCCCAATATTGCTAAAGTGTTCTCTAATACCTGCAGACAATTCTCTGGCCTATTTTTGGTGCTCCATTTAACTTTTTGCCAAATCTGAATTACTGGGGTTGGAACTATTCAAATGCTACCTCATGCTAGCTTCCAGATTGATCCTAATTGCATTAATTGATAGTAATTTCCCCATCCAAAATTTTTGGGGAGTAATTGAGTCTTGGTAAGACTTCTGAAGCCACTAAGGGGCCACCACCTGAAGACTTAGTGCAGTACAGTGACAAAAAAAAATGCATGCTAGAACTCTGAGGTTTAAAAAACGTTTTATTTATAAACCGTATCTTCTGTGACAACAGTTCCCAAATGGTTGGCAAATAATATTCCTCGGGCTAGATACAAGATGTGAGCAGACAGTGAAAAAAGCTTGTGTTGAGTACAGTATGTTCCCAGCTCTCCTCCTATAGAACCCACTCTCTCTTTGGATTTCTCCAATGTTCCCATTCACTACTTGCACTAAATGAAGGAATTGTGAAGGGTCCCTGTGGGTGAAACAGTCTGCCAGGCATTGTGTTGTATGTCAATGGGAAAAGGACAGGTAAGGTAGGAAAAGGTAGTGTTCTTGATCTTGTGTGACGTGGCATTTTAATTTGAGACCTAGCTTCTACCCCACCCGACTAAATACAGTAACGGAGAGTATTAGTGAACTGAATGTGTAGTTCTTCTCGTAAGTGGTTGGACAGTATGTAAGGTGATACAACCTGTTTGTAGGCTCATTTGGCAATATGTAAAATATATCTTAAAAAAAATAAATCACTTTTGACCTAGCTTTGCCATGGCTAGGAATTTATATGATATATTTGCTCAGATTTCTTTTTTTCTCTTTCTTTTTAGTGCTCTAGGTGTTTTATTTCCTTTGATTCTTTTTTTTATATATTAACATAATGTATTTGTTTCAGGGGTAGAGGTCTGTGATTCATCAGTCTTACACAATTCACAGCAAAGATTTCTGTGAAAGAATATTCTTGGCAGTGATATTTGTAATACAAGCCCAGAATCAACCTGAATGTTGATCAGTGGGGGCCTGGTGAAACAAATCATGATCCAGCCAGGGAATGGAATACTGTATTAAAAAGAACAGGATAGCACTATAGTTCCTGACATGAATGATATCTGACATAAGTTTTTAAGTAAAGAGAACTAGTTCAAGAAAAGATGTATACTATGGAGATAGGTGCCATATTTATTTCTATATAGAGGGTGTGTGTGTGTGTGTGTGTGTGTGTGTGTGTGTGTGTGTGTAGGGTTTGAATTGTGCACATCCACTTACAGATTTTTTACAGTACTGTAAATGTATTTTCCTTATGACTTCTTAACGTTTTCCTTTCTGTAGCTTTATTATAAGAATACAGTATATAATATAACACAAAATAGGTATTAATCAAGTGTTTACCAGTACGGCTTCCAGTCAAATGTAGGCTGTTACCAGTTCAGTTTTTGGGTGCTGAAAAGTTAGATGTGGATTCTTCGACTGGGGAGGTACCCCAATCCCAGTGTTTGTTATAGATATATGTTATAGATTATACACACACACACACCATATACACTCATAGAGAGAGATGGTTGATGGAAGCTTAAGCTATAAACTTTTAGTGCTAAAATTTAGCAATATCTCAATACAGTAGGAATGTAGAGACTGAGAAGAGTGGGGCCTTTTATTGTTGTTTACCTAACTATATACTTTGGTAATTCTAAAAATACCCAAACAAGTGAATATTCTAAGAGTAAAAAGTAATGAGCTACTGAGAAGCCGTTGGCATTGACAATGAACACTGTTACTAATGATGATAATAACTGAAATCTCCAGAGTGCTTACAATGCCAAATGCTGAACATTTGACATAGATTATTTAGTTCAGTTTCTCGTACCTTCCAACACTGATTTAAAACAAGAGATCCAGGACATTGCAAGGTTAAGTAACTAGTCCAAGATCACACAGTTAACTGAATAAGTGGCAGAACCTCAGAGCTCCAAAGGCTTTCTGTTAACTACAAAGCTACGCTTCTTTTCTGCCCTCTACAGCATTCTCTATTCCTGTGATGCCTGTTTAGCGAGGTGAGGCTTCTGGAGTATCATAACCATGACCATGTTGTGGGGCTGGGAAAGGAGAAGGAAGAACTTATTTTAAGCATTATTTTGGAGCAGAAAGGAAGGTTTCTTTTCTAGAGTGTTTTCCCTTTGAAGCCATCAATTTTTCAATAAGGGATTTGCATGCCAGAACATTGATATTTTCAGCAACTTATAGTAATTTCTCAGCTTTCATAGGATTGATTGCTTTGCACACACATGCTCTTTTTTTTTTTAACTTGATTTTATTATGTTATGTTAATCACCGTACATTACATCGTTAGTTTTTGGTGTAGTGTTCTGCTCTTAAGCTCAGAAGGCAGCTTGGAAAGTTTGGGTAACAGTGGGGTGGAGGGTGAGCAGCAGACTCAGCAGGAATAGGTGTGTATTCACCCTCATCTGACCAGCACAGCGTGATCATTGTAGTTTTACTTAGATGAGATCAGTTACAGCACGAAGTTAGTTCTTTGGCGTCTGACATTGTAACTGTAGTCTTGGATACTACAGTGGAAAGCTAGCATTCCTCTGCTTCCAGCCACTTTTCATTGCAGAGTGCCCTCTGCTGAAGAAGCAGAGAGGCTTACTAAGAGCTTTGCACATGAATAGCACTGTGCATATTTTTTTTCCTCCTCCTTTCTATTGTAGGGGAGAAAAAATAATTTTCCCTCTACCCTTCTAGGTTCTCGTCTGAGGACCCTCTGGAATAAAAGATGAACAGGAGAAAAATGGAAGTCTAATAACATGTATACCTCCTGTACACATGGGAGAAACCCAGGAAAATTAAGTAACTCACCACGAGGGCCCAAGCCATCACCTTAAATACCACCTCCAGTTAAAGATAAGATGTTGGGGTAGGCGGGGGAGCCAGTTTTGGGAGGTTTTCAGGCAAAGCACAGTAGACAGGGGGAAGTTTGTGCTGTGGATTTAAGTTTCCGCTTTCTCCAGTGGTACAAGTTTCCCGAGATTGACCCTTTTCTTCCTGGTATGGAGAGGGTAACACCCTTACAAGTGGAGATTTTCCTTATCAATGTATGTTTCTCTTACGAAAGAGAACTTCTACTAGGTTTTCAGAGCTTTTCCTGTGTCTGCTATTTCTTTTTTTTAATTTCTAAAAATTTTTAACTTCTACCATCCTAGGTCTGTTGTTTCTGAAGGATGATCTTCAGCTGATTATTATTATGCCAAAGGAGGACTATTTTGAAGTGGCAAATTCTGCCCCCTTCACTCTGTTCTGTTTTTTCCATGTATATGTGTATATAAATGTGTATATGTAATTAAAGCCATTTACCTGTCCTTGGCATAGACCTATATTTGACTTTAAAGTACACCACACCACACATGGTACTCCCCAAACACAAAACCAGACACAACTGTGAAATCACCTTGCTTGTTATTTTTGTCCTTGAGCCACCATTTATAATTAGGCTTATCAAGAATGAAAAGCCCATCAGAATTTCCACTTGGTGCAATGCTCCATGAGGTATGCACATACTTCTTGTTTCTTTTTTACATCCTTTGCCGAATTCTTTGCAAACCCTTTGATCTTCCTCTGTTCTCACCCTGCCTCTGACACCTATTTTACTTTACTTTTTCAAGTACTGAGAAGTCTTTACAAGTAAACCTACTTTACAGGTTTGCAAAATTCTTTGTAGAGGGAATGATAGATTGTGGTTTAGTTCTGTGTCCAGGTTTTCACGCAAAACTGCATATTTCCTTTAGTCTTAGGCATAACCTTTGTGAAATATGCGCATACATGAGGAATCTAAACTTTGCTTAAAACCAAGCCACATTTTTTAGCAAAATTTACCCCAATGCGTCAAATTTTATTAATAGCAATTAAACAGAAATGAGACCTTCTCGTTTGCTTTTTGAACCTGGCTCAATGTGATAAAAAGGAAATGTCTGAAGTGGATTTTTATTAACATGATTGCATTTCCTTGGGCAAGCGTCTTTTTATAAAGCTGGTTGATGCTTTTTAGAAAGCTTTTAAGAAAGCTGTTAACGAGGTAGAAATTTTGTGTATTTTATTTTTTACTTTGTTTTCACTGGAATAGCACCTCCTGTAGTTAAAACACTACCAAACCCTATTTCTTTACATCTTAGAGTATGCCCTATATGCCAAATAAAAATTGGAACCCATTATCTCTTACCTCATTTGAGGATAGGGAGTTTGAATTGTGTAATGTCTTCAAGTGTTTGGGAAGTGAGTTTGCATAACTGTAGGTACAGCTATTCTTAAGGTTTCTTTCCTGAGATGTTGGTTAATGGCATTAATTGCCTTCAACCTCCATTAATGTACCAGTAAATTAAAGGCTTGAAACGTCATTTATGACTGTGTTTCTTCTTTGTAAGGGCCTTTTTGTGTTCATTGAACATTCATAGCTATTGCAAAAAGGGCAAACTCCTTTATGTTGATTATTGTTTGTTTGTTTGCTTCATTTAGTTTTGTATTGTTTTCACTTAGGTCTTAGTGGTAATGTTAGAAATACGCTGCTTGGTAGGATTTTAAATCTATTTATTCCTGAAAGTGTTTTTGTTCTTTTCTCTCCCCACATCATAAATATATTTACTCTTGTTTACAAATTTACAAAAAGAGTATTGTTTGGGGGAAAATGTCAAAATATCTTCAGATACCTTCCATTATATTCTTTGTTGCATAGCAGTATTTTCATCTTCATTTCTATTTTATTAAGCGGTTTTCTTTTACTTTAAGAATTTGAAGTCTGTCAAAACAGTGCATTAAATGATTCTGAATCCTCATGATACCATGTTTCATTTTCTTCTCCTGGTGATGGGCAGCCTGAAATGCAATTGTGACATGTCTGTAACCTTTAACATATATCCTGACCAAGAGAGATCTCAAGCCTCTAGACTTGATCTAGGATTAGGGTGTGAAGAAATTGGTTGGTTAGTAAGGATGGGTAAGAACTTTCTGGAAAGCTTGGTACCTCTGATGAGTGTGTGGAAGCAGGACATTTGATTTTCCTATTTCTACGTATTTATACATAGAACATTAAGTTCTTTGCACACTGGGTACATTGAAAATCTCCTTTTCTCTGTTATTTTACAATTTTACTGACAGAAAAAGAGCAAATCAAGAGTATACAACTTGGATTAGTTTTCAATTCAAGTTGAAAACGTAAAGTTCTATAAATTACAACAGGGTTACTTCACATGAAGGTCTGTGCATTGTACCACTTTGTTTTTGAGAAAAGGTTTTGAATGGAAGAAGTGTCTGTTGAATTTTGGCAAATACCAGCTGGACCACCCATGCTCTTCCAACTAGATGAGTGTTACCCTAGAATCATCTTTTACTACTGACATCCCATGGTGGCTAACTCTTTTTCCTTGAATTGTACTTAGACAGCAGATGGTGTTGAATGTATGCATATATTTTTGTGATCAATGTCAAGTTGAAGTCTGAATTAGTACAGTAGAGAAGTGTGTAATGGCAATATAGCTGTAAAGTGTTAGAGTTGGGTGTTAGATTAATTCGTTGCCATCTGTCTTTATTTTGCTTATCTACTTCTGTGGACAGCACACAAGCATTCTGAGTGCTTTTTCAACACTGTGTGTGTGTGTGTGTGTGTGTGTATGTACATGTACACATGCCAGCACACAAAATTTCAACAACAGCTATACCATTCTGTCCCATACCCAGGAAAAAAACAAAAACCAAAAAAAGAACCCCTTTTCTTTGAATATTTTTGTTGGCATTTCTAATCTTTTCCTAGATTTTTTTTGTCCAGTTTTCTGTAGTGAGAGGATAAGCCATTGTGTTGGAAAGGTTATGGGGATTTTGCTCAAGAGCCCTGAAAAACAAATCTCTTGTAATTTTTGTATTGCTGTGTTTTCTCATTGGAGCTCTCAGTATTCAACTGTAAAATGTTAATGTAAGTGGGAAGTTTTTGTAAACAGTGGCTCGTTTAGAGGAAGGAATACATGAACTAGTGGTCCTCAAAACACATTCTTAGGTGGACTCTTTACTCAAATCTGTATCATTAGCAAAAGTGGTGGAATCTGTACATTATTTTCTAAAGGTAAGGAGCCATTTACTTTTAAATGACACAGGGGAATTATTTCTAAAATAGTTTATATATTTGTTACAATTCATGAAGAAATGAGACTTCATTGATTTTTGGCAAAGGAAAATGATGAGTGGACATTTGTTCATTTAGATGTGAATGGGAACAGAATTTGCCACCCTAAAATATGTGTTTGATATAAAGATTATTTTAGACTGATTATTTTTTTAAGAAACTGCAGACACAGGAGAAGCTCTGCAAACGAAGTAGAAGTTACCCTTTTGTAAGAGTCATTTACATGTATAAGGGAAATCTGCACTTGGAAGAGTATCTTCAGCTCTGCACCAGCAAGAGGCTGACCTTACATCTCTAGAAACTCTGAGCAGTGGAGAAGGCAACAACTTAAATCTAGTACCCTTAGCCTTGTTTACTGTGTTTTTCCTGATAGCCTCCCATGACTGACTGCCCACCCTCAACATCTTTTTTTGTCTTTAGCTGGAGATGGTCTTCAAGGTGGTACCTTAAACCATTTCAGAGGTTACTCAGTCTTCCTGGGTCTGTCTCATGTGCACAGGGGTATACATGCTATTAAACTTGTTTAGACATCTTCCTATTTTTCTTTTATTCCGGGGAGGTCTCAGCCAAGAACCTAGAAGGGTAGAAAGAAAGTTATTTTTCCTCCTCCGTAGTCATTAAAATGGATCTTAAAGTTACAATAATAAGATAAGAGTGGGAAATAGCATTTTTAAAAATAAGTCTTTTTATGAATTACCCGAGTTTGTTGACATTTATCTTAGAGCTTATCAAAGAACTCTAAGTACTGCATTAGCCAAAACTAGACTTCTTATTGTGGGCAGGAAGGTTATTTCATGACTTTTACTTGGACTCCTATATATTTTATTTCTGTGAGTTTGTGTTAATGTTTTTTTTTTTTTTAAGAATGAGTGGATTTTTTTTAAAGATTTTATTTATTTATTCATGAGAGACAGAGGGGGAGAGAGAGAGAGAAAGAGAGAGAGAGAGAGAGAGAAGCAGAGGGAGAAGCAGGCTCCCAAGGAGCAGGGAGCCCGATGTGGGACTCGATCCCAGGACCCTGGGATCATGACCTGAGCCGAAGGCAGACGCTTAACCATCTGAGCTACCCAGGCGCCTGAGTTTGTGTTAATGTTTAATTCCTTCCTAGACCTTATAATTTTGAATGTTTATTTCATTTTATTTTATTTAAATTCCGTTAGCCTAAATATTTCATTTTCACGGTGACCCATGTGTGCGCACGTGTGTGTTGAGGGTTTTCTATTAGAAATAGTACCAAAAATGAAGTCCTCTTTCACCTTGGCTTTCAGAATTCACAGATCTCAAACCAGCAGCCTTGGGGAAATACTGTGCTATCAATGATTTCTACATGAGTCAGAACCGTAGCCGCTAGTGTAGAAGCCCCTTGCCGGTTGATTTGCTCTCAGCCCTCTTGGTTTGCCATACTCCCACCTTCTAGGACCACCTGATGTTATCAGTTTCCCATCCTACAGCCTGTAGTATAGATGGCTAGATGGGGTTGTACAGACCCTGGTTGGCAACATTTCTATTTGACCAGATAACCTAGCTTTCTTGTTTCCTCATTTGTAAGTCTGAGCCAGCAATACTTGCTTCTTGACCCACATGAATGTTGCTCAAAGTGGGTACTTTGTGTCTGGAAAGTTGCTTGAATTCTTAGGAAAAAAGATGCCCTCTAAATACCAAGTTTTACATTATCGATTGCTTGCTAGAGTGTGCTTTGTGTGTATCCTGTCCAACCTAATTTTCTCACTAAAAAACTTTGCCATCTTGCCTGCTGGGACTTCCTTTTCACTACTTTCTGTTGGCTTCTCTCCTCTCTCTGCCCATGCTGTGATAAAAATCACTATAGTCAAAGCTAAAGTCAAACCTTTTAAAAACCTAATTAAGTATTGTGTTTTTTCCCCCTATCTATGATAAATTATCACTGACCAGGAATCTAAAGAGCATCAGGGGAAAAGAAACATAAATAACTCCCCCAAATGTAAGGATACACATTAGTACAAAGGGTAACGACTCCTGGAATCCTGCCACCATGCTGGGGCACTTTCATGAGGCTTATGTATAAAGTGGCGCTTTGGTGGCCACTGGTCAGGGCTGTAATTGGAATAGTGCTGCTGCTGGCACCGCTGTTACTGCTGGCATCTCAAAAATGAGAAGGACTTTTTATCTCTTTACCATAAACAGATATGATAGCCAAAATGGATTTATTCATAAATTCCATAGATTGAGGAAGACCTCAAGCTGAAAGCAGGTCAGCTTGAGCTTCATGGGCTATAAGTCCTGAGCGTTGCAGAAAAAAAGCTTTTCCAGAAGTTTAGACAATTTGGGTGAATTATGAAGTCCTTGAACTATTGTTGGGTCTATAATTTTTCAGGAGGCTGGAAAATCACCAAGAAAATGACTAATAAGACTTTTAATACATTGCCATATAGTTGCTAAAGTTCAAGTGGTAAACAAATAAAGGATGGAAATGTCATTCTGGTTTCTAAATATACTGTAATTTCTTTATGAGATTCCTCTTATCAGGCAACTTCCGCCCTTAGGATTCTTTGACATCTAATTTGTTGAACTGTTTATAAAACATAGAAATGTGAAGATGCAGTAGATGTTGTTTACAAAATATTCATGGACTGAACTAGAAAAAAACTACATTTTGAACTCCTAACCGTTGAATATAATCTAATTTTGGTACATTATTAGGGGGGCTTGCTTTGATGTTTCTATTCCTAGGAAAAAATTGAGCACGAGATGACTTTTGACTTTGGGTGGTAGATTAGATTATTATTCAGCAAATAACAATCCTCTCCCTCTTTACCTCCATGGGAAGATTGCATGTCACCCTTTCCCACTGATAATGGCCTTGGCCATGTGTCTTAATTTGGCCAGTGGGATGCTGGAGAATGTAATGGGAGTAGAGGCTTAAAATATACCAGTGCTGTTGGATTTACCCTGTTGTGTTGGAAATGGACATGCTCTAGCCCACTCTCTAGTCCAAGGGGAGGAGGCTACTCTTGTGAAACAGACTTGAACCTAATCTGTAGCTTAGAATTAAGCCTGAGCCCAATCTAGATCATCTGAACTCCTAACCGATTGCACAGATGCGTGAGCAAGAAATAAGTGCCTATTGTTGTGTTTCATGAGTTGGGCATGATTTGTTGTACAGGAAAAGCCAACTGAGACCCTTGGCATTAGCTCTTTTAACATTTACCATTTCAGCTCTCCTCACACATGTCCATGAAATTGAGAAACTTGAATTTTGCTACGGCCTGAAATTGAGTTTTGAGCACGCTTCTAGCGAGCGGAGCCTGCACTTCCTTTCTGTAGTAATTTTGTTTCCTATTTGTTGTGTGTATATTTTAGGATGGGGAAAGGTGTTCCAAGGTGGCATTTGAGAATTAGTTTGGGAGTTGACTTTTGTGAATATCTAAGGTTTACCAAACAGTGAAGTTTATGGTAGAGAATCTGCAATTTACATTACTTAGCCGTACACATTCCACTTGGCAAAGCAGATTAGAAGGGCTTATTGCCTGATGTTTTTCGTCATTAATATAAACGATGAGGCGCGCACGCGTGAAACACAGGGAGAATGTGGAAAGCTTTAAAGACTGTGTGATGGAGTAGAGGAACTGGCAGTTCCTGAAGTAGAGGAGTCTGAAGGTTCAAAAAAAGAGACCAGACATTTTTGAGTTGGTTAAAATTTCTCCTCCAAGGCCAAACAGCTTTTCTTTTCGGGAAGGCACTCCTGGTGCAGATGCCCATAGCAGTGACTACCTACGAACACACCTGTTATTAGCTCTGCTCCTCTTGCTGTCTCTTCCACTCTCTCACAGTGATTTCTGGGATCACTTCTGAAACAAACTACCTGAAACCAAATCCTTGTCTTAGGGTCTGCTTCTGGCAGGGACCCCAAATTCCAGATTGTTCCCTAATGTGGGTTTTTCCCCGATTGATAGAGGAATCCTATTGGTTAGAGAAGAAAGTAGTCATTGTTTTGTTGGGATTTATTGTTTACAAAAAAGACAAGAATCTTTCAGTGGATTTTAAGAAAGAATAGTCCTATTTTAATATGGAATGTTACCAGAAATACCGGAAATAAGCAATCATTCATTATTTAATGTTGATTGTCGACTATTTTTTGAGTTTAGATTCCCAGGACCCGTTATAGAATTAGGAAACGGTTCTAGAATCTGCGAATGAAAGAAAGGATAGGATGTAGTCTGTTTCTTTCAAGAGCTGCTCGTGTAGTTAGACACCACCATGGAAGCATGGCACCGCGGTGTCCTACTTGCAGTCAGAAACTGATTAGGTGTGGAGGAGCACAGGGGGAGTGTAACTAACTCAGGCTTCCTAAAGGAGCTGACGGGTGAACTGAGTCCGAGAGAAGTTAGTTGGACACACTAGTGGATGGGGAAAGAAGTTCCAAATGGGAAGAAGGGAATGATCAAAGGTACAGAATGGTAAGACCATGTCATTTTAGGGGAGGATCGCTTTTCCTTCTGGGTTCTTTGGCTGGTCTAATGATTAAAGTGATATAAGACAGATTATAGATAGAAATGAGACTCAGGGTGACTAAAGCAGGCAGCTTTTGTACCTTGTAGACAAAAATTTGTCAATAATAAGATACAAGTTTGGGTTTGGGGTACCAAAAGAGTGAAGTAACCAGGTTTGTTCATATAACCTTCTTGGTCCTAATTTCCATATACCTGGTGATAATGATGCCTTCTACCCCTCCCTATACAGGGAGGGCACCTCTCACATGGGAGATGTATTTCTTGCTTTCAGGGGGACAAAGGAGAGTTAGACTAGCCTTCTTGTATTGGCTGTTTCTTAAGTAACTTTAATTCAAAATAATCTAATGCCAAAGTGGTATATTTTAGGGTGGCATATTCTGTTTTCCCTCACGTATTTGTGAAATAAAAAAATTTTTGGTATGGCTGAAATGTAGGGTGTTAATGGTGCAGTATGAAGAAGTGAAGAGAACCCAGATGCCCAGAACTCTGGCCTTGGGCCCTGTGCTTAGTGTGTACTGTTCTGGTCCTCCAACCTTCTTTAAAGGCTGACAGGTCCATGGAGCCAATGGGATATGCCCCCCGGCCCCTGAGTTTGAGACTCCCCTTCTAAACCATGCTCCAGGTAGCTGAGACCTTGGAACTTTCTTCCCTAGTATCTCTGCTCACTTTGAGGGCCTGCACAGTTTTCTTCCCCAAGTCTGTCTTCCTAAGGGAGGAGTATGACATTAGGTGTTAGGACCCTTGGGTCTGAGGGGTGGCCAAGAGGCATCTGGTCGGGGGACGTGGATGGAGCTTAGCCATACGAGTTGGGCTGTCCTTAGGTTCGTTAGGGAGGCTTCGCATGGTGTGGGAAAGAGCAGGGTAGGAAAAAAAAATGGGGAAGCGAAGGCTGTAGCCAAAGGCTTCCATTTGTACTTTTGCCCTGGGCTTTGCAGATGTTAGCAGTGGGCTTACATGAGAGCCTTGCTCTTACCTGTGATACAGGAGCAAAGCTTGTTCCCTGAAAGGAGCTAAGAATACAGCTGGGGTTTCTAGGAGAGTGGTCAATGTGGTAAGTGTTCAGAAAAATTCCTGTAGAAATGAAAGCAAAACACAAATGGTTGAAAGAATAAGTATTAGGTAGGTATATTTCACCAAGATGCAAAAAATTTTTTCAATGAAAGCAAGAGCAGATTAGGGATTTCTAAGCAGGATTGCCGAGTGCCCCTTGGAGGCCACCTGCAGTTGGAGACCATGACTCTGTCAGGGAACCTATCGGCGCCGTTGTCTTCTTTTTGTGTCCCTCAGCAGGCTGGATACAGGAGGAGAGAAGGTGGCAGAGTTAATGAGTTAGAAGTGCTAGCAAGAAAGGGATTGAAATGGCTCTTCATGGGATTTAAGTTTTACAGGGAAATAGGCGGAACTGGAAGGGTGGGTATGATGACCTGAGAGGAGGACTGAAGGAAAGACTGTAGAGAGTCCGGCTAAATGGAGCCGCATGTATAATGGAAGAAGAGCTGTTGTTTCAGTCAGTGGGAACTTGGAGTTCGGTATTGAATATGAGCAGAATTTGCCATCCGAAAATACGGCTCTTTGGCATAAGGATTATTTTGAGCTGATTATTTTTAAGAAACTGCAGACACAGGATAAGCTCTGAAAATGAAGAAGTTATTTTGTAAGAGACATTTACATGTTTAAGGGAATCTTGATTTGTAAGGCTGTCTCCCTCCCTGTACCAGGAAGAGGATGACTCTAAATTTCTAAGACTCTTAACATTGGAGAAGGCAAGGACTTCAATCTGCAAAACAACCATACTCTTGTTTCCTGTGCTTTACCTGTCACCCTCCCATAACTGCATAACTGTGCCACCGCCCCGCCCCGGCCAGCCCCAACATCTTCTGTCTTGAGCTGGAGATGGTATTTAAGGTGATGGCTTGAGCCCTTTGGGGAATTACTCACTTTGCTTAGGCCTCTAGCATGCACATAGCATTTAATACATGTTATTAAACTTGTGTTTGTTTTTCTCCTGTTAATATGTCTTTTATTCCAGGGTGGGGGGGTCTTGGCCAAGAGCTTTGAAGGGTAGAGGGAAAATTCTTGTTCTTCCCCCCACAGTATATTTAAAGTGGAAAATGCCCTGGAGAAATGAAGGTCCAAGATATGGTCTTTAGGAGATAATAGCTGAAGTAGAATGTGGTTGAAAAAATACCTGACCTTAGTGGCTACTGTCAGGGAGCAGGAACGCCTGTCCCCTGCAAGGGTTCTTCTAGCTGGACTAAGAATCAAATTGACATGAGGCAGATTAACTGGAGAAAATCAGATGTAATAGCATGGGTTCTGGGAATCCACACAGACATGCAAATTCCAAAGACAGGCAAGATGAGGTATATATGTCATCCTGAACTAAGAAGGGATTGGGATCTAGGACTTCAAAGGGAAGGAATGCAATTCATAGGAAGATGAAAAAGCAAATGTTTGGTAAACAGATGTTTGCCCTGACTTACAGATGGGTTACTCAGATAAGGTTAATCGCTGCTGACAAGCCTTATTCTGGAAAGACCCTCCAATTTAGTTTCCTGTATGTAGTTAAGAGAGGGGCAGGAGTTTCTCTAGAACCCAAAGGATCTTGATTGCCTTCAGCTTAAAATAATTTGCTTGCCAAAATGGCTCATCTTGGGGCAGCCTGCCATTGACCCCTACACTATAAATTGCATGACACATTCTCAAGGATGTTGAAGTTGCCCAGCAAGAGAGCTGGGCTCAGGTTTGAAAGGAGGACTGAATTCTCATTGAATATGAGGAAGCTGCTCAAGATGCAGATGTGACTGCAAGGAGGGGCTGCAGAGGGAAATAGAGCCAGGTGCTATTGTCTTTGAAAGTCGAAATGCTTCTACAGGAGGATGAGAAATATTTGACAGCAATAGGAAGCCAGAAGAATCTATTGGATGTACAACGATAACTATAACATGGCTCCTGCCCTCAAGTAGCTTTCAGTAAAGTGGGGAGGCAGACGTGTGACAAAATTTCATGAATTAAATGATTATAGAATTTTTTTATATATCAGATGCTTCTAGAATGGTATAAAGGAGAAGTATTTCTTAAATAGAAGGCTTTAAAGAGCTTCCTAAAAGAAATCTGTTCTAGGAATATGGTAAAATGGCCTACTTCCACTTGAGAGGGCTTCGAAATATATGGTGATACCCTGGGGGAACCATTTTTCAGTTGACTGACTTAAAAAAAAAAACAACAACAAAAAGAAGAAACTAATTCTGTGAGAGTAGGAGAACTTTGTCATTTTTTGAAAATCCAATGGTGTGCTGGTAAGTGTCTAAAAATTGGCTCTTCGCTTACAAAAAGCCCTGATTTGTAGTGTTTGCTGATTTCCATAGTATAAATACTCCCATTATGGCTGATTTCAGGCTACCAACATAACATTAGCGAGTGTGGAGTGGGGAGCTGTGCACACCTGGCTGTGTCTAGCAGACCCGTATGAACCAGTTCTAGCACACCACTGAATCAAAGCTCCAGAAATAAAAGTATTAGAAGAAGATTGTCATTTGAAGAAAGAGTTACAGGTAGGGAAATGATGAGGAGTGAAACTCAACAGCGTCGAATGATTAAGAGGGTCTCCTTTTGGGGCTGCCATCATGGGGGTCAGGGCGAAGAGTCTTGGTTGGATCAACAGTCCTTGGAGTTCTAGGCAGAGTGATGAAATTTCATTTTGGGGACTTGCAAGAAGGTTTTGCTTACGGTTAATGACTTTTCACAAGCATCCAACAGAAATACGGAAGCTCCCAAGGAAATGAGAGCTGGGGTGATTGACCATCAACAGGCAGCCTAGAATTGTCCATAAACGCTGCAGGTTGTGGAGGCTGGTCAGGGCAGAAATTGAACCCAGAGGCACAGCCTTGCTCCACTGCACCAGCGTTGGTCCACCAGGGCACCCTGCCCCAAATTATGTTTGGAAGCTACAACCCTAGGTACACTCTGTTTCCCAGGAATGTTTGCATTTTTAAGGAGACATCTGGAGATGGTGATGACAAGTGATTTAATATTGATGGAAATTCAGACATTGAAGCAGGATGGTAAATAAAGTTTTAGTTGGGGTGTCTTAATGTAGCCTTTTAAATGATAAATAATATTAATTCAGGTGCTTGACTGTGCTGAACGTCTTCCTTTGGCCTGGTGAAGCTAACCAATTCCAAACCCAAATAGAGTCTTCTTTTTTATTTACTCACAAAAGTGAGTAATTAGTAATTTTTCAAAATAAAAGGCCAAATAGATTGACAAAGCTTTTCTTCAAATTTTCGTAAGGTAGAAATCTAACAATCTGGGTGATGCAGTTGGTACATTCAAGATCCATGCACTGCAGGGTGAAAACCCAGATATCACAGCTTTGTTTTTGTTGACATTTCAGAATTGGATGGTTCTCTCTTGTGGTGACTCTGCTGACATCTCTTCGATTGATCTTTGCTGAGAGAGTTTAATCAATTTTGCCTTGCTGTATGCTTGACCCTTCAGATGTGCCAAATTAAATTTGATGTTGTCTTGGCTGGATTATTGAATGTTGCTTTCCTATTTGTTTTGAGATGTTTTGTTTCTGTAGCAGTAAAGTGAAACTCTGTTATCAACCTTGTGGCATTTGTGCTCCCAAGGCTTTAAAAGTGTGTAATGATAATTATGGACTTTGAAAGTGTAGTTCAGTCTTTCAATAAAAGATTTGCCTAATTGACTAAATACAGTTTTAGGTTAAGTTCCAAGTATGCCCTCTGTCTCCACAGCAAATACACAGAAATGCTTGGCTATTCCATTCCAAACAATTGTTGACCAGTGGTCTACTCAATGAGGAAAAATTGGAGAATGTGTGGTCTGGTAAATTAAAAGATGAGACCGTTTTTAAGGTGGAACAGTTCAGCTGTCAGTTTACTTTATGTTGGTATTTGAAGACCCCAGACTACCTAGTAATCTAATAAGGTTGATAGCTTCATTTCTAAGAACCAGGAAAAACATTTTCTGCTCATGCAAATAGAAGAGATATTAGTATTAAATATTTACTATCTAAAATTGGACATTATGGAAAAGTGCCAGTGTAAACTAGAGGCTTCAAAATGAATTTGGCAGTGTTTGTTTATAATATTGTTTAGAAATGCAGTTTACATTTATAGCAAAAAATTCCATTATTATGGAAATGTCCGAAGTAGGTGGCTCCTTCAGTATTTACCTCATGCTGCCAATGGTGGTTGTCGTTTTACAAGTAGTGTGAGTAGCATGATATGAGATGATAAAAAATAAAGTAGCAGACATAAGTTACTGTAATACTTGTAATTAATAGTGCCAAGAAAATGTCCCTGTGGTGGGTTTTGAAAGGTGAGACATTGGTAGATTGCAAGAGGAGTTGGCAGGTGCAGTGAACATGTGTGGCCCTGAATCTTGGTTACTTGTGTATCTTTACCTGAAGAATGAGTCTCTGCTATCAGGGACAGGTACACTTTTTTGATCACTTACAGTGCTTGTAGGAAAATACACATGGAGGAGGAAGGAAAAGCCTGCAAAGCAGCAGATTCACCCAGTCAACCCTCATGATCTATGGAGTGACTTCTTTGGCGGCCAAATTACTGTCAGTCCAGTTGACTGCTTTAGGGACTAAGTCATGTTGCAAACACGGACTGGCATCTATAGGATTTGTGCTATAAATGCTTCATGTCTCAATGAAAGACTTGTTCAGCTACTCACACACAGACCAACTGCTCCTTTCTCCAGGCTTTGCAGAATTTCAAATACAATACATACTTTATTTCCTTAAAAGTCTGATTTTTTTTCCTAATGAGCCTCTTTTTATGTATCTCTTGCTTTGTGGCATTAGTCCTGTTGATCAAACAGCGTGATCTAAACTCAGGGAAAACACCTTCCTTCATGTTCACCCCAAGCCCAGTCCCCACCCTAACAAAAACATGGTCAACTCTAAGGAGCTCTGAGGAAAAAATTTAGTCTTCGTCAAAGGAATTGGAAAACCAGCCCATGCTTCCTTGGATTCCGGAGGTCATTCTAATTTGTTGCTATAGCTTGTGAATTAAAAAAAAAAAAAAAAAATCAAAGACCAAAAACCAAAAAACACAACAGATGCAGGAAGCTTCTTGCAATACAAAGATTTTTTTTTCTTAGACCTTCTTGATTCCAGAACTCCACTATTATTTAGATAGGGTGATGTGACTCCATGAAACATTGGCTGGGGATAAAATAAGGATTTTTATGTGTGTAATAAAGCTTGTATTGTGTAGGTTGATGGATGTTTTTCATTTCGAAGGAAGGCGATTTCCTGTTGGATGGGGAAGAGTGTCCTTCAGTGAGCAGTCAATAATTGAGCGGAATAAAAATCCATCAGTTTGTGATAGTTTATCTGACTGTTGATCACTTTTTAACGTGTTGACAGGGAGGATATCTTTTACTCAAACCCTTCCCTCCTTAACTGAAAACAGATAAATAGACTAACTCCTAGGAAAATATGGCAAAGTAGGCATTTTTATTTCTATTTTCGTTTTCTAGATATGTGCAGTGTAGTCTTTTTTTTTTTCTTTTCCTAACCACATCTGTCTTAACAGCATTACATTTTAAAGTATAATGTCCCCTTTCAATCACTGCGACTGCTAACTTTATCATCTGTGAAAGCTTCCCCGGAGGTTGGTCTCTTCAGAAGCAGAGATTTTTCTTAACTGGTCTACCAAGATTTTTTTGATCTGGGGATTTGTCTATAAAAACAGAGGTTTTTACATTCCCCCCCCCCCTTAAACACTTTCTAATCAGTGTCAATTTTGCTTCATTGCGTTTCTTCTTTACCCTTGGCTCTTCTTAGAGGTCAGCCAGTGAGAGTATGGAGGCCCCAGGAGGACTGGGCGGCCTCAGAGTCCGTGTAAGCCACTTGGCTGTTTACATTATAAAATGATGTGATTAAAAGCCAGTTTTAGAGGAAAATGCTTCCATGATTGTGTTGCACTTCTGCCATTGCTTTGCAGAAAAAGATCACAACTGGAGTGATCTTTGATGCCTTAAGGCCCTGATTTTTGGATAGATTAGAAGGAATCCGACCAGCAGGTTTTACTGATAAATTTATTTTTCTCCATGTATAAGTAGGACAATGGACAGCTGGTTTTGTCAAGTAGAGCAGCGCAGAAAAAAGGACTCGAAGGGCGTGTTACAGAGCGAGTGGGGTAATCCTCCATCAGGGCAAGTGTATTGATGTCACCATGGTACCCCTTTGGAAAGACTTAATGCCTGCAGTGTTCAGTAGTGGACAATAGATGAGTAAGATTTAGGGGCTATCATTTCCATCCCTCCAGGCTTGGGAGCATTCTCTATAGGTACAAGAGAGCCATAAAATGAGACTGTAAAATATTCCACATGCTTTACGTATGTAACTTCTGTATTTTAATGCGTAAGTTGAGGTTGCTTATTCTTTGGACCTACCTCAACCTCCTTGTTTCCCGAGTTGGGGTTACCTTTGTGATTCTCTTCTCTCGCCTGTCCTGTCCCAATGAAGTTAGAAACTCTTGAGCACAGGAGCCAAGTTCTTTCCTGTTCCTCTCTACCACGTGATGCAATCGATGCTTTGCACCCTCTAGGTGGTCAGTACAGATTTTTATTTTTGATTTTTTTAAAGGATTTATTTATTTATTGAGAGAGAGCACGAGCAAGGGGAGTGGCAGAGGGAGACGGAGAGAGAGAATCTTAAGCGGACTTCCCGCTGAGCGCAGGGCCTTGATCTCAAGACCTTGAGATTGTGACCTGAGCCGAAATCAAGAGTCAGACCAACAGAGCCCCCCGCCCCTATAGTCAGCACAGATTTTTAGAAGAGCATATAAAGTGAGAATGCGTTTACAATGTTAGGAGATACAGGAGGCAAATTCTTAGGTTTGGTGATACTTGCATTTGGTGAATGACTGACTTGTCAAATTTGTTCCTTCAGTGTACAACTTTGTTGTCTGCACAGTCCTGGCCTTTTGCTCTTCCTGTTTTCTCTCGTGGAGATTTCATCATCTCCCATAACTTGCATCAGTCATCTCCATGTTGATGACTCTGTAACCTAGAGGTTAAAGCGTGTCCTCTGGTCTAGTTTGCACTTGAATTTCTTGGTACCACCCACACTCCATCACGCCCAGAGCACTCACCAGAATGAGCTTTCTCCTCCTAAATTTGGTGTTGGCCAGTGATTTTACTATTCATCATTTTGGAAATGCTTTAGTTTTGTTCCTCATTATGGCCCCTCTGAGTTAAATTGCTTCCGTTTTTTACGTTTGTTATCTCTTGGCTTAATCTCTTTCCTCTTGTCAGCCCCTCCGTTTAGACATGACCTCAAGCCATGCTTTCTCTGAGGCCTCCTAATTAGCCGTCTTGACTCTGTTCACTTTGTTCCCTAGATTAGGGGTTGACATACCTTTTCTGCACAAGGCTAGATAGGCTGCACCCAGATGAGAATGTTGGACATATGTTCTACTGTTCCAGTGGCCCGAGGCGGGGAAACCAGGGGTAGGGCCACTTTCTCCTGACGATGCTGCACTGGGGAGGAAGGGGGGGTTGGCAAAGGCAAGTAAAAGGTCAAAGCCATTTCAAATGTACCTTTTTCTTGATGAGATGTTTGTTTGGTTGCTGTAGATTTTTGACTCTTCGAAAGTTATTTTTGTCAGCCTTCAGTTATTTTTCAAAATGTTACCATGGAAGAATGGGGGCCTGGAGCTTCCTCGTTTGCCGTCTCGCCGAGGTCACTCTCAGAGTAGCAGTTTTGAAACGGGGAAAACAAATAGCAACAGAAGAGCAGAGTTTCATTTGGAAAGTTTACATTTAGGCTCGAAGTCTCCATGAGCTTGTTTTGTGATCTGTACTAGTAACAGTTGTGGACATTTTTGCTTGGAATAAAAGCCAGGCCCAGAGTCCCATTTGAGTATATCTGACAGTGAGGTGGGGTGGGTCTGAAGGAGACCATTTGCACGAGGGAATGAGATGCTCCTTGAGAGCTAATTGATTCAGGGCTCCAGATGATAAAAGCCGTAAGGTATTTGGAAGTGGTATGTATCTAGTGGGAAGTAATGTGACCATGGTGACAGAGGGGGAGGCCAGGTACCTTCATGTAGCTTGGTCATACGTGGGGGCCTCAGCAGTCATCATGGAAGGACACAGGTTCAAGAGATTAAAGAAATAGTGTCAAGTGTGAACTGATAGACCTTGGTCATGAGCACACATGAGGCATTCCTTGGCAACCCCTAGAAATAACTGGCTGAGCAGCATGAATGGGGGATGCTTGTATGGGGCTAGAAATCTTGGATGGTGAGATCCAGAGAAATTCGATCCTGTAATGTCAGTGGGATTCTCCAGACTGATGAGGTCTGAGGATTCTGTATAATAATAAAATTAAAATCTAAAAAATCTAATGAGAATGCATTTTTCAAACCATTTTCTATTGCATGGTGTGGGCATAATCCTAGAGTCCGTATATATGATCTGTGACACGTGGTCGTTTAGAGTTGACTCAGTTGTGTGGAGTTTCTCTGAGGTCCGTCCTTCGTTCCAGTTTGCCAGTAGCCAATCGTGGGCAGTAGTAATGCTGAACAGTAAGAGCACTTGTGCTGTTTTTATGCTTGGTGACAAAGTATCTGTAGTTGGCATTCCATTCACTTTGCAGAGTCGAGATTACCGGGCCCTCTGAGTAGATGTCTGTGGAGATGATTGATCTCACTTCATTGTTGCCAGGGAAGTCAAGTGAGGGCTCACCTGACGTGGTTAAAGCGTAGCACTTGTCAGTGATTAAAATGTAAGTTATTTATATCCTGAAAGATGGCTCTGAAAAAAATGGAAGAGAGTGGAACACCGCTTTGTAGAAAATGTGTGTCTTGAACTTGAATGACAAACATAGAGTTTATAAAATCTCCCCTTTTTTCTAATAGTCAGATATATTAAATTTAATTTTTTCCAGGTGATAGGATCTTGACAAGTTTGCCAAGGAATTTTCTATAGATAAAATTATAAAGAGGAAGGAAAAATACTTCTTGCTTTGACAATATGTACTTTATTGAATATGGAAAAGATCAGAAAGATACCACTGAGTGCTGCAGAAATGGAATGTCTGTTTGTTCCCTTAAAAACAAACTTTCGTCCATTAGAAGAAATTCATTTACGTTATAAAAATAAAATTGTATTTGTAATTCACCCTCTTTGTCCCCCTCATCATTGTACTTTGTTTTTCTAATCTTTACTTTTTCCTATAATGAGATCACCATTCACTTAGACATGAACCTAGGTACCTGGGACTGATTTTTTGTTTGCTCTCTTTCGCTCTGTTGTCTTGGTATCAAACTAGCCACCAGCCCTGTCCTTAATGTCTCCTATAATGTTATTCCCCACCCCCCCCGCCCTCGTCTGCAGCCTTCTAGAAGCTATCAGGATTTCAGACCCTCCTGATTTCTCAGGTGAACTCATTTCTTCATAATTGAGCTTCTGCTTTCTGCTCTCATTGCCTCCACATGCAATCCATCTTTACTCTGCCATCAGTGTCATTGTTCTCGAATGTAACCCTTTCCTATCCATCTCCTCTTTAAATAGGTCTGTTTGCATTCTATTCAGTGCCTTCAGTACAAGCCATTGTCCTAGTGGCAGATTAAAGATGGTCGCATACTCTTTGCATTGAGAAATTGGGTCTATGTTACTCCCGTTGAATATGGATGGACTCTGTTCTAAGAGGAACATGGCTGAAATGCTGTTGCAGTTTCTGGGCTCAGGAGTTAAGAGACTAGCCGTGAGTACTTCCCTTTTCTTGGATCACTCACTCTTGGGGCATTCTACCTTGTAACTCGGCCGCCAGCTCATGAGAAGTACAAGCCATGCGGAGAGGCTCAGTGTTGGTACTCCAGTTGAAAGCTCCAGCTGTGCTCGTAGTATCACTTGTTAACCCTAAGAGTGAGCCATCTTGAACCTCCAGCCCAGTGGGTTGAACTTTCACATGGATCAAAGCCCCAGCCAACCTTTGACTCCTAAAGCATAGACCTCCCAGAAGAACCACAGTGTAAGCCCAGTCAATCAAAAGAAACAGGAGAGCTGTTAATGAACTATGGTTTTAAACCACCGAGTTTTGAAGTGACTTCTTCAGCAATAGCCAAGTGGAAGACCTTGACTTGGATGTGCTTTGTGATCCTGTTTTGACTTGCTCTTCTCAACTCCTGTCCCACGGTTATCCTACAAGCACACGATATTTCAGCTAGTCTCTAAATACTTGGCAAGTTCTTTTGTGACTCAACATGTTGGCACATGCTATGCCTTTGCCTGGAATATTCTTCTCCTTATCTACCTAGAACACGATTTTTCCTATAATGACTTTGTGTCACCTCTTCTGTAAGGACATCATCATATACCTCTGAGTAGAGTGTGTTTCTCCTTCTACTGAGCTCCCACTTCTGTCTGGATCACAGATCTTACTACACTGTGTCATAATTGTTTGTGTGATTCTCCCCCCGACTTTCCTCCCTGGAGGGTAGCGATCATGTGTTATTTAATTTTCTATTCCTGGTACTTAGCAGAGCTCTGGCATAGAGTGGACTATGCATCTGTTTTTGTGACTCTTTGTATGTGTGTGTGAAAGGGGTAAGGTATATTTATGAGCCTGGGGCAGGAAAAAAATAATAGATTATCTTTGGTGGTTCTTTTTTTATTTCCCAGGTCAAGTATGATGTGATGATTTGATGTCTGATACCAGAAATTCATCCAGGTAATTCTAACTAAGAGGCCCTCAAATTAAACTTCAGACAAGATTTGTTCATAAACTTAAGCTTTCTGGACTAAGAGTATCAAAATTCAGTGATAAATACACGTTAAATGTGCTATCAATCAACTCAGTGATCTGTTGGTATAACGATCACTTTTATGAAATCGCCTCTAATGTATTAAATATCTTTACATTGAGGACCTACCTATTCCCCTTCTGATAGGGTAGGTAATTCTACAGTTAGAACAACCAAAAAAATTCCTCTACATCTCAGTGGCTTATTTCTTACTCTCACAAAGTCTTTTGCAGTTCTAGAGCTTGTCCCGTGAAGCTTCCTTCCAGGCAGTTACCATCTTGTGATCCTGCCTTCACAATACGTGGCTTTGTATTTGCTGAGGCCAGGCTGTAGAGGGGAGCGATGTAACTTTCTCACAGTCTTGGTGTGAAAGTGAATCACATCTTTTCCACCCCCTGCCACTCCATTTGCCAGAATTAATCACATGATCTTGTCTAATTGTGAGAGAGTCCAGGTACACAGGAAGAAGAAAGGAACGGGATTTGGTGAAAACTAGGAATCTCTTCTCTTTATGCCTGTAGCTTACTGGGAGGTTTACGTTGTCATTGGTCTTTGATCTGTTAGTTTTGGAAAAAATTTGATGTGATAAAATCTGGTTGCAATTCTAAATAGACTGGATTACTTCCAGGATTCACTAACCAAAATTCTGTGGTAGGTAGGCAATTAAGAGAAATGGAAGTGATGGACGAAATTTCTGTACTTGAAAGAGATGACTGACCAGTAAGATCAGCCTAAAAATAGCTGATCAACATGTGTAATTTCTTTGCAGAGCCCTTGGTATGGATTATTTTTTATGATTAATTTTGTGAATACATGAATTTGCTATGTAGTAGAGTGTGGCTTTTTCATCAAGATTTGGCATTGATATCAAACCATTATACATGTTTGATGTATCTTCCACTTTTTCTCTATTCCCACTTTCAACTGTGTGGTATGACTTTTTTCCCTTTTGGTATCAGTATTATGGCACTTCTCTGAATATGAGACAAAGTGGTGTTCGAAGTTTAGGCCCTAACCACGTCAGTAGTTTGGGCCTGTGTCAGGTTTCCTAAATGCCATATTTATGTTTTCTCTCTAGTAATTGCAGGAAAGAGGGTCAAGGAGAGGAAGCAATAAGTATGGGAACATCTGGGTCCTATTGTGTAGCTACAGTCACTGCCATCATTAATCTTTGAGAGCCTCACCCCCATTTACTAATAAACAGCAAGTTCATCCAGAGTAACACAGCAATCAAAGTTAAGTGGCGAAGTTAATTGGAATCCAGCAGCCTCCCCTATCCTCCGTCTGCAGCCATTCTGTGTTAAGCACAAGAGTGTTCCATGAGCCTGGTTTTCTCTTAGCCTCAGAAGGGGAGATAGAAAGAAGTGACGGAAAAGAACACGGTGGATTTAGATTTTGGAGTTCACTGTATTTTCCTTTCAGGTTTAAGCCTTTGGCCAATGTGGCTTGAGGGCAAGAAGGACCAGGGATCTCCTGGTGCTTCTGTGCCCTCTCCTTGGTCTTACGAAGTGGGAGGCACAAGATTGAGCAACCTCTTACCTGGGAGAGGAGAGAGGGAGGGTAGCCCGAAGAGGTGAAACCTAGCAGTCTCCCCAGTTTTCCCTTCATCCTGTGCATGTGTGATTGAACTTTTGGACTTAAACAGCTTGAATCACTTCTTAGGGTGACTGATGGGCTTCTCATCCAGGGTCTCAGTGAGGGCAGACCTCACACAGGGAAAGCGTAAAACTCAGGGGTTTGGGCCCTCAGCTTGCCTTTATTTCCCACGCCTTGTGGTGTCTCTTAGGAAGAGGGGCCATGCTCAGGCTTGTGAACCTCCCCTCCTGCCGCTCCCTGTATCTTAGGGAACTGCTGCTGCCCGTGGCTTATTGGTGTGCATGCAGCAGCGCTGCCAACCCCAGGAGGCCAGATCCGGGGAAGTGATCTCTTACTCTAGACTTCGGGAATTCTGGGTCTTCGGTATCCCACGGCAGGGGAGGGAATGGTTTCCAAGTGAAGATGTACCCCTGGACCTTCAGGTTCCTCTTCCTACCCAGAGATAGGAAGGCCTCTAGAGGAGAAGGATAGGCCTGTGTGGCTAGAGGAAGGCCAGAGCTGGTCCCTCTGAAGTGAGAACCAAGTGTAGGAGTTCGGGTTGCTTGGTCTAAGGGCATCTTCTGCTTTGACCATATTTCTGCTTTGAAACACCTCAGCTGGTATTAATTAAATTAGGCAAAAACAGAGGTGGTAGGGGAAAATAACTGAACTTGTGTCTCTCGATTTTATATAAAGTATATTCCAAAGATAACATGGAAATTGCCTACCTCTCTGGGCCACTCCATTACCCCTGGTAATGAAGTTTGTTGATATTTGGAAACTTGAAACTGTGAGGATTGGCCTGTATTTTCTCATATTTGGAGAAACTCCAGATTAATAGCCTTTACCATATTTTATACATGGGAATTATGAATCAGTCACCTAAAAGAAAGGTGGGCTTAGGTAGGTAGGTAGAAGGTATGGATACTGTCCTCTAAGTAACTCTTCAAAAGGCTGACATGTTGCAGCCCTGTAATTTTTTTCCCTCTTATTAAGATAAAAGCTGAATCGAGCAGAGGAATGCCAATGTCTGTCAGAAGATCTTTTTCTTGAGCTTTCACTGGGAGAGACCCTAAGTTGAAGGCATTTTAGAGACTTCTCCCTTAATGACTATAATTAATGTTGCATGTGCTGTGGCCCACTGTGGATACAGAGAATGACCCTGAGGCTAGGTTGCTGGCTTTTCAGAGAAGCTCCTTAAATGTGGAAACATTACAGTACACGAGTGATACAATGCCTTTTACCCCCCTTACACTGCTAATGAAACAATAGCCATCCTCCTTCACTCATTTCTGTCACTTAGCCATTCATTTTAATCTGTTGAAATAACATTTTTTTTTTTGCCTGTTGCACAGACTTTTCTCTCCCACTGTATTTTAAAATGACTCCTTTATCTTTGCATATGAAATGATAAGATTGGAAGGTACTTGGAATCACAGGTCTTTTCACCCCCTAATTCGAGTGTCATAAATAGTGGCGCTAAGAGCCAGGTACTTAGCTTTCTTCCTTGCATACTACCAATGACGGACCCTCCTGTCCCCAAAAGTCAGTTGACTCAGGAGGAAGTGGGAATTTTTTTTTCTTGCAGATTTTGGCTGAGAAGTCAGAGCTATGGGGGTGATGGGTTACCCACACATTATAAAAAGAGGGGCACATCTAGGCAGGACTTGCTGAGATGGTTATTCTAGTCTTGGAACTGTCTGTTCCCATCACTACCTCTAGGAGGCTAGAGAATGCAGGGTAGAGTAAGTGAGAGGGCAGAGCTGCACAGATGAAGAACTCCAGAGAATCTGCGGAGAGTCCCCTTTGAGGCATCAGTTCACCACTGATCACTGCGTACTACTGAGGGAATTACTGGAAGCTGTGGTAAGAGTCACTTGGAAAGATTTGAGGGAGCAATCCTCAGTGCTCACACAGGGCCGGGAATAGCTACTGTTCCCACCAGCCGGAGGGAAAAACGTCTTAATTCACAGGCTATCAGGAAGAGTACTCGGAAGTGGAGAAAAACCAGCTCTAGATAAAATGATGCTCTGCTTTCAAGGAATAAAGCTTAAAAGCAAGTCTGACACAGAAAACAGAAAGCGATAGAAAAAGAAGAGCAAATGAAACAAAAAAATAAGTAGAAGAAACAAAGAAGGATCGCGTGGAAATCAATGTTTTCAACAGAAAACAAAAGTTAACAAAAAAAAATCAATGAAGCCAAAAGGTAATTTTTTGAGAAGATGAATAAAATTGAAAAACCTCTAGTTAGACTCATCTGGAAAAGAGAAAACACTCATCATCAATCAGTATCGGTAGTAAGAGGTGACACCACTACAGATTCTACAGATATCAAAAGGATAAGGGAATTTAATGAAAAACTTTATGCCAGTTAATTTGATGACTTAAGTTGTATGGATATGCAAAGGCTTTACTGTCCCCAAATGCAATCACTGAATCTTAAAGATTCTGACCTCTAAGTGTTTCTAAAACTTAACATCTCTGTGTCTTCCATCATTCTATTCTGGCTTAGGCCACTATCTTACCTCATTTTATGAAACTGAGCTGAACTCACTGACTCTCCCTGCACCCTCCCTCCTTTTTCTCTGTATAGCAGCCAGGAGGATTTTTAAAATACGGAGACCTGATTATATCTCACCTCCCATTCCTGTTTAAATGTTTCGTCATTGCCCTTAGGAGAAGTCTGAATCCTTTATCTGATTAAACTCTCCAGCTTTTTTTTTTTTTTTTTTTTTTTGGTCCTCCCTCTCCCTTCACATTATATGCTGTAGCAACAAGACGTGCTTGCTGTTTCCTCTGAGCTGCGTGCCTTTGTCCTTGGCCTTTAATTCTTTTCTTCTCTGTATTAATGTAGGTAACTTTGACTCTCAAGTCTCCGCTTTAAAAGACATTTTTTTCAGAAAGTTGGTTCTGACCTCTCATATTGGAAATGCTCCTTACATAGTGTCAGCACTCTCTGCCTGTCTCCATGCCAACACTTAGCACACTATAGCATTGTTGCCTCTTGGTGTAACTCACATTGAGCGGAGAGCTCCTCAGCATAGGGAGATACTTAATTTGTTCCTTGTATTGACTCTTCCATATGACAAAGGCACATGGTACTCTATAAATAATTGTTAGAGTGATGAATAAAATGTAACTCTATTCAAACCCCCAATCCAATAGCACTCTACTTTTTCACACAGATTATTTTAAGCAGGACACAAACAGTAAGTTCTTGATTTCAACTTGGGATTGTCTGCTGATACATGGTCCATTTTGAAAACATGATTTTCTCCCTCTTAAATTCCCCTGATTTTATATGTATTAACAGTATCAATCTATTATCCAAAAGTCAATACTGATGTAGTAATTCACCTGTAGACTTGTGTGATTATTCATAAACCGTAAGATGGAAGTAGAGAGATTTCAATTGGATTATAACATTTTATTCAGTCTAAGAGTATATAATTGAGCCATATATTATATTCTATGAAATTGGTTTTGCTTTTAGTATATTCCAAAGTTCTTTTCCTTTGGCTGTGTCCTTTTGACCAAAGCCCCTTCCAGCATCAGATACCTAGTAACCCACGTTCCGGGAGAAAGCCCTTTGCCATCATTTATATGCTAATTCTTATATCAATTGTCTTCTATTTTTTAATTCTATAATGAATATTTCACCAAAAACAATGTTTCTCTGCTAACCAGACCCTTGTTGGCAGTTTTTTCCTCTCTCATTTATATTTTCCTTCTTCTTTCTTGTAATAAGATTTTTTTTCTAATTACATATGTCTTTTAGTTCACTGCTAAAAATTTCAAATATACGTAAAGTAGAGGAGGGGAAGAAAGACATGGAGAGATGAAGCCCTGTTAACATTTGGGTATGTTTTCATACCACCATTCTGCCGAATGTCAGAGCTGCTTAGAGAGTGAGAATAGTAATCCTATGCCATGGGTTGCTCCCAGGATTTTTCACTGATTTGCTTTTCATTTTTGCCTTTAAATTTTAGTTCTAATATTTTCAATATAGAGACTTTTCTGTTTTGTGCAGTGAAGTCTATTTCACTGCTTTCCGCCTGATAAATGACTTTTTCACAGAGTGCATGTGTTTATCTACTTTCATCTGTTTCTTAAGGTTTGTTTTTAGAGTTAATGGTATAGTTCATATGTAATTTAATTTTATGAGTATATTGCTTATTTCCCCGTAGTCAATTTACTTTATATTCAGTTTTGTCTCTCTCTTCCATTGACTTGGAGTGCTTCTCTAAACAAATACTGAAGTCTTTCATAGACTGGTATCTGTTCATAAGCTGTTCTGTGTTTATATGGTGGTTCTTGTGCCGATACAATACTGTATTAGTTTTTTTATATCTAATATTTAATGCAGGTATTTCCCTTATAACTTTTTCTTTCCCTTAAATTTTGTTAACTCTTTGGACCTCTTCTGTGCTTGCTAAATTTTGGATTATTTTTGTCAGGATTCAAATGATCCTATTGGGATTCTGATATTTTTGTTGCTCTAAGTTAATTTGGAGATACTTGACATCTCTATGAAATATAATATACATATCCACTTTTTTTTCTAAAATAATATGCTGCCTCAGTTTTTCTTTTACTCATTCTATAGATCCCATATGTTTTGCCTGAAGATACTTCTAGGTAAATTAGGTATTTTTTTTTGTTACTATAGTAAAAATCAACTTTATTTCTTTTTCTATTTTGGCTTTTAATTAACTCTTGGTGGATTGAAAAAATATTTGAAGACCTACTTGGTTAATTTCAAGGTGTATATAGTTAGTGAACACAAGTGATATAAGCAGTAGGTTTAGTTCAAAGGAAGAAGTTGGTGTAGGCTGCCATAGTTGACAGAAGTTATTAAGGAAGAAGGATTTTTAAAACGGACAAAACAGATGACGATATTCCGGACAATTCAGGGCAAGCAGTTGTGGAGATGAGCAAGGTGGATTCAGGCATAGTGAGCAAAACACCTAACTGTTGTTAATGTTTGGAAATAAAGTTGGAAGTACTGAGATTGTGGGAGATTTTGGATGCTAGCAAAGGGCTGTAATTCAAACGGTGTTGTGTTGACCTAAGACTAGATGATCCTATCAGTCGAGTGTACGTTCTTGAGGAGGAAGGGCCATGTCTAAAGTGCTACTTTTGGGAGGTAATCCCTAGGTGATGTTTAGGTTTGGTGTATTAGTCTGTTCAGGCTACTCTAACAAAATACCACAGAATGGGTGGGTTAAACAACAGAAAGTTGTTTTTCTCACTGTTCTAGATGCTGGAAGTCCATGATCAAGGTGCTGGCTGATGTGATCTTGGTGAGGGTGCTCTTCCTGGCCTGCAGATAGTGATTTGGTGCCATGTTTTCCTTTGTCAGTTTTGTGTGCACATGTGTAGTGGGAGACACCCTGGTCTCTCTTCCCCTTCTTATAAAGGACACTAGTCCTATCATGAGGTCCCCACCCTTAGGACCTCATTTAACCTTATTTACTTCCTCACAGGCCCTCTCTCCAAATAGAGTCATCCTGGGGGTAGAGCTCTAATATATGAATTGTGTGAGGACACAGTCATTTGGTTCCCAGTGCTTGGTTTGCAGAGGAGAGAGCCTGGAAGGAGGCTGGCTAGATTGGCAAGAATGAGGAGATGGGGCTGTAAGAGAAATTGTGAAGGAGGTTGTGGGAAAAACGAACATCAGAGGTAACTGCTGGATTATTACTTTGGAAAGCTAAAAGAAGGAACCTGATTTTCAAGCTTTGTTTTAAGTACATTGCTGTGAATATGCTTGTAACATCATTTCATCTGGAGCACATGTTTCTGGAAGGGACTGTGAAGATACCATTGTGAAAAACGACGCAATGGATAAGTTTATATTCTGCCCTTCTTAGGACGGACAAAAAACATCCATCATGCCACCTGTTTGTACCCATACTGTCCATGCCAGAGTACAAAGTTTTAAAGAATAGTCCTATATCACACTTAAAGTGAATTTTATTGCTCCTAGGAGAGTACCTTCTACTTGTGTATACTTATTACTTGAAGATGATGAATAACCTTCCTGGCATCAATAACTTTGAACAGTTTTGAAAAGACAAAGTTTAAGAAAGAAAAGACATGATTCTTGGTGTTGGGTTTTACTGTTTCTTGGAAAATACTGATGTTGTAGGCATTGTTTTGAATGTTCTAGAAGCCTTTGAATAGAGTCATGGGGACATTTTTTGATGAGGGTAGGACAAAATTTTCACGAAATTGGGGGATCATTCTAAAGTCCTCCTAAAATCCAGGTGTCAGAAAACTTTTTCTGTAAAGGGATACATAATAAATATTTTAGCTTTGCTGTCCATAAAATTTCTATCAGCAGCACCCTACTTCTTCTTTGTGGTACAAAAATAGCCATAGATGATACATAAATGATTGAGGATGGCTGTGTTCCAATAAAACTTTATTTACAAAAATAGGCTGTGGGTGGGACTTGGCTTCGGGGCTGTAATAGCTGACTCCTGGTCTAATCAGTTATGCAGAGTATTTTATAAATTTAATCATTACTGGAATCAATATGTTAGAGATAGATGAATAATATGGTTACTGTGCTCTGAAAGATAGAAGTCTTAACATTTTTTAAAAGGTCTGAGACAGCTTAACCAATGTATTCTTCAGTAATCAAAGAACTTTGTTCTAATATATTATTAAGTGTTTGGTACCTTGTAAGTACAGATGGGGATGATAGTTGAATTTAAAAAAAAAGTCCAAGGATTATTTTAGTCACCCCTCTTTTTGACATTAGTTTACAATGACTAGGTGGACTGAAATAAATTTCTCTTCATTCATCTCAAATAATAGTGTCTCTGTGATACCTTCTGCCTTCTCTCAGAAAGGATGCCTCTATTCTTGGCATTGTGTTTTGTTCAGTTATATTTAGCTATTTAATACATTACAGGGAGTGTTGTGGCATAGAGGTTAAGAGCATGGGTTATGAAGCCAGAGTCTATGACTTGCTGGTTCTGTGAACTTCTGCAAGTTACTTCAATCTCTATGGGTTTCACTTCCCTCAGTTATCAAATGGAGATAATAATAGTCCCCGTCTCATTGAGTTTTTTATGAGGTTGACATGAGTTAATACACAGAAGCAAAGCATTTAGAAGAATGATTGACCTATAGTTATAGTAACTGCTTGATAAATTATCATTAGAGTTTCCCTCTTTGGCTGTAAGCTTTTTGAAGGCAAGGACTATATTTTGCTATTCCTTGACTATCAAGCTATTTTCATGGAGCATGCTGATTTTCAACATACGGTTGCTAATGTTATTACTGTTGTTACCATGATACAGTCTATGCAATCAACTTTTTGTTAAATTGAGCTGTTGCCATTCCCCTTTCTGTCCTTTAGAGAATGTTATAGGCGTGCAGTAAAATCCACAGGGTAGAGAGAAACAAGGTAAATAAAGGAATTGGTGGGGGGGGGAGGAATTTTGGAAGGAATCTTAAAAATGAGCCAAATAATTTGTGAGCATTTGCTGAGAATAATTCATGAATCTTTATGTGAGGAAACAGCAGTGTCCACCTGAACAATCGCAGTATCTTCATAAATCTATTTTTTGGCATTGCTGCATTTAATTCCTGTCTAGTGTAGTGGGCAGGTAGTAGCTACTTTGCTATTAATTATGCTAACTTGAGTCAAATTTTATGGGGCCAGAAATTTATGGAAGAGTCTCAATATCCACCAACTCCCTCTTCCCACACCACAATGTTGGTATTCCTGCTCCTGGCCTGTCCTCATTACTATCCCTGGTGCTTGTTAACTTTAGTTCTGGGCTGGTCTTCCAGTTAATCTACCAGGGTAATTTCTTGCTGAAGCCAGCAAAATTCTTCAGTTGTCCTTTCTCTCTCCCTCTCCTGTTTGGACTAATTCAGTTTATTCCCAATTTGTGCTCCATTTTACCTGTTATCTTTGCATAGGTTCCTCAATCTTCACCCAGTACGGACATCTTTGTCCATCAAGCTTTAAAGATGGTCCACAACCTTCTGTTTACTCTTAAGTGTCAGCAATTCTTTTTCTTTGTCCTTGGACTTCTTTATTAGAAAAATGTACTCGGGGCACCTGGATGGCTCAGTCGGTTAAGTGTCCGACTTTGGCTCAAGTCATGATCTTCGGATCATGAGATTGAGCCCCATGTTGGGCTCTGTGCTCAGCGGGGAGTCTGCTGGAGATGTTCTCCCTCTGCCCCTCCCCCTGCCCTCTGTTTCTCTCCCTCTCTCTCTCTCTCTAAAAATAAATAAATGTTTTAAAAAAAGAAAGAAAAATGTGTTCAGGCTCTTCCTGAAAATTGTAACAATCTGACCAATTAGGGGAATCCAGAGCCTCTAGAAAGCTGGCTGGTCAAGAATCCTAGAAATTCTATAGTCGATTTAACCCTACTACTGATTTTTCTTAAAATATATACATAATCCCTTGGGTTTATCATTCACTGGTTTTGTAAAAACACATCTTCCTACTCAGAATGCTAAACTTAGAAATGAGCTTTGAATAAACAGTGAGGTTCTAGGGCTCAGTTTATTTTCTTGTCAAGATCTTTAATAGCTCTTCCTTTTTTGTGCGAGTGCAGTTGACTATTATGATAAAATCCATCTAATTAGCTATCAATATTTGACAGTGTACTTTTTAGCAATGCCATTCATCCAACTCAACAGAGCAGTCATTTCAATCAAGGAAACCACACCAGCCATTCAAATGAGAGAATACTGCCAGAGCTGGATTTCATTTTAATGGGCTCGATAAAGAAAATAAAACTTGAGGGTTTCTATTAGCCAATATATCTCATTAATATTGTGACTGAGACTGTCAGTATCCATTCTCCTAGCCATCAGTGTTTACAACTGATTCTGAATAGATAAAACAAAATGGAAAACAGGCTTTATATATGTTGTTTTTCATCTAGCAAGATGTAGATTTATTTTATTTACATCAAATGCACGTCAAACACAGCCTCATAAATGTCACTGACCTTTTCTTCTTTTTCTCTTTTCATATAGGCAATCACAGCTCTGTTATTTAATTTCTGGGAAACTGAGCACAGCACTTCTGAGTCTTATTTTCTCATTCTTTGCCAAGTAGGAATAATGACATCAGGTGTTTGATGGGTAACAACCATAGTATTTCTAAAGCTTACAACAATATACATTTACTTTGGATTATATGTCAGCAGGTCAGCTGGGATGAAGCTGATCTAGGCTGGGCTCAGCTGGGCTTGTGTTGGGTCCAGGTCTGCTCCACATGTTTGTAATCCTTCTGAGATGAGTTTCTTAGGTTCTTCTCCTGGCGATGGCAAAAAGCTTACTTTTGCAAGCACATTTCAAGTCTTTGGTTTTCTCATGTCTGCCAGTATCCCACTGACCAAAACAAGTCATGAGCTCATTATCAGTGGTGTGAAGAAATGTTCCTTCTGGGATGTGAGATGGGATAGGACGTGAAGACTTTCTGAACAAAAATTTACCATACTACCTCACATGATGATTAGGACGGTTCTGTGAAATTATGTATATGAGAGTTCTTTGTTAATTGTTGGGCACCATGTAACTATGATGTTTCTACATTATTTGTCATTGTAAATTCTAGCAAGATTCCTTTCGATAGGGAACTATCCATTTCATAACTTTCTACCAAGAGAGGCCATATACAACACTTGTTAGCAGCTGTTGACTTAAAATACGGAGGTATCCTGGCACATGATTAGAGTGGGAGGCTAAAAATCAGGAGTATCTATTACAGTCTGGGATGTTTAAACTACTTCTTGGCTTACCATAAGACTTTAAATTCAAGGAGAAAGGAAGCCAAGGAAAGAGGATTACGCTTGAACAGTCTTCATGATAAAATAGTAGTAATTAGTTTGAGCAAAATCCCCGATAGTTTTTTTTCACACTTTGCAGGAAACCAAATGGCAGGCAGATAAAACAAATTACTTTACTGGGGTAATTAGCAAGTGATTATAAGGTTTTGCCTATGTTCTCCCAAGAGTACAAAGATCATGCCCTGTTTTTCGAAGAACTTTATGTTGCTTAGTACCTAATCCATCTAAACTCAACCGCAAAATCTGATAGCAACCTTGCCGCAAGCACTGAGCTCTGCGGACTACCTGGGAGACAACAGCAATGCTCATTTAATGGTGAGCAGGAGGAGGGAAGATGCAGCACAGTGTTTTCCTTTTATTTTCTTCTGAACTTGTTTTGCCACCTTTGTTATCCCCCTCTTTGCATTTTTCTTGCTGCAGGTATCACACAACTCCTAAGAATTCAGTTGTACGTGTTTCTGAACCAAGGTCTAGGATTGTGAACTAAAATATGGTATCTTTAAGTCCAGAGCATTTTCAGAACAATAACATCATTGAAAGAGAATCATCCTCTTGATAGAGGTCATAGAAAATTCAAATTAATTCCTAATCAAAGATGACTCAGGAAAACAGATAGTTCACATAATGTTTTGATTGAAGGACACGGAGACCTTCAGGATAAGGTTGCTGCCAACTGACAAAAAATAAGGCATCTCTCTATACTAAAAGTGGGCAAAGATAGCAGAGCAATTCAGGGTTCTCTTTGGATGTAGAGGTTACAGGACCTGGCCACATCAAACGTGGCAAGCCACTAAGACAGTCACATTTACGTATTGATGATAAATAGCATTAAAATAAATTCCTAATTCACATATTTGCTGTAAAGGAAAATAGACACATAAAATTTTATATTTTGATGGGATTCAATGTTCTCTCTTTTTCATGTATAAAATTGTGAAGATTGTGTCTTGACTAGATTTTCTAATTCTCAGTCATGGGACTTTTTTTCAGTAGAATGAGTTGAGCAAGTCTTCCTAAGTACTTACCATGTTTTCATTTTTATAGGCAGTCATATTTTAGAAATATTTTTAAGTTAGGCTATTTGCAGATACAAAGTTTGTTTTCATTTCATCCCGATTCTTAAATGTTTTGGATTATAGACATGCTGATTCAGTAAGAACCAGAAGGATTGGACTCCCAACATTTGGGGACCATTCATAGGAGAAGAAATGCCCAACAGGAATGTAGAGCACTGTATATGCTTGATGTGACATTTCATGGAGTGGGTGTGGAAACAGAACATTAGTCCCTGTCACCTAGACACAATTTAGTTTAGGGCTTAAGACCTGAGTTTAAGTTAGAGCTCTGCCACTTTGTGTTTTTTGGGTTTTGTTAACTACTTGGGCAAGTTATTTGATCTTACTAAGACACAGATTTTTCATTTACATAATGGAGCTAATGATACTACCCACATCATGAAGCTGATGTAAGCATCAGATGAGCTATTGTACAATATATTATGCAGAGTTGGTATACAATGAAATTTATTAGTAGTAGGTGACAGTAAGATGTATAGGCATATACTGTGCAGATAGATCGCATGGTACAGTGATAGGGGAAAGAGAGGCTAAGAATCTTAAAAAAAAAAAAACAGAAAAAAAAGTAAACCCTTGGACGTATGACTGATAGGGTACTAGAAACAGAAACAGTATCATCCTAGCCAAATAAAGAGGTGCATGTTGATTATTTCTCCCTTCTAAAAGTTGGAGTTGGGATTGAATTCTTCAGTCATGAAAGTGACTTGGTTATGTATTGATGGTAAATCCATGAGTCCTACTGTAAAACATTAAAATTCAGTTCTGTTCTTTTTTATTTATCTGAAGACTCGGGTATATTGATAATAGGTCCTAATATTCCACACTTTTCTGTATCCATGCGCTATGGTTGACTGTCCACCCATGCTGACTCAGGGTGTGGTCTTGGGGATGGCTAGTTAGGATGGCCTTGGCTAACATAATTAGGCTTTCTTCCATGCTTTTCTTGAATTACCCCAACAGTCTAGCCTAGGCACACTCTCATAGGGGAGGCTGGGGTCCAAAATGGAAGGAGAAAGGCATACTGCCTTTTCAAGTCTTGGTTTATATCAAACTTGTTATTTTTCTCATTGGCAGCTCTTTTTTTTTTTTTTTTTTTGCCATAGTAGTTTCCTGGAAAATTACATAATCTTTAGAAAACCAATTGTATTTCCCCATGGAAGCAATGCTACATTTAGCAGGGATGCTTCTGACTTTTCATTTTCTACTTGATGTTTAGCATTAATGGTTCTAGATAGTTATCTAGAACCTGTTTCCCCTGGATCCCCCGTTAAACATGATGAAATAGGCCCTTTGCAATCTGACACTATCCTATTTCACCAATTTTGTCTGTCATTACTAAGTTTACGCTGTATGTTCTAGCCGCATATCTTGACAACAATTTCCTGAGTGTGCAGTGCTCTTTCGTACCTTTTTGCCTATGCACGTACTGTTTCATTTATTCAGAAGACTACTCCTGCTCCAAACTCCAACTTAAAGGTTCTCTCCCGCAATCCCAAGAAAAGCTGGTCTATAATAATTGCTCCAGGTATTTGTGGTATTTATTATAATGGTCTAAATGCAAATAACTATGTCTGTCTCCAAAATTAGTGTGCATCTGTGAAGCCCTGATGAGTTTCTTAATCACCATTTTGTTTTCTTTCATCCCAAATGGCAAGCACAATGCCTCGTGTTGAGAATATATTTGTTAAAATGTGTTTCAGCACTAAAAGAATAAATGAATAATGGCATTGTGTTTTAAAAGCTGAGATACAAGAATCATAAGCCTCTAATCAATGAAATTGGAAAGATTTAGAACCAAAAGAAACATTAAAGGTTGTTTCAGTGATCATTATTTTACAGATGAGGAATCAGTTGTTTCATGTTCTATATTTAAATGGATTCAGTGTTCACCATTAGAATTTCCTGCCATGGCTTGTTTAATTCCTTTCTTGATGACTGAAATTTAAGCCTCGAAGCTACTATTTTCAGAATCAAGCAAGTTCGATACATAAATGCTTTAAGTGGTAGAATATTATTAGATTACATTTTATTTTTTCCCATCAAAACCCTGGAAACATTATTCTGCTGTCTCCTGGCAGTTGGGTCTCTCCTATTTGTAGATGATTTGCTGTCACTACTGAATGCCTGTAGGGTTCTTTTCTTACCCTTGAATTTCATCAGGCTATGTCTTCATGTTGATTATTTTTATAATCGTTTTCCAGAGTACATTTTGTTGCTGATTTATAGATTTGAGACTTTATTTTTTTGTGTTTTTTTTACTCAATTATTTATTTTTAAGCTAAGTGTGCCTATTACTTGAAAAGTGGAAGATTACTTTAGCATAAAAAGAATCCCTTCAAATTAAATAATGTGTTTTTATTGCTCTCCTAATGTTTAAAATGTGAACATTTTGTAATTCAGTCACAGCCTGTAAGTCCAGGTGGCTTCTTCCTTGGGTCTCAGTTCCCTTTTAGACATATTCTTGTTCCAGAAGGCAGTTAGATTTTCATCATTCTTTCTGTCTAAATAACATCCAAGCACACATCCCACAGGCACAAGTGTATGTGTCCATCGGTCACAATCTGAATTATGTTCATCATGAATGCTGAGGCCTTAGTGCCAAAAATGACTGAGACTTTAATTGGAGAATGTTTTTCTATTTGTTGACTGTGCTCTCTTTTTGGTACAGTTATTATCCTCACCATCACTTTGATGCTGATGATTAATTGGGTTTCCTTCACTTTTCTTCCTTCAGCGCTTTATTCATTTACCTTTTCTTTTGGACCTTTCTTTAGTTTCTTAGGCCTCTTCTCCACATTGTTGACTTTTCCTCAGCAGGGTGGATTTTACCTCTCACTGTTTTTATTTTGAACTAGCTTTAGTATTGTGTCTTCAGTTCTTTTCCTTAGTTTTGCCAAATCACTTTTCATCTCCTGTTTTATTTATAAATTTGAGCTATTTCTTCCAATAGGCCATATTCCTTTACTTTCTTTGAGATTATAAAGATGCTGGTGTAAACTTGCCTTTGATTTCTTGGCGGTAATGCATCTGAAGTACATCTTTCACTTGTGTTGCTTGTTATGTGAACTTCCTGCATGTTTTCGTACTGTCCATGCAGAAGGGCCCATTTGACCTTCCTCCTTCTTTCTTATCTGTGGGTGGGATTTGATTGCCAGGACTTAGCGAATGAAAATACAAGACTTCCAGTTAAACTTGAATTTTAAATAGACAACGAATATATTTTTAATATTACAAATATGTGCCATGCAATATTTGGGACATACTTAAATTAGAATATTACTGTAATTCTGAAGGGTGTTATCTGCTTGTGTCTCTGGCTTTGGAAGTACATCTCTCCTTAGAGAGCTCAGAAGCAGTATGAGAGATCAACATGCACTGAAATGGAGCCTCTGAGCTCACAAGTCTTTTCTTCAGTATTTATTCATCTTGGTTTATAAGCATTTGCTGCAGAAGCAATTGGTGTTTTTCCTTTACTTCTGGCCTCCCTTGTTTTGATTTAGACTTTGGCGCAAAAATAATAAACAAAGCAGAGTTGTGCAATCACTTCATCAGACCTACCTCCCCTAGCATTTTGTCACTTGCAACTGGACCCCCAGTTCCCCCACAGCCCACCTATATCCGGTCTTTGTCGATTCAAGTAGAGGGGTCTTATCTTAGTCTCTCAAGATCCCATAACTTCTCAGATGCTTTCACATTGCTCCCAAGCTGGACAAGTGAGCTTTGGCTTTCAGCATCCTTCTTAATCAAAGTCCACAGTTCACTGAATTCTCAGAGATACTGTTTACAAACTGTAGGATGGGGTTTTTGCTATTTCCTATAAGTTTATTTCTTAGGTAGATGGTATGTTAAAATTTGCTGTTTTGGTTTTTTTTTTTTTTTTTTAAGATTTATTTTGAGAGAAGAGTACAGCGGTGGGAGGGGCAGAGGGAGAGGGAAAGAATCCCAATCAGATTTCCCACTGGTGGGGCTCGATCTCTCGACCCTTAGATGATGACCTGAGCTGAAACTAAGAGTCCAATGCTTAACAGACTGAGCCACCCAGGCATCCCTGTTTTGGGGTTTTCAAAGAGAGGTGTAGAATAAACATGCTGTTACTATACTATCTTCTATTAGAAGTTTTTGGGATGGGTTCTTAAGATGGGTTTTGCTATCTCCAGTCATAATCACCAAATATTTATTGAGGATTTACCATATGACAGTCCCTAAATGAATCATTTTGTGTGGCTTTATACAAAACCACCCGATTATTCCCGTCAATTTATAGGTAAGGAAACAGCTGGGAGAGTTTAGGTGACTTGTCTAAGATGACACAGACACAGGATTTAAATCTGGTTCTAGAATGAGTTCATAACTACTATGGCACTCAACCTCCAACTCAGATCAGGGCCACTACCAAAGAGGAAAATGTCTTAGGTTCCAGAATCATCAGTGTTGAGGCATTCAGTTGGTTAAAATATAGACGAATGGAGATAAGGGCCATATACTCAGGTAAGCTGGTGGTTATATATTTGGTCAAGTGGTTGGTGGAAACCTGTTCTGGGTGGGGCACGGGAGCCAGGAGAACCACTATATTTGACTGCCTTATATCTCTGTCCTGTCCTTCACTCAAAGGCACTGGCCTCTAGGGATCTCTAAAACTCTCTCTTCATACATTTTCTGTGTTATCTTTGATCAAAAGAATTATCACGAGCTCTGCAGAACCTGAAGCTCCAGACTTGTGGGGATCCAGCTGAGGAATCCTAAAAAGATGGGAAGTTCATTGTGAAAATTCAATATTTATGTAGCAACCTTGTGGAATTGACTCAAACACTGTATGAATTATGTCTTACTACTCTGCAATAGTAATGAGTATTAGAGATCTTTGCATAACACCTAGGACATGCTGGAATAAAGACAAATTAGGAAAAAAGCAGATTGTGACCTACTTTGTGTGTACTTCACTGGGAAAAGGTCAAAAACTCTATCCTGTGCCAATTTTGTACTCAACCTTTCTGCAAACCCTTTCGAAAGAGATTAGGTTCTTATTACTTTATTACTGCCATAAAACGTGCCGCCAGAACTCTGGAATGAAAGAGCTGCTGCTACAGAAGCTGTAATAGGAGAAGCCATAACTTAAGTGTGGGCTTGAAAATTGCCATAAAGGCAACCTTTTTAAGAGAAACTACCTTCTAATTTCTCACAGCCAAATACGAACCACCAGATATAAAAAGTCTTGGATACTTTTGGATACTTGGATACAGAAAGACTGCTTTCTGGAGTGACCCACACAGTATTTTTGCTTCAAAGCCATTCTGTAATTTTTACAAGATAAAGCAGGGCACCAGTAATTGGATTAATGGTTCTTTAATATAACTAGTAGTTAACCAGTGAATACTAGGTAAATACATGATTTCTGCAGGGAGCGTTATTTTTGAGTTTCGCCTTTGGGCATCAAAACCCTTTAAATCCTCTTCTTCTCTCTTTTGCTTCTCTCGCGTGTCCCCATCTCATTCATTTTAGAATAGACTCGCCCATCCCTAGGGGCAGATGTGATGGAAGAGGCACATGCATTTTTTTGGTCCGTCCTTTACCCAGGTCCTAAACTGTTCTTATAAGTCAGCACAGTGCAGCTGCAGGCACGAGACCATCTTCAGGGAGAGAAGGTCACAGTCAGGGTGACCGTTCTGAATTTTCATAGTAGACCAGAGGTATTTTTGTGATGTGACCTACTGACACTCTCCAACAGGCATTGCCTTTGTAAGCTAGAAAGACTTACACATTTGTACATGCCCGAGTTGTCTTCAAAAGCTGCAAAATAAATGACGGAAGAGATTTTGTTTTTGCATGAGTCTGGGAGACCTTGTCTTAGTTGATCTGAAAGGAGCTATACAAAAGCCAATATTGCATTTTAATGTAATACCTCCCATAATGGTATTGGTACCAATGCAAATTGGAGAGAAACCCTAGATTGAAGATACCTAAATCCATGAATACCAAAAACACTGCTAAGAATTTTTAAGGGAGATATTTTTACCTTGCCATTCCCACCGTCTCCATCCTCCTAAGTAATCGCTCTCCGTTGAATTACTTTATTCAGTTTACTAATGCTTTCCTGAGCACTACTTGATTTGTTCCTCACAGCAGTTTTTAGCACACAGAAAGGGCAGGTATGGCGAGTTCATTTTACTCGTGTGGCAATGGAATCTCCAAGAAGTTAAGTAGACCAGAAAGTAAATGGCAGAAAGCAGGAACCTAGAGCTTCTGGAACGTACACTGGCATAGACTAGAAACAGAGGGTCGCTTGGCTGAGCAACACCCAGCACCAAGTGACGGTCTTGTTCTGATGGTCACCATGGCTGGTAGCCCTTGAGTCTTTGGCCTCTGCCACTGCTTCCCTCGCTAAGGTGTACAACAGGGGCCTCTGTGTTCGATAAAGGACGTCAGCTGCTCATTCAAACTGAAGAGATGTCTGCTGTGATGAGAATTCAGAAAAGCATTTGATCAGAGGCTTAAAACACACACACACACACACACACACACACACACACACACACACACACATACACAAAATAGCATAAGCCCCAGGACAAATGATTTCACATCTCACTTGGTTCTTGTGGCTAATGGGCTAGCTGACAACTGAACCCACTCCCGAATGTTGTCAGGCCAGGAGCTGCAGGTGCTCTTTTCATCCTCACGGGGGTGCCTTGATCCCTGTGGGTGGCATTCACCCATGTGTTGCCTGGTCCAGATGGGATGGTTTATGCCAGTATTTAAACCCTAAACTTACCTTCCCACCAGAGGTTTTGGAAACCATATGGACCAGTTAACTGCTCACTTAACTGTCCTCCCGCATGTTATTACTTGTACTTGTGTGCTTTTGCCAAAGTCCCTTTCCCGCCAGAGTTTATTTATACCTTCTTCCCTCTGCCTTCAGTTTTATCGAGAGGCAATTGACAAATAATATTGTGTATGTTTTTAGGTGTACAGCGTGGTGATTTGATACACATGTATGTTGTGAAATAATCACCACAACAAAGTTGTCCTGTCCGTCACCTTGCATAATTACCAATACGTGTGTGTATATGTGGTGAGAACATTTAAGATCTACTCTTCCTGCTATCCAAATATTCTTTTATCTTGTCACTGCGCTTGAAGTTCGAGTTTTTGATGGAAATCTTTTCAGTCCAGCTCTAGCTCCCAGCTAGTCTTTTATTTCCCTTAATCCTTGTAGCATTTCATGGAAACGTCATAGTTTAATAATTGATATCGTCACTCTTGATATCCTGTTTAGTTGCATCCTTCTCTTAAGGTATGACGGCTGTTCTTTCCTACCAAATGGGAAACTCCTCAAAGACAGGTGCTTGGACTTTGCTGGTCTCAGGAGTCCTGTGGAATCCCAAGTTGGGTAATTTTGAAGGAGTTTCATAAAGGACTATTTATAAACATGTGGAGAAGGTAGAAGGAAACCATGAGGCAGTATCATGGTTAGCAACAGTGTTATCTACTCTAGGTCCAAAATAGTGAGTGAATGGAGTGGTTTCTGAATCCCAGAGGCAGAGCTGTGTGGAGATGGCCACCTGATCAGAGTTGTGTGCAGTGAGCCTGCAGGAACTAAATACTCTCACCATACCACCTCTTGCTGATGCTTTTTATTGGCCAAACACATCCAGAAGTGAACCCATTGGTGTGATTGATGCATATCACCTTTCCAGGGCACAGAGGAGAAATGCAAAATGGTGAAGAGTAGATCTGGAGGGGTGATAACAAGTGATAACCAGCACAGGCATCCTAACATTGATGACGCTGGTCTTGCATCTCTCAAGTTCCTAACAGGTTTTGGAGAGCTGACTGACAATTTTTAAAACCGCAGCAGTGGGCCCCATAAACACCAAGCATCGAGTATCACTCACCAAAGAAGATCTTTGTGGATTTTTCCACACATAGTCCACTCAACAGTACTTTGATTATTTGTTGAAATTCTTGGTTACAGCTAACCAAGTATAGCACCATCATTAAAAACATCATTAAAGAATGCCGGGAAAAAAAACTCTTGCGTATGTAGCAGTGACTTGATAAGTGGGTGCCATGTGGCAAGCTCTGACGAGGATGATTCACTATTGCATCTAAAATCAGTTTTATATCTTCTTGAATTGCAATTATTCCTTTTGGAAAGGCCTCCTTTGGTTTGGAAATTTTGCTTGTCTCCAGAAAAAAGTTTTGTTTTCATATTCCATCATTTAAATTTCAATTAATGCCACTAAGCCCCCTCAAAAAGACTTCTTTCAGTGGTCTAGCTCGTTGCTTACTTGGGGCAAAATGTATCAGGGCAGGTCTCAGGCTTCTAAGGTAGCAAAATCAAGAAGACATTTTCTGTTAAGGTTCAGATGGAATTGATTTGGATAAAAGTCTGTTGAGATATATAATCCTAAAGGAAACAATTTTCAGCTGGTGAAAAACTTGGGCTTGAAAGATTTTACAACACTGTGGGTCAATGTCAGAAAGACATCTGAACAAATGCTGTTGAACATCAAAGTCATTGGAAGCGTCAACTGCTTTGAGAGAATATAAAGAAAACTTGATGAATTTATTCTGAGCTGAGGTAAAAGGAAAACTCTGCTAGAGATAAGGAAAGAAGGGGGAAAAAGTTGTGTGGTCCTAAAACACACTTTTTGACCCCACAATGCTAAAGCTCATTGAAAAATTCCCAGATTATTAAAGCTAAAAGATGTATTAAATTCCAGGTTGAGTAATGCACTATGAATGTTATTTACTTACAGACATATCAGTGTTACTTATACTTTTGATCATTTTAATTTAATAGGTGAATTTCTATTCCTTGGCAGGGAGTTGGCAAACGAGAGAATTATACAGAGATACCAGAAGGAGAACTTGTAGAGATCATCATTGATAAGGTAACGCTGATTTAAATATTTATTGATTTTAACAAATGATTATTTTGAAATTACTTGCAGTCATTGAATACATGCATGAGAAGAGGGAGAAGTGCCAGTTTTTTTTTTTTGTTTGTTTTTTGGGTTTTTTTTGTTAGGAGCTGGCTTTGTTCTTTCATCTTTTATCAAGCAAGTCCTATCTTCTGTCTCTGTGCAACCTGGTTTCAGGTCTCTTTCTTCTAGGGACTTAGAGGTGCCATAGAAACGAGACAGATGTGTAAATGAAAACTGTTGAATTGCAAACGTCGGCCTCCTGTTTAAGAAAGGGCTCACGTCTCACCTTCAGGCTATTCCACATCTATTCCTGCAGCAAATGTTTGTCAAGTGTCGACTATGTACCAGTTGATGAGCACTGGGGAGAGAGGGGTGAACATTACAGAAAAGTTGCCTCCCCGCATGTAGCATACATTTGAAGGTGGGGAACTAGGTAATAGATAAATGAGAGATTTTCAGTGTAATGAGTCAAAATGTGTACTGATACTTAAACATTGTAAGGGAAGAAATAGGGCAAGATAATGTGATGGAGGATAGCCATGTGTTTGCAGCTATTTTTTAAAAAAGATTTTATTTATTTGAGAGAGAAAGAGAAAGTATGTGAGCTGGAGGGAAAGGGAGAGAGAATCTGAAGCAGACTCCGCACTCCAGCACAGAGCCCAGCACGGGGCTCAGTCCCGTGACCGTCAGATCATGACCTGAGCCGAAACCAAGAGCTGGCCACTTAACCGACTGAGCCACCCAGGCGTCCCTCTTTGCAGCAATTTTAAATTGAGTGGTCTTAGAGGACCTTTCTAAGCAGAAATATTTAAGACCTAAGTGACAAGAAGCAGGTAAGAATAGAAGAAAGGACAGAATGTTTTAGCCAAATTGAAAAGCAAGTGCAGAAGCCCTGAAGTAGGGCCACACGTTACGTTAAAGGTAAGCAAGGAATGGTTGAATGCCTTTCGAGAAGAACCTAAAATGATACTTAATTTGATGTTTAAAAAATTAAATTGGTCTAAACTTCACTCTTAAATGCTCCCAGAGTTCTTGGAAATGAAAAGTTGATTTATAAAAATTCTAACCTGATGAGGACTTTTTTAAAGATTTGTTTTATTTATTAGAGCATGAGCAGGGGGAGGGGCAGAGGGGAAGCAGGCTGAGCAGGGAGCCCCCCCTTTTTTTAAAGATTCATTTTTTTGAGAGAGTGAGTGAGTGAGTGCATGAGAGAGAAAGCACTTGATGAGGACTTCTGAATTGGGTTCTTGCTTAACTGTATTTCAATTGAACAGGGAAAAAAATTTTTCACAAATTGGATAAGAAGTGTGGTAACAAATCAGCTTCTGCTTATTGAACACCTAGTAGGTGGTATGTGTATTCTGAGCAAACTCTGTGAGAAAAACATAAAGTACCGTAAGATACAGCTTTTTTTCCTCAAGACGAGCAGAGTTCAGGTACCGGGAAAAGGTATAAGCCCGTGGAAAGATAATTAATGACACGACATCATAGCAAGTACAAACGAATGATGAAGTGATGAAGAGGAAAAGAAGGTGGCTTACAGACTGGCTTCTTGGAGGAAAGGGGATTTGAACTGGGAGGAAGTAAGAATGAAGCCATGAGAGACTGGTGGGCTTTGTGGTAAGGAGGAGGCCTAAGGGGGAACAGTGACATATTGACTACTTCTCACTGACTTTCTTTATTTTTTTTTCTCCACAACTGCCTTTTCTCTTGACACCATGAAGCTGAATAAGGCTTTCAGAAATTGATTCTGCTTTTGATATCCCCAAAATACATCTCTTACATATCTCAAGCATTAGAAAATAGTGTCAAGCTTTTTCCTTACGGGAACACTCTCTCTCTGTTCTTTACAACAAGGCTTCCTATCCTACTACATAGCAGCTCACCACATGAAGAAAACTCTAGGCCTCAAGCTGTTGATTTTTTTATTTTGATGATGCTTAACTAACGCAAACAAATGAAACCAATACAACTTGATTCGGGAATGACAGAGAAGAGGGACACGGTGGCATACCTACACAGTGTTGTTAATGATGCCATTTCTTCTACGGTGGAGTAGAGGATTTGGATTGCTGGCCCCAGGTACCGTAGCCACACCTCAAAGTGTCTTTTGAGTAGTGTTCTTGAACGGGAATCAAGGTTGTTGAAGCTTCCAAGATTGCTAGATGCCGCTCTATGGGACCTGATGCACTGAAAAAGGACTGACAGTGAATAAAGAAACACAGCTCAGTGAGCAGTTAAATCAGTGGTGTAAATGGACTCTTTGCCCCTCATTGACTTTCACTGGTCATTGCGTCAGGTCCGTGCTGTTTGTTGAGGGTCAGTTCAGTAACTTGCTCTTCTTATCATGTGTTCGGTATTTCTCTCCGTTGGGCCCACAGTTGCTATAGGCTATCTGAGATGTTGTGTGTGCGCACGCACGTGTGTGTGTATGTACGTGTGTGTGTGCGCACATGTTTGAAGTTCTTGAGGTCTTAAAGTGGTTCTTAAATGTGGCTAATCATTAAAATTACCTGGGGTCTCTCACAAAACCCTGATGCTTGCTGCTCGCTCCAAACCATTTAGATGAGACTGTCTGTGCTGGGGCCCAGGCACCAGTATATTTTTTTTCAGAGCTCCCCGTTGCTTCTAAACTTCAGTAAGTTTTGAGATCCCCCGACCTCTTATGAGAGGAGGAAAGCCTTGATTTATATGCGTACGTTTCTGTCAGATTCTTTAAATGAAGTCATTAACCAAACTGCATTGCCAGAGTTCGGGTCATTGAGTTTAAAATCAAATGAAATACATTTCTGGGTTGACAGAACAGTAAGGACGTGAAGAGAAGTAGGGTGATGTGCACAGGTGTAGTGACTGTCTTGGATGCAGTGCACGGGTCCCAGTAGCAGAGGCACACTTGGGGGCCACCTGTGACTTCACAGGGCTGTCACCCCCAGGCCTGTGGTGGTCACTGGCATTCGTCTCCATGGCCCTTGATTAGGAGGAAGATCCCTTTCTGGCCAACATGGATAATCAGATTATACTCACCTGCTACTCATGGATGCCGAGAGGCCCCAGTGAGGCAGGGTAGCCCTGATTCCTTTGTGGAATAACCTAAGAGTAAAAAAGAAAACAAATGTGAAAATCTTTTCTACCTGAAAAAGGCCATGTCAGTTGTAAGGATTTATCTTCCTTCTCAGGGCAGTACAGTTGCTCTGTGGGTTGAGCTTTTTTTCAGACCGTAAGTGGTAAAACAGTTGCTGGGAGTATCACATTTGGACTCAGATATCAGATTGAACTGTGGCTACGTGTCTTACTAGCTGAGTGACCTTGGGCAAGTTCCTGTACCTTTGTGAACCTCTCTTTCTCTAAAATGTGGGCAGTTAGAAGGCTGCTGTGAGAATTACAGATCATTCGCTCATAAATTCATTTTATGAGTGTTTATTGTGTTAACTACCGTGGGTCAGGTACTGTTCTAGAAACTAGAGATCACACACACACACACACACACACACACACACACACACACACACACACACACACAGTCTAGCTTTCATGGAACTTTCAGGGATGCAGTGGAACAAAGACAATAAATCAATCAATAAATAGATCAACAGGTGAAGACCTAGTATGTCAGGTGGTTGATAAGGGCTCTGGGGAAAAAGGAAGCAGGGTGAATGGGAGAGGAATAGGAATTCCTGGGGGGAAATATAGAGAGGTTGAGATGCTACATTAGGAAACCCTCATTGGTTAGATATTTGAAAAGAGTCCTGAAGGAATTAGGGCAACTGCCCCAAGTGGGTATCTACTGGCAGGTTCACTCTAGGCAAAAGACCTAGCAAGTGCAAAGGCTCTGAGGTGGCATTGTATGTGGAATGCTCAAGAAATGAAAGGAGGCTGACATGGCTGGAGCTGAGCAAGAAAGATGGCGTATGGAAGGCTATGAAGTCAGAGTTAATAATGAGGCCGAGTCCCGGAGACAGCCCTCCTCAAGGTTTAATGGGCACTGGATTCCTCTGGGGATGTTGTTGAAGTGTGGATTCAGATTCAGTGGATCCAGAGTGGGATCTGAGGTTCTGCATTTGTAACATCTTCCGGGTCCACAGACCATGCTCTGAGTAGAAGTGGTACAGGGCCATGTAAGCTCTTGTAAATAAAAAGGCCAGCTTTTGTCCTGAGTGAGATGGGAAGCCATTGGCAGGGTTTGAGCAGGCGCCATTTTGATTGCTGCAGCTGCCGCGATGATGAGGTGTGGTCAGGAGCCCTGGCTGGCTTGGCAAACAGTGTCTGGGCCTTAGTCCTAGAGCCACCGCTTGCTCCCTGCCTATCTTTGCTTAAGTTGCTTAATTAAACTCCTTTTTCTTCCAACTCACTGTTTTGAACAATGTTAAACCTAGAGAAGAGGTGAAAAGTACAGTCAGCGCCCTTATATCCTTCACTTAGATGGACCAACAGTTAATATTTTGCTCTACTTGCTGTATCTTCTACCCAAAGTACATATTACCTTTATTGTTGTTATTAATCATTTAAGAGTAAGTTTTTGACCTAAAGACCCTTCATCTTTAACTACTTCGTCATGTACCTCCTAAGAGTAATCTCCTGTATAAACAGGTACCAAATTCAGAACATTTGATATTGATAAAATCATCTAATATAAAATCACAATTTAAATAAAATGGATTTCCCCCCAGAATGTCCTTTATAACAATTGTCTTTTTCTGGTGCAGGATCCAGTCCAGGATATTATACAGGATGTTGTATATTGATTGTATTTTCATGTCTTATCAGTTTTTTGACCTAGAGCTGAGTCTCTTGACTTTAGCCCCCCCTTTTTTCCCCTACATTCCATTGCTGTTTTTTTGAAAAATCTGGGCCAGTTTTTTTTGTAGAATGTTACCCTATTTGGATTAAAGTTTTTTTAATGACTTGATTCAGGTCATGCATTATTGTCAAAAATACTGCATAAATGATGTTGTGTTCTGCTCAGGGCATGCATTTGGAGAAACTTGATGTCTATTTGCTTCATTTTTGGTGATGTTAACTTGGATCGCTTGGCTAAGGTGTTATCCAACAAAGGATTTCTCCACTGTAAAGTACCCATTTTCCTTTGTAATTAACAAGCTATCTATACAGAGATACTATGTAAATATCCTTTTCCCTAACAAACTTTCATCCAAGATTTTTCCACTTGTCAATAATTATTATTGAATAAATTATTTCTATAGAGGTTGCAAAATGGTGATTCTTCTGTCCTTTTATACTTACCATTTGACATTATAAAGAAGAGCTTTCTTGTTACCCTCTTGATGGATGGATGGATCCATCCATCTACCTACTTAATTGCTTATTCATCTGACCATGTATTACTTGTCTCAGTATGAATTCATGAATTCTTTTTTAAAAATTCAGTTGTTATAAACCATTACTGTCATTATTTTGATGCCAAATTGTCCCAGTTTCTGTCAGTAGGAGTTCATTAAATCTGATTCCCATGTATTTTTCAGTTTTTGAATGTTGCCTTATTTTCTTGCCCCCCAAAATATTACAGGTTCACCTTGTACTTGACCTTCCCTAGCCTTGGATCAGCATTTCTCCCGGGGTTCCTGGTTCCTTTTAGGGGGGCCCTGTAGATGAGTGCCAATTTTTTAAAATTATAAAAAGGGATATCAGTGTAACATTATTTGCAGAGTTGTTTTGAGGATTACCTGGCACATAGTACGTGATCAGTAAATTAATTTTATGCTATCTATTTCCAAGTCAGTATAAATAATAAGGGCATGGCTGGATATTTCAGGGCAAAAATTGGGAAGGACAGTAGATGAATTCAGAAAATGTGAATTATAATGTCCTCTGAAGGAATGCAAAAGGTTAACAGATTTTCATAATACGTCCATAAATATCTACTTTGTCTCTTGACGCATAGATGAGAAATAGTTTGCCATCACATGTGGCATTTTAGCATAAGCAGTTACCAATCTTGTGCTTAAGTCCTTATGCAAATAACAGAAAATAAGTCAGACTCTCATGTAAATGAATTCTTAGTTTTGATGATGTGGAAAGAGATTTTACGTAAGACTTTAAATTCTAAAGCGTTTCATTTAAAATTAATTGCAAAAATTTCTTTTTAAGAAAGGAGCTTTGTGTGGAGAGGGATCGGTTGCATTTAGACTCAGAGAACCAAGTAGCATGAGAAGAGAAGACTAGAGTCTTAGAGTGAAGAGTGAACGTTGCTACGCCATTTCTAGTTTTCCTCACCGTGAACCATGGTACTTTGTTTGGTGGGTTGGTCTTCGTGTGTGGTAACGTTTTCTTAAAATTATCCTTAGTTTTTCTTTATTCAAGTAGTAGATGTTCCTTGTCGACACATGAGAAAATACAAATAAGCAAAAAGAAAAAAATATTCTCATCATCCTACTACCAAAAGACAATAGTAATTAACATTTTAGCCAATATGTTGTTTTTCTGTAATATGTATTTACGTGGATACACATGAGTTACATACAATAGGAATGTGTTGCTGCAATATTGCATGTAACTGTCTTTTAATAAAATATCAAAATCATCATTGCATATCAGTAAATATTCTGTAACTTCATTTTCCTGGATCCAAAATAGTTACATGTTTGTATAAAAATGTATTTAACCTGAGCATTGTTTTTAATATTTCCCTACGAAACACAACATCTCTTTGTAGTTTAATGAATTACAACTACCCTTTTGTCTCTTCCATTAGATACAGAGCTACTTGAAGACCTGAGACATAACTTGTTACCTAGTAGTATGCCTGGACCCATTTGGCACTCAATAATTATTTCTTAAAGGCATGCATGCTATATAAATAGCTCAAATTCATTCTTGTCTTTAGGGCTTTGTGTTTGTGGTGGGATGCTAGGTAAGAGAGAATCTAAAAATAATTCTAGCAAAAGAAACTACAAACGGCTTGTCCAAGGTAAGTAAGACCATAGCCTGGGAATTGAGATTCTCTTGAACCTCCCCCCACAACAAGTGACATTATAGGTATACACATAGAAGGTAAATGGGCACCTACGATATTTTTATGAACTAATAAAGTTTGCCTCTTATGATACTTCTCGGTATGCACAGTTGTTCACTTTTGGGGGTCGGGTGGGGGGCGGAGAACATATTTATGTAAAGGCAAGTTGCTCCGTGGGAGTAAACGCATTGACAAGCTGTCCAATTGTTCTGAAAGTTACTAGACCCTCTGATTGATTAGACGGCGATGACTTGGGTCTCCTGGAAGAAAAAGTTATGAAGAGAAGCTCATGTCAAAAAAAGAGAGGGAAGAGCGTTTCCAGACTAGAGACTAGGGTCTGGAAGGTATTGTGGAAGGCCTGGTTCTCAAACCACTTGGGCTTGAGGCTTCGATGGACTCTGAACCCAGTTGTTTTGACCCAACAATTCTGCTTTGAAGACAGAAACATGTAGGTAGACATTTTGAAAAGGCTGTAATCTCGAGAGTGCCAGGGATGTGGTACTCGTGAGTCCCGCACAAACACTTCAGCTAGTCCGGCTCTCCCTGTAGTGGCAGAGAACGATAGCCATCTCTGTGGGATGGATTTTCACAGCAACGTCAGGTAATAGTGATGAGGACAGAGGATGCCAGAAACTGGGGCTTTCTGCTGGGCTGGGAAAGCTCTCGGTCTCTTCTACTCTAATTTGGGTTGAGTCAGTGACCACAGTTACATACAAATGAGGGGGATGGTGCTAAGTTTTTAGGAGGGGATCCAAGAATCCCTGCTAATAGAGACTAGGAATTGTGGGTAACTGAAGAAATGAAAGAAATAGGAAATATTCAAAGCTGCCAAAGCATGTTGTATCAGAAACAAGTACCTTCTTACTGTTTTACCCTTGACCTATTCAAGCTGTAACGCATCTCCAAGTGTATCAATCAGCTAGATAGCTCTACTTCAAACTGCAAGTCTAGATGAATTCAGTTCTTGGCAGAAAGTTGGGCTTAGGTGTGCTCCAGCTGAGTTCGTTCTGGGGCCCAGGCTGAGGAGGCAGCGGCTACCTGGGAGCGACTCTTCTCACTGGTTGGATGGAGTGTGAAGGGGAGTGGGGAGTGCCCTACCATGGGAGCACATTTCAGGCCTTGGCTTGCCAATATTTTATTGGTCAAAGCAAGTCCCAAGATCATTCCCAAAGTTCACATGCAGGGGAAATACACTCCGTCTCTGATGGAGAAAGCACACTGTCCTATGTCAAAGCTTGTGCATAGAGGTCAGAGTGAAGAATGGAGCCCGTAAGCCCATCAGTAACTCCAAAGATGATATTAATTGCCTCTCTCTGTGTGTTTCATTGTCTGTTTCCATTCTCACTGAAGTTTCTCTCTTCAGAACTCATCTTGGAGTACATTTAACTTTTTTTTTAGCTTTTCTTTTTATTATGTTATGTTAATCACCACACATTACATCATTAGTTTTTGATGTAGTGTTCCATGATTCATTATTTGCATATAACACCCAGTGCTCCATGCAGAACGTGCCCTCTTTAATACCCATCACCAGGCTAGCCCATCCTCCGACCCCCCTCCCCTCTAGAACCCTCAGTTTGTTTTTCAGAGTCCATCGTCTCTCTCGGTTCATCTCCCCCTCCGATTCCCGCCCTTCATTCTTCCCCTTCTGCTATCTTCTTCTTCTTCTTCTTCTTTTTTTAACATATAATGTATTATTTGTTTCAGAGGTACAGATCTGTGATTCAACAGTCTTGCACATTTCACAGTGCTCACCATAGCACATACCCTCCCCAATGTCCATCACCCAGCCACCCCATCCCTCTCACCCCCCACCACTCCAGCAACCCTCAGTTTGTTTCCTGAGATTAAGAATTCCTCATATCAATGAGGTCATATGATACATGTCTTTCTCAGATTGACTTATTTCACTCAGCATAACACCCTCCAGTTCCATCCATGTCATTGCAAATGGCAAGATCTCATTCCTTTTGATGGCTGCATAATATTCTATTGTATATATATACACCACATCTTCTTTATCCATTCATCTGTCGATGGACAGATGGCTCTTTCCACAGTTTGGTTATTGTGGACATTGCTGCTGTAAACATCGGGGTGCACGTACCCTTTGGATCCCTACATTTGTATCTTTGGGGTAAATACCCAGTAGTGCCATTGCTGGATCATATGGTAGAACTATTTTCAACTTTTTGAAGAACCTCCGTACTATTTTCCAGTGGCTGCACCAGCTTGCATTTCCACCAACAGTGTAGGGGGGTTCCTCTTTCTCTGCATCCCTGACAACATCTGTTGTTTCCTGACTTGTTAATTTTAGCCATTCTGACTAGTGTGAGGTGATATCTCATTGAGGTTTTGATTTGGATTTCCTTGATGCCAAGAGATGTTGAGCACTTTTTCATGTGTCTGTTGGCCATTTGGATGTCTTCTTTGGAAAAATGTCTGTTCATGTCTTCTGCCCATTTCTTGATTGGATCATTTGTTCTTTGGGTGTTGAGTTTGATAAGCTCTTTATAGATTTTGGATACTAGCCCTTATTTGATATGTCATTTGCAAATATCTCCTCCCATTATCTTTTGGTTTTGTTGACTGTTTCCTTTGCTGTGCAGAAGCTTTTTATCTTGATGAGGTCCCAGTAGTTCATTTTTGCTCTTGCTTCCCTTGCCTTTGGCGGTTTCTAGGAAGAAGTTGCTGCGCCTGAGGTTGAAGAGGTTGCTGCCTGTGTTCTCCTCTAGGATTTTGATGGATTCCCATCTCACATTGAGGTCTTTCAACCATTTTGAGTCTATTTTTGTGTGTGGTGCAAGGAAGTGGTCCAGTTTCATCCTTCTGCCTGTGGCTGTCCAATTTTCCCAACACCGTTTGTTGGAGAGACTGTCTTTTTTCCATTGGACATTCTTTCCTGCTTTGTCAAAGATTAGTTGACCATAGAGTTGAGGGTCCATTTCTGGGCTCTCTATTCTGTTCCATTGATCTATGTGTCTGTTTTTGCACCAGTACCATACTGTCTTGATGATGACAGCTTTGTAATAGAGCTGGAAGTCCGGAATTGTGATGCCGCCAGCTTTGCTTTTCTTTTTCAACATTCCTCTGGCTATTCAAGGTATTTTCTGGTTCCATACAAATTTTAGGATTATTTGTTCTATTTCTTTGAAAAAAAGTGGATGGTATTTTGATGGGGATTGCATTGAATGTGTAGATTGCTCTAGGTAGCATTGACATCTTCACAATATTCTTCCAATCCATGAACATGGAACGTTTTTCCATTGCTTTGTGTCTTCCTCAATTTCTTTCATGAGCATTTTATAGTTTTCTGAGTACACATTCTTTGCCTCTTTGGTTAGATTTATTCCTCGGGATCTTATGGTTTTGGTGCAATTGTAATGGGATCAACTCCTTTCTCTTTCTTCTGTCTTGTTGGTGTATGGGAATGCCATTGATTTCTGTCCATTGATTTCATATCCTGCCACTTTACTGAATTCCTGTATGAGTTCTAGCAGTTTTGGGGTGGAGTCTTTTGGGTTTTCCACATAAAGTATCATACCATCTGCAAAGAGTGAGAGTTTGGCTTCTTCTTTGCTGATTTGGATGCCTTTTCTTTCTTTTTGTTGTCTGATTGCTGTGGCTAGGACTTCTAATACTATGTTGAATAGCAGCAGTGATAGTGGGCATCCCTGCCGTGTTCCTGACCGTAGGGGGAAAGCTCTCAATTTTTCCCCACTGAGAATGATATTTGCTGTGGGTTTTTCATAGATGGCTTTTATGATATTGAGGTATATACCCTCTATCCCTATACTCTGAAGACTTTTGATCAAGAAAGGATGCTGTACTTTGTCAAATGTTTTTCTGCATCTATTGAGAGGATCATATGGTTCTTGTTCTTTCTTTTGTTAATGGATTGTATCACGTTGATTGATTTGCACGTGTTGAACCAACCTTGCAGCCCAAGGATAAATCCCACTTGGTCGTGGTGAATAATCCTTTTCATGTACTGTTGGATCCTATTGGCTAGTATTTTGGTGAGAATTTTTGCATCCATGTTCATCAAGGATATTGGTCTGTAATTCTCCTTTATGATGGGGTCTTTGGTTTGGGGATCAAGGTAATGGTGGCCTCATAAAACGAGTTTGGAAGTTTTCCTTCCATTTCTATTTTTTGGAACAGTTTCAGAAGGATAGGTATTAATTCTTCTTGAAATGTCTGGTAGAATTCCCCTGGGAAGCCATCTGGCCCTGGGCTTTGTTTGTTGGGAGATTTTTGATGACTGCTTCCATTTCCTTAGTGGTTAGAGCTCTGTTCAGGTTTTCTATTTCTTCCTGGTTCAGTTTTGGTCGTTGATACATCTCTAGGAATGCACCCATTTCTTCCAGGTTATCTAATTTGCTGGCATAGAGTTGCTCATAATATGTTCTTATAATTGTTTGTATTTCTTTGGTGTTGGTTATGATCTCTCCTCTTTCATTCATGATTTTGTGGATTTGGGTCATTTCTCTTTTCTTTTTGATAAGTCTGGCCAGGGGTTTATCAATCTTGTTAATTCTTTCAAAGCACCAGCTCCTAGTTTCGTTGATCTGTTCTACTGTTCTTTTGGTTTCTATTTCATTAATTTCTCCCATCTTTATTATTTCTCTTCTCCTGCTGGGTTTAGCCTTTATTTGCTGTTGTTTCTCCAGCTTCTTTAGGTGTAGGGTTAGGTTGTGTATTTGAGACCTTTCTTGTTTCTTGAGAAAGGCTTGTATTGCTATATACTTTCCTCTTAGGACTGCCTTTGCTGTATCCCAAAGGTTTTGAACAGTTGTGTTTTCATTTTCATTAGTTTCCATGAATTTTTAAAATTCTTCTTTAATTTCCTGGTTGACCCATTCATTCTTTAGTAGGATGCTCTTTAGTCTCCATGTATTTGAGTTCTTTCTGACTTTCCTCTTGTGATTGAGTTCTAGTTTCAAAGCATTGTGGTCTGAAAATATGCAGCGAATGATTCCAATCATTTGGTACCGGTTGAGACCTGATTTGTGACCTAGGATGTGATCTATTTTGGAGAATGTTCCATGGGCACTAGAGAAGAAAGCGTATTCCGTTGCTTTGGGATGGAATGTTCTGAATATATCTGTGAAGTCCATTTGGTCCAGTGTGTCATTTAAAGTCTTTATTTCCTTGTTGATCTTTTGCTTAGATGATCTCTCCATTTCATTGAGGGGGGTGTTAAAGTCCCCCACTATTATGGTATTGTTGATATGTTTCTTTGCTTTTGTTATTAATTGGCTTATATTATTGGCTGCTCCCACATTAGGGGCATAGATATTTACAATTGTTAGATCTTCTTGTTGGATAGACCCTTTAAGTAGGATATAATGTCGTTCCTCATCTCTTATTACAGTCTTCGGTTTAAAATCTAATTTGTCTGATATAAGGGTTGCCACCCCAGCTTTCTTTTGGTGTCCATTAGTAATGGTAAATAGTTTTCTACCCCCTCACTTTCAATGTGGGGGTGTCTTTAGGTCTAAAATGAGTCTCTTGCAGACAGCATATTGATGGGTCTTGGTTTTTTTTTATCCAATCTGATAGCCTGTGTCTTTTGATTGGGGCATTTAACCCATTTACATTCAGGGTAACTATTGAAAGATATGAATTTAGTGCCTTTGTATTGCCTGTAAGGTGACTGTTACTATATATTGTCTGTGTTCCATTCTGGTCTATGTTGCTTTTAGGCTCTCTCTTTGCTTAGAGGACCTCTTTCAATATTTCTTGTAGGGCTGGTTTTTTTTTTTTTTTTCAGATTCCTTTAGTTTTTGTTTGTCCTGGAAGCTTTTTATCTCTCCTTCAATTTTCAATGACAGCCTAGCTGGATATAGTATTCTTGGCTGCATATTTTTCTCATTTAGTGCTCTGAATCTATCATGCCGGTCCTTTCTGGCCTGCCAGGTCTCTGTGGATAGGTCTGTTGCCAATCTAATGTTTCCACCATTGTAGGTTACAGATCTCTTGCCCCAAGCTGCTTTCAGGATTTTCTCTTTGTCTCTGAGACTCGTAAGTTTTACTATTAGATGTTGGGGTGTTGACCTATTTTTACTGATTTTTGAGAGGGGTTCTCTGTGCCTGCTGGATTTTGATGCCTATTTCCTTCCCCAAATTAGGAAGTTCTCTGTTATAATTTGCTCCAATATACCTTCTGCCCCTCTCTCTCTTTCTTCTTCTTCTGGGATCCCAATTATTCTAGTGTTGTTTCGTCTTATGGTATCGCTTATCTCTCAAATTCTGCCCTCGTGATCCAGTAGTTGTTTATCTGTCTTTTTCTCAGCTTCTTTATTTTCCATCATTTGGTCTTCTATATCACTAATTCTCTCTTCTGCCTCATTTGTCCTAGCAGTTAGTGCCTCCATTTTTTATTGCAGCTCATGAATAGCCTTTTTGATTGCGACTTGGTTAGATTTTAGTTCTTTTATTTCTCCAGAAAGGGTTTCTCTAATAACTTCCATGCTTTTTTCAAGCCCAGCTAGTATCTTTAAAATCATCATTCTGAACTCTAGTTCTGACATCATACTAATGTCCGTATTGATTAGATTCCTGGCAGTCGGTACTGCCTCTTGTTCTTTTTGTTGGGGTGATTTTTTCCATCTTGTCTTTTTCTCCAGAGGAGAATAGATGAATGAGAGAACAAAATGCTAACAGGGTAATAACGTCCCCAGAAAATACACACTAAACAAATCAGAAAAGACCTGAAACTGGGGGAAAAGAAAGGGAAAGAAAGAAAAAATAGAAAAAAAAATGAAAAAGATAAAAACAAACAAAAACAAAAAACAGAATGTGATCAAATATCAGGCTGGTGCATAGATCCGTGCCACACACTAGATTTTGGGCATATTTTGGTCTGTTAGAAGAAAGTGCCTCCCAAAATTTTAAAGAAAGAAAAACTTATATATGTATAAAAATAAGGGTTAATACGATGAAGGAATGGAATATGAGTGTAAAGATGAAAATTATAAAAGATTTTATAAAAGGAATTGATAAGCTGGTTGAACAAAGAAGAGAATTTAAATAGGAGAGAATGTGATCAGGCAGGAGACTAGAACAAAGCCATACACTAGAGATTTAGGCTATATTTTGATCTGTTAGAAGGAACTGTATCTCAAAATTTTAAAGATATATATATATATATATATATCCCAAATCTAAGGGTAACTACTCTGAAGGGATAGAATATGACTCTAAAAATGAAAAATAAAAAATATTTTTTAAAAAAGGGATTGATGTTGCTTGAGAAAGGGAAAAAGAAAAATTCAAAAAAAAAGTTAAAAAAATTGACTTTGAAAGACTAAAGAATCATGGTAAAAAAAAGCCATGAATTCGATGTGCAGCATTCCCTTAGCGCTGAAGTTCTGCCGTTCTCATTGATTGGTAAACTTGGTCTTGGCTGGCTGTTCTCCCTGATCTTCTTGGGGAGGGGCCTGTTGCTGTGGTTCCCAAATGTCTTTGCCGGAGGCGGAATTGTCCTGCCTTTGCCAGTCCGGGCTAAGTAATCTGCTTGGGTTTGCTCTCGGGAGCTTTTGTTCCCTGCAAGCTTTCCATACAGCTTGGGAAGACGAGAGTGAAAATGGCAGCCTCCCAATCTTCGCCCCAGAGGAGTGGAGAACTCGGGGCCCCGCTCCTCAGTGTGCCCCCAGAGAAAAGCCGTCAGTCACTCCCATCTCCCCTGTCTCTGGCCGCACTCCGTGCTCACCTGGCCTGTGACCGAGCGTTTCTATCTCTGGCACCCGACTCCGTGTGGAGTCTCCAAACCCAGCAGATCCCTGCGGTGCACTCTGGTGCCACTCCTCCCAGGGGAGGAAGGGGAGTCTCCCCAGATCTGCCACTTGTTGGGTCCCTGCTGGAAGCCCAGTGGCCCAACTGTGCCACCGATCACAGTTTATGGCAACCCCGAGCTGAGAGCCCATGCCTCGGCTCCATCTCTGCAGCCGGCTTCCCCGCTCCAATACCTGGGAGCTCTGCCGCACTCAGGCACCCCCGGTCTTCCTGTAACCCCGAGGTGACCCCGAGGGTCCTGAGACTACACTGTCCCACGAAGCTTCCACTCCGCGCTTAGCCACTGGAGCGACGTCCCTCAGCGGAGCCGACTTCTACAAGTTCCAATTTTGTGCTCTGCAGCTCTATCACTTGCTGGTAGTGGCTGACAGAGGCCCCGTCCCCGCCGTCTATCCTCCCGAATATCGCCTCGGATTCACTTCTCCGCACGTCCTACCTTCCAGAAAGTGGTCGCTTTTCTGTTCAGAGAGTTGTTGCTATTCTTTTCTTCGATCTCCTGTTGAGTTTGTAGGTGTTCAGAATGGTTTGATCCCTATCCAACTGAATTCCTGGGACCAGACAAAATCCAGGTCTCCTACTCCTCCACCATCTTGCTCCACCCCCTCCCAGTACATTTATCTTAAGATTTAGTTGAATTTGGTCTTGTGTTCTTGTTTCTTAATCTTCTTCAGCTCAATTGGAAGCAACTTAACATGGAGATACTAGGTTATCTTTTAAAAATATTTTCTGCCTATCCTTTAACAGTGGTGAGCATATAATAGATACCAACAAAAAGCTAAGCAGTGTATTTGTAGAAGTCACAAAAGAAACATTTCTGTGGAGAAAAACACATCTTATATTTGCAAAGGTCTTAATCTAAGATTCTTATAAAAGGTAGGCTGTAAGCCTACAACAGCTTCTTAAAGAATTTGGTATAAACTACACTGCCTAAATCTTTTTCAGATAAATACAAATCGGAAAGCAGAAATAGTTGTATGTTTCTGGGCTGCCTACTGCTGTAATATTAACTATTTCTGGTATAATGGTAGGCTGTCTTCTCTATAATCAAAGGAGAATGTGTAGATTGACAATTCTGCCAACTACTGAAATGTCTCTTAAAAATAAAATTGGTGGTAGGTAACAGGCATTTTATATATGCTGGTTATTTTGACCTGATGGATTTGCAAATTTCTTACAATCGTAGAAAATAAAAACTGTAGCTTATTTTTAAGTACAAATCTGTGTGGCAAATGAAGTCACATTTTATATTTATTTATTTATTTGTGCTGTTAGAAAACCACTTTGCAGCAAGTATGCGGGAGAATACTTATTAGGCTAATAACAGCAGAATCCTAGAAATGAGGCATGTAGACAAATCTGCCTCTAGAAAATAATGTGGAGTTACAGAAGGTTAAGAATCTGTAAAGATCAATGGAAGCCAAGAACTAAAAATAGATGAGCAGAATGGAGAGAAAAAGGGAACAGAAAAGGAAAACGCGAAGAAACGACTAATGGTGTTTAGGATGGCTATTTTGTCTTTGTTCCCTGTTGAAAATTCCTAAAAATGCATGGAGACCTTTAGAAATTCTTTGAAATCATTTTTATTATGCACCATGTCTAAGCTCTTGTGGGTGTCTTGCTTTTCCATTTTAATGGGCACACTCACACTGTATCATGCACACAGTCTCACGCATGTGCACACATATACACATATGGGCCTTTGACTTATGGAATGAAACACATCATCAAGTGATGAATATAACTAACTCAGTAAAATGTGTTAATGTAATAAAAGATGAAGACGGTTGTAATGGGGAAAGCTGATTCTTAAATAAAATGCTTTCTATATCCAAATGGAAAATTTATAACTATTAACACTGAAACATCCTCACACAATTTGCCAGATAATGCTTCATGCTTTCTTTGACAGAAATGCAGATGTTTCTGTGAGAGTTCTGTTTCTAATTTCCTCTTGGTTTTCAGTGGAATATCAGGAAACCCCCTTGGCTCTTTATGAAGGCATCTGTTCAGGGCGGAGTAGGAAGACCATGGCATGAGATCAGGTAGTTTTATTTGCCTACAGAATCCTCCATGTTTTATCCCTCCAGTCCCCCAAATCCCAAAGGACTCGCCAAATTCATGCTCTGTGTTGTAGAAAAATAGATGAAAATTACAAAAAGGCTCTCCTTTTCATCTTTCGAGGCCTCTAGGATTCATAAAATTTTTGGCTCCAACCTGTTACGTACAGCCCATTTTGAAAATTGGTAAGAACCAGTAAAACATAGTATTTTTATGTTAATTTGGCCTTTCCTCCCATTTATCTATTGTAATTTTGGCGTTCCTTTCCTGTCCTTAGCATATCCGAGGTTAAACAATCACGGTCTCCAACTTGGGATCTTTGGGGACTTGGATGTGGCCTGGGATCTGTATGGCACACTGTGTTAGTCAGTTTGGGCTGCGATACCGAAGTACCACAGCCTGCTGTGCTCAAAGAACTGAAATGTACTTTCTCACAGTTCAGGAGGCTAGAAGTTGGAGATCAAGGTGTTGGCAGGACGGATTGCTTCTGAGGTGCCTCTCCTTGGTCTGTCGATGGCCACCTTCTCCTTGTGTCTTCCTTCGCCCTTCCCTCTGTGTGTGTCTGTGTCCTAATGTCCTCTTCTTGTAAGTACACCAGTCACATCCGCCATACGACCTCACTTTACCTTTCTCACCTCTTGAAGGACTTTGTCTGCAAATATACTCACATTCCGAGGTACTGGGGGCTTAGGACTTTAACATCAGAATTTGGGGGGAGTACACTTCGGCCCGTGACACCCGCCTTTCACCAACATGGTGCAAGAATCTTGAGGCCACTGTATGTGTACAGAATAATCTGTTTCAAGTCCTATTTTGCTCAATCACATCTATGTAAGTATTTGTGGTTCCGCATATGATTGGCAAGCCAAAAGTGCCTCTGGGGTTTAAAAAAATGTTTTAGGTATTCCAACACATCTGATAGGTAATCCAATGCTATTGGGCAGATTGCCTGGATTTCAAATCCATACCCATGTTGAATAAAACCCAGATATGCAGTGGTTTAGTTTTTTCCACTCTGCAACCCCTCCTAACCAAACGATAGGGAATTATTTAGAGGGGAAAAAAGACGATAAGTAGAAGAATCAAGGAGAAAGTTTAGATTCTCTTCCTAAAACTCTTCCAGGCTTTCATCTAGAACATCACATATTTTCAGAGATCTGTTATCACAGTATGAATAGCATCACGTGATGCCTTTATCATGTAATATCTCTTCGAGGTCCATTGCTATAAATGTCTGAAATGGCACTTTTCCTCCTCCCTTCCTCCACTCCTTTATCCCTCCTTCCTTCCTCCTCCCTCCTTCCCCCTCCCTCTCCCCTCTGTCATTCCCTTGACTCTGTTAATTTTCTAACTCACACATAAAAGGCAGGGTCAGCATCAAGTAAACTGATTGCTAATGTGATTCATTTACCTACCAATCATCACTTTGTGATCACTGAGTCATCTGATGAGGACAATGGAGTTAATGAGGATGTGGAAATGAAGGGAAGCCCTGGGAGGGATGATGTTAAGGAAGCACAGGACTGAGAAGCCCGGGGAAAGGGGGCAGGCCATGACCTCAGTCGGGGGCACTCTGGAACCCAGAAGCGCAGGGCAGAGTGAAGGCTCCTCTGTGACCCTCGGCGCTTTTGGATGCAGCTGATCAGGCTACCCAATTGGATTTTCTGACAAAAATCTCAGTTGAAGCAAAAATGTTATTCTGAAGATAATAAGTATATAGGAATGATTATATGGCTTTGCTATGTTATTTCCTTGCTGTAGAGAAGAATATATTATTTATTTATAGAAGAAGCACAAGCCTCACATGGTTTGCACAGGTATGAGGGATAATTTACAGACAAAATATTAGAATCTACCAATGTGGAAAGCGTCAAGGTTGTAATAAGGAAGATGGGTTTTGTTTTGTTTTTTAGCAGAAGGAAAAGTGCCAGCACGCTGTCACTGGGGAGAACTATGTGGTGGTTTGCAGGTCGCGTTGCTCAGTAAATGGGGCCAATGCTATTAAGAAGGAATTACAGAAAGTACATTTATTTTTTTCTGCTTGATGGCCAGAAGTAATTTTAACAGATTCTTGAATTTTGTCTCTAGGTAAGCCAGGAACATAGGGAAATCGGTTTTAGTTGTTAATAATTGTGTTGCTGATGGGAATTGTGAAGAGGGTTTATTTTAATCCTTTTAGGACCTAATAAAGGAACTGCTGAGAGCTGGGGGCCTGGGGGATTGGTTACTGCAGGCGAGTTCATAGCAGGCCCATGAGAAGATGGGCTTCTGTCTGTCCGGAGACAACATGTCTGCTCCCACTGTCCCAGTGGCTCCGCTGTTAAAGGAACCTGGGACCCCTGTGAAGTCAGAAGTCATTGTGTGGTGATCAATAAATAAAACCCCTCTCATTGTTCCGAAGGTTTTCTCAGTCAAGTAACACACATTGAAACAGTGAGGGTCCTGGGTTTGGCCTGGGCACTTAGCAGTTCCATGGTCCTGCGCAAATTATTTCATCTTGCCTTGCCTTCACGTCTTGGTCTCCAAGAATGGTGATTAACAGTAGCAACGGCCCATCTACAGTAGTGCTTGGAAGATCAAATAGGATCCTGTATGTCAGTCTTACAGCATCGAGCCTGACACAGAAGTCGATGCTCAGTAAATTATAGTCTTCTTAGTATTATTGTTATTGTCATCCTTAAAATTTGTATCTGCTTCATTATCCATGTTAGAGAAACTCCAAGAATATTGAGAGGAGACTAGGCCTAGAGTCTTAGACAGTATACATTACAGAATGATAGGTCTGCAATTAGGAAAATAGAATTCACAACATTTTCTGCATAGAAAAATTCATGGTGTTGTAATTGTCTCCAGTTCCTTTAACTATCTAGACATTGAGTCAAGATAAATTGTCATGCTCTGTTTTATTTTGTTTGTACCTTTGCTCCTCAAAACTATTGTTCCTGTCTAATTAAGGGCTTGTGGTATTTTCTTGTGTTATTTTTAAAACGTAAAGTTTATATGATCAGATTGAGCCTTTTTTACTTTTATCCAGTCTAACCGTTTCCTAAAATTAAATATCTGTAACCTTTCCTGTGAATAAGCAGGGTTCATGGGGGTGTAATTATAAAGCAACTTTATTTTTGTCTCCCAGTGTCTGTTTACATTTATTCTGAAGGGCTGGTTCTTTTGTGGGCTTTTGATGACATTTAAGGGAGGTCCCATGATTTTGATGGTCATTTTTAGGTAATAAGACAACCTTTAGTCAGTAATTTGTCCTGTCAAAATATTAAATTTCAGTTGAAGGTAGAGCTTCTGTCTTGTAGTCAGCTTGCCGCAGGCTGGTTGCCAGTGGGTGGGTGGAGATTATGTTTGGCTGGTTCTTTGTTTTTCCTTGGTGCACGTTAATTCCTCTTCCCCCAAAGCAGTTTCAGGCCGCTCTAGGTTTAGAGCTGAGGGAGGCAGAGGGGTAGAGCAGACAAGAATATTCTTGCTTGCCTGCCATTGTTTGGTGATCTAGCACCAACACCATCTAGATCTGGTAGGTGTTTCAGACTGAGCTTTGGGAGGGCATCTTTCTGGGTTCATCAGAGACCCCGGAACCCTTGGCCTTTCCATCTCGTGGCAGGGGTTTCTCCCTCTCCCTTTGTGTTCCTTCCATAGGGCAAATGCATCTCTGATTGCCCTTGGCTGGCTGACTGGTTACTAACTCCTTCCTTAGCACCTGGTCATCTGGTGGCACTTTCAGGGACAAGACATGGAATGAAGCTGCGCTCTCTTGTGTGTAGATTGCATGTTTGTCCCATTGTCCCCCAGTGAAGCAATCTTTCTTTCACTCTGTTGTAAAGCCCAGTTCTAGATCCCTCCATCACTTAGGGAGGAATCTGACTCTTACTTAGTGTGTTAGCCTACATGCAGTGAACCGCAAACCGGTTTATTTTTTTCCAAATTCCTCTTCTAATATCCAGCTACTTTTAATCCTTTCATATGTTCAATTTGGGTATTGGGTCGAGAGTAGAATAACAGTTTTTTTTTTTTTTAATTCTTAACCAAGGGGTAACATTCTGTTATTCTGGAAAATACCATTATTATGTGGGTGCATCAGAAGACAAGATGATTTATTCTCCACTCTAACAGTGCACCACGTCCCATTCTTTATTTCATTATTTCAGAAAGAGGAAATAGGGAAGGTATATGTTTGTGATAAAAAGCTCATAACCTGAATTTACCCTCTTAACCATTTCTCAGTGTACTCTTCAGTAGTGTAAAGTGTATTCACATTGTTGTGAAATGTGGACCACACTTAAAAAAATCTCATTGTATATTGAAAAAAATCCAGCTTTTTGTGCGATTGTTTTAAAAGTATTATGATTGGGGCACCTGGATGGCTCAGTCGTTAAGCGTCTGCCTTCGGCTCAGGTCATGATCCCAGGGTCCTGGGATTGAGCCCCGCATCGGGCTCCCTGCTCAGCAGGAAGCCTGCTTCTCCCTTTCCTACTCCCCCTGCCTGTGCTCCCTCTCTCGCTGTGTCTCTCTCTGTCAAATAAAATCTTTAAAAAAAAAAATAAAAGCATTATGATTATCATACTGATGGGTAGATGCTTACTCAGGCTTGTTCATATCAGGGGAGCTGGTATCAAAATAGATGTGGCCAATTAGGAGACAGAACCTCCCGAAAATTGAGTTCTGTGGCTGTAGGGAAAGGTAGCAGCAGAAAGTGCTCTTGAAACCTCAGCTTTGTGACTCTCCATTCCACAGCTACCCTCTTAATAAAATTTGACTTTTCCTGGTCGACCTGCTCCCTTTTGAACTGACACTCTCTGCTTACTGTTTTCCTCTTCCTCATGGGTCTTTCTTTGTACGTCATGATTTTGGTTTTCTCATAGTTTGTGGGTTCATAATAATTTCTCATGGCTGCCTTGTGGCTCTGACAAATGGTTAATAACTCCAGCTCATCAGCACACAGTGAAATTTTTGGTGTTGGTATTTCCTAGTTTAAATCTTCAAAAGCAGAAATAGGATTGTCTTATCTTTTCATACTATGTGGACACTGTCCACCAAGGATTGACTACCCTTGGGTCAAAATGTGGCCACTCAGGGCGGCCCTTGAAGCAGAGGCTGGGGGGAGGTGGTCCCTGAGAAAGGAGCCCTAAGCATAGCAGGCTTGATTGATGCTATACACTTAATAAAAATATTTGGTGTGCCCACTTAAACAATAAGTCTATGTTCATTTTTACAATCTTCAGAGAACAGGAACTCTTTGGGGAGAACGATGCTCTCTAGGCTAAGAACAAAGAATTGAAAAGGGCTTCTGAGTTTCTCATCATAGTGCATTGTTTTTGAGGGAGGGGTTGTTGGCTGGCTTTGGGTTTCCCTGGCACCTGACCCCGAGACAAAGGTGTTATTGCAAATAGTTTATTAGGAAGGCCTAATAGGAAACACTGTTAAAGGAAGTGAAGAAATGAGACAGGGCAAGGAAGGCAGCCAGTATAAAGTGCATTAAGGGGTGACTGCTGCAGCTTATTCCAGTGGCTAATTGTGGGAAATGTACAAAGCATTTCCGTTCTCTCAGATAGGTACCCAGGTACCTGGATATGTCTCCACCAACTTGCAGTGTAAGGGCTGCTTCTGGGCCCTTAATTCTGGTACTTCTGGCTTGTCCCATGCATAGCCTACAGCTTCGTGCCCAGTAAAAAGGCAAGCAGAAGGAATGGCCTCTGGAAAAGGTTTCCTCACTGTTCTAAAGGAGAGAACCTTCCAGAAAAAGGTGGTGCTGTCTTTTGTACTAGAAATGTTACATACTCATGTCTCCCTTGGAAGCATGAGACTCCTCTTGGTACCATGAGTCCTAAATTAACCAGCCATAAAGATGCTCTCCCTTCTCATTTTGAGAGATGCCAACTTTTCCTGATAATCTAAATCATTTTGAGTAAGGTTTATTGTTAACCGCCAAGATATCCTAATTGGCACGAGGAAAAGTGGAAGTACCAGATGAGAAAGCTCATTTTTTGAAGTTGACAAAAAGTTGTTTTTTTTTTTTTAAGATTTTGTTTTTATAAGCAAGGGGAGGGGCAGAGGCAGAGGGAGAAGCAGGCTCCCCGCTGAGCAAGGAGCCTGATGAGGGGCTCCATCCCAGGACCCCGGGATCACAACCCAAGCCAAAGGCAGACGCTTAACTGACTGAGCCACCTAGGTGTCCTGACAAAAAGTTTTATTAAGAGATTATAGGGTGATGTCAGTATGTCGTAATAATTGTTAACTCCCTTTGTACGACACTTACACGCCTCCTGTAGTACACACAATATTCAGGGAGTTTTGCTGATGATTGATCATGAGTTCTAGAGCAGCAGTTTGATCTCAGTGCTTGATCGCATATCTATTCAATATATTGTGATAAAATAGGACATATTCGCAAAAATAGTTTTTCTACTTACCCGAGGTATCATGGTTGGCTTGAAGAAAAGCACAGGTGCAATTGGTTGAGCTGCTTGCTGAACTAACCACTTTTTTCCCTGAAGATTGTTCTGACTTGAAAGAATGAGTGACAGAAAAAAAAAATATGGTTACACAGACTTGGGTATTAGGCAGTTTCTCATGAATGAATCAAACGAACCTGATGCTTAAAGGAAAACGACTGATTATGTTGCCAATGATAAAATTTGAGCTTTTAAGTGTAGTTTGGCCTTCTGAGAAACTTTTATCCACCAAGGTGATAGTTCCCCAGTAGTTAAAGACACTTTTGATGAGATCAGTGGTGATAGTAAACAGATGTAATTTTTAAGTATTGTATAGTGAAATGTGTCAACATTTGGGACATCTCCATAACTCAGTGAAGCAATGGTTTTCAAATGAGTGAGGCATGATGGTACAAAATCATGCGAGGGTAAGATACCCATTCCGAGTGCAAGACAGACTAATGGATTTTAATGTAATGAAGTAAAAACAAGTTTATTAATATGGCTTTAGGTTCCACGTTAAAACTCACTTTTAAGAAACTAGCATTTGTTGAGTTTTGATACAGTGTCAAAGAATATCCACAATTATCTGAAAAGATTCTTAAAATATTCCTCCCTTTTCTAACCATATATCTGGGTGAGGCCGGATTTTCTTCATATACTTCAACTAAAATAGCATATCACAACAGATTGAATGCAGAAGCAGATAAAAGACTCCAGCTGTCTTCTATTAAGCCAGGCCTTAAAGAGACTTGCAAAAATGTAAAATAATGCCACTCACTAATATTTTTTGTTTCAAAAAAATAATTTTTTTCGTAAAAATGAATTTATGTTAACACGTAATGAGTTTATTTTTAAATGAATTAATAAATAAAATTTCCTGTAAATTTTGAATACAGCAAAGAATAGTAAATATAATCCATGTAAACAAAAGCTCTTTGGAGATCCTCAGTTATTTTTAACTGTTTACAGGGTCCTGGGACAGAAAAGTTTGACACTTGTTTTCGAGGGCACAGAGGAAAGGGTTTGGAGCATTGAAGCTAAACGTGGGTTGGTAGTTGATACAAACAGAAGTAGAAAGTATGGTGGGATTACAATTAATGTTCTTGAAATAAAGCATGGCAGAGAGGTTAGGAAGTTAGGTGGGCGTGGGGGTGGTGGAAATTTCTAGGGGCACGGGAGTCCTGAGCTCCCTTTTGACCTCTTTGGATGGAGGAGTGGAGGTCAGCAGAAGGGGAGAATAGACCTGGGGTGATGTAGTAATACATCCTACATTGTCATGGTTCTTTCTGTTTATTAAACCAACAATAAAAAAATTAAACATTTAACTTGAAAATGGCTTTCTTCAGAAATGAGCACATTGGATATTTTTAAATTCGGAAGGTGCAGACTTGATGAAGTTTTTCTCTTCAGGTAGGTGAGCTTTCCTGGAAAATCAGGGAACATATTGGCATGTTAGAATGACTGAATCTCAGATTGTTGGGGAGAACCCTGCCCAGTGTGCTAAATAAGAGTGAATGTTCCAGACATGTTTTGGCTGTCCGGACTGCACGTAAAAATTGACTGATGGGGATCCTCAGAATGAGTAACAGCATTTACTGAAACGGAAAATTTTAAGACTTCTGGATTCAGAATCCACAATGCCCAGCCTCAGCCTTGATACTCCACCACTTTTATTGTAGAATACATCATCCTTGCTCCTTAGATGACTAGTCTTGTGCATTTGACATTTAAGCTTCAAAGTGTGGCCTACTCCTTGGAAGAAATCTTGTTAATTATTTGCCAGTAGAAAAAGGATGATGGGTCTAAGTAAATACATGCTGTCAAACCATCAATAATTATTTAATGCCACTGCATACAAGAAAAGATCCATGTCTAACTGCTTTGAATGAATTGGACAAACTACAAAAATTTGCAAAAATTTTGGAGTCATCACATCCATAATTGTATAATAATATATATTTGAGACAGGGAGGTGGGTAAAACCACTACCAAAACCAGATCCAAAATAAAACCAAAAGTGATGCCTGAATGAGCTTTGAGCGGTAGTTTTTATTGTAACACCAGTTGGGAGAAAGAGGAAAGGCTATTACTTTGCTATTGAGGGAGCAAGGGAGGTTGACAGAGAACCTAACATCTATGGATGCCTCCTCTGTTCCAGACCCTCTCTATCCTTTAACAACTTCTGAAGTATTTTTTGCCTTGTGTTTCATAGATAAAGAAACCAAGGCTGAAGGTTGAGGGAAAATTCCCCCAGATGTAAGATCTAGAAGGTTGCACAACTGAGATTTAAGCCCCAGATGTCTCTGTCTTGGAAAGCCATTCTATTTAAGCTCCCCTGGAAGTTCCCAACTCACATCCAATAGAGAGCATACCCATTAAGTGTAGAGGAACATAAGAGGAGGGCATGTTGCTGCAACTCTGGTTTCTATTTATATCACCTAGTTTATTTAAAAAGTCTTAGTCTCCATTTTTATTCCTTGAAATGGCTGAGGAGTAAGGAAGTATTCTTCAGGAGCACACACACAGAGGTTTGGGGGAATCTTAGAGGAAGACTTTCCAAATCAGCATTTTTGGCTGCTACTTGGTTCTTTGTCCATTGAGCCAGATCTTTGACCCACGGTAGAAAACCTAATTTCTGCTGTCTGAAAGTAGATGAAATTATATAAATTCTCTCCTTTACATTTCTCACTGTTAAGCACAACGCTCAAAGCATCATGCACAAGATCAATAGTTCTGTCGTGTGCACTTCAGAGAAATGATTGCTTTTCAGGGACTTGGAGCTCTGTGGACGATGACCCCAAGCCTGACTATCCATGGTTAGTTTAATAGTTGCTGTGATGATCATACTTGAGCATATTGTGAGGGTCGGTCACAAATTTTAACTACCTTACTAATTTGCTGTCAATATTTTAGCAGCCTTCTCTGTTCTCACGGGTACCCACTCCACTTTGAACTTACTATTCTGTTATTTTTTTGTCCTTGTAAAGTTCCCACAGTGCCCTTAATTAGTGCTCTTGCCCGGGGCACAACTTACTGTAAGTTAAATAACTTCTTTAAATCTTAATTTCCTTTTCTGAAAACTAGGAATAAATATAGTTTCTCCTATACTTGTCAGAAGTAAATAAGGGAACATTTGTAAAGCCCTCAGTCCAGTGCCTGACTTAATAAATGCCAGCTATTATTACTGTTACTAATACTCGATCATGTTATAAAACAAGCCCGACTTAAGCCACCTTAGTTTTATTTTGCCAAAGGATTTATTTTTTAAAGAAAAATTTATACTGTACTTTGAAAAAGAAGTTGAAAAGACGTAGCATTAAAGGTGTATTAAAAATAAGGCTTGGGCACCTGGGTGGCTCAGTTGGTTAGGCGACTGCCTTCGGCTCAGGTCATGATTCTGGAGTCCCGGGATCAAGTCCCGCATCACGCTCCCTGCTCAGCAGGGAGTCTGCTTCTCCCTCTCCCGCCCCCCCCTCTTGTGCTCACTCTCTCTCTCTCTCAAATAAATAAATAAAATCTTAAAAAAAATAAAAATAAGGCTTAATAATAGGAATAAAAAGCAAGAGTCTGACAAAGTGAACAGCCTCAGAAACCTACTCAAGGCCACAGCAGACTCTCCCCATAGATGTCACAGGAATGCTGGGAATGATCGCTTTGGGGAACTTGACATGGTTCTAAGAATAGTCCCCTCTGCTCAGCTGCATTGTTTCTTCTCTAATTTCCACTTTGCTGTCTTCTCCCTTGGCTCTCATCTTTCCTGTTCAGTCCAAACCTTTCCTCTTGGTCCTCCAAACACCATTTCGTGTTGTCCTCAATCTCCTCTCAGAATGTTCCTTATTGTCAGCAGTCTTGAGTATGCACTCTTTTCACCCTCGTGGGGCCACATAAGAATAGGCCTTGGGCCCGGACCATCACCTGACCAAGAGACGGAGTCCTTACAGCTTGTGATGGGTTTATCATCTTGTGTGGGAAGATTTTTCTTGTTTGCACACCCGTTGGTTTTGCTTAAGTGTGTGCATCAAGTGGCACCTGGCCACCTCAGTACTGTATCCATCCTGTGTGGGGAGGGGATGGGGCCCTTTGTACTGTGGTACACGAAGGGTGCTTGCAGGCTGGGAGGGATCTGCTGACCTTGGAAAACTGATCACTGCCACTGAAACTGATCTTGCTTTCACTATGTGAGTGAGGCGTTGTTCCGTCTAGTACTGGACTATATTGTTTTCCTTGACAACAGTGATACCAAGATGCAGTGGCACAAGTGTTGAGATGTCTGCTCCTGATCATAGGCAACAGGTGGCACTTGCTTGACACTTGCACTTTGCCCTAATTTGATCCTCCAAAGGTACTGCTTTCCCTGCAACTTTTCCCAGTGGGTGCATCTTCTCTACCTACCTCCTCAGGGTTACGTGTTGGGATTGATTTGCTAAGTGGAGATTCTCATCTTCTTTGCAATACTTCTGTATTATTTTGTGCCTATTTTTCTGGAGCTCATGTCCTCTAGATGCCTCACCCATTGCCTTTCTTGTTGATGTCCTTGGACTCATCGTCCATGTCATCATTTATTGAATGTTTGATACCTGGTTCCCAGCATTTTTTCCACCCTGCCATCACTGTGGGTAAAGCTAACAGGGAAGACCTATACACCAGATCTCTTCCTATTGTGAGCTCCTGTACTTCAGCAAACTTCATTTCCATCTCGTTCAGCCACATACTCTCATTTAGAATTGTTTCTCCTCTGAAATCTTAATGATGTGCACATCTCTTCTTTGGACCACACCATATAGTTCTTCTGGTTCTCTGCTTTCATTTCCCTATAGTCCCTTTTCTTTGATATCATTGAGACCTTTGGTCCTATGAACCCCCTTTAGTTTATTCTCCTCAGTCTGCTTATGATCGAGCTCCTCATCCATAGACCATCACTTTCTCTACTCTCTTGACAATGTCTTTAATCATCTTGAGCCATTGTTGTTCCATTCTATTCACAAAGAAGAAGCAAGCAAAGTAAGTAAAAGACCAACGATCGTCTCTGTATGCCATTGGAAATTTAGTTATGGGCCGGAGTTTGTGTACCCCTAGAGATGGCTTCATTCCCTTAGCTTGTTGCTTCCACAGATTCATGGTTTCCATCCTTAGGTGGCTGGCAGCACTGACTGTTTTTCATTCGTTTCAGCATCTCTCTACATCTCCACTTGGTGGCATCTCTTCCCTCAGATTGTATTCAACTCTGCCTACTGCTGTGTGTCTCACAAGAGAAAAAAGAAACCATCTTCACCTTCTGCCACCGCACCTACTTGTGTGAAAACTTTTGGTCTGTCCCAATGGAAGGGTATACCTTTTTGTAGCTAAAACTAAGCTTTTCATCCATACTCTGGATGTCAGTGACTCCTGACGTTTTAGGAATGGCATTTTTTAATTTTTGTCTGCTCTCCTGCATCCCATTCTATAAACTAAACAAAACCCCCAAACCCTTTCTTGAGTTTCTTCCCTTTGAGTCACTAGACTCTTTCCTTCCTTTCATAGCCCCACTTACATTTACTCACTTCACTTCCTTAGATCCTGTTAGCTCCTCAACCCACTGAGACATTTGAAGTGATTCCTAGAGTTGATTCTTAGCTTCTAGATAATGAAGAAGGGGACAGTGGAAGCAGGGACACAGTTTTCAATGACTGTTAAAAGGAAATACCTGTTCAAGAGGAGAGAAAAAGTCCTATCCCTAAATTTCTAAAAGTGATTGATTTGAAATTTGATAATAGAGACACTGATCGGTATTATAGGTATAATTTTATAGAATATGAACTTTACATTTACATTTACATCCACAGTTTCAGCTAGCAACTGGACACCATTGAGTGTAAGATTGAGCCCTCCAGTGAGTGCCCTCAAAACAACCAGTTTGTTGTACTTTGAGAGGAAAGCTGTACATAGCTACCATTATCAGATCTGCAGGTAGGAAATTGTAATTTTGCAAACTAAAATGTGTGTGTGTGTGTGCGCGCGCGCACATATATACAGGTATGTATGTATGTATTTATATATAAAATCCCATGCCCACCCCTTGCTTGGGTGAGAAGTCCAAGTCCCAATAGAAGATAAACTTCCTCAACAAAACAAGAAGCTTTTAATTTGTAAAAATTCATTAACACGTGGAAAAGATACTGGAGAAAAAGTAGGGGCAAGGGTTATCCGTTGCCTGCAGCTAAATTCCTAATAACAATTACGCATTTTGTGTGTGTGTGCACGCGCGAGAGTGTGCGAGAGTGTGCACATAAAAGAATTTAAGATAAATCTTCAGTATTTATATTTTTTCAAAAATAATAGTACATGATTTGTGATACTTAAAATCTGGAAGTTAGAAATACTGAAATGTGTAGGTGGAAGTGGCAAAATGTCTAGGAGGAAAGCTCAGCTGGGGCTAGCTGTGACCGTGCTTGGGAATATTTTGGGGTTGGATGCACACAGGATGTGGACAGGCAGCCGGACGCTGGTATCAAGGTCCCACGAGTCATCACGGTGCGAGCACGGGAATGCTCAGTGTCTGCAGAAGTACCTCCTCTCCTCTTGCCCCTTCAGTCCCTAATCCAGTTTGCTTTGCTGAGTAAGAAAATGCAAGATGACGTCATGGAAAATCCCTAGCTAAAAAAGATGAACAAATCTTCCTGCTCGAAGAGCTGCTTGCTGCTTTACGGTTGCAGTGAGGATATTTGACGCCTCCTGGCAGTTTCTTTGACAGAGCTGTGGACCCATGGTTGATAATTCTAGGTCTTCATCACTTCTACATATGCTTCATGGTGATGTTCTGTAAATATCCACTCTCTCCTCTAGCTCTCTGTACAGGTACCAGAGACTGTGTTGTGGTTTTGGTGCACTGACATATTCCTGCTTTGCCTGGGGCGGTGGTTCTCAGTGCTGACTGCACATTAGAATCACCTGGGGAGCTTTTAAATAACTCAGTTTAATCAATTAAATGAAAAGCCCTGGGATTGTGGCTTAGGCATTGGCAAGTTTTAAAAACTCCCCAGGTAGTTCTAATGTGTAGCCAGGACTGCAAACACTGGGTTAGAGCATTGGAAAACCCTGCTTATTTAACTTTTTAATTATCTTTTTTTTTTTCCTGGGTTGACTAAGTAATACCTCTGTGTAGTACCCTTCTGTGTTTATTTTCACAAGGCAATCTGTTCCCATATTTCCAAGTTCCCAGGAATTTCTCTTTGTAAGACTGAAAGAGCAGTCAACAAGAGGACAAATGCTATACTTTAAAATGATTTAATATTGCCAAGTTAGGGCTTTTTATTGGTCTTTCTCCATATTTGAATGTGCAGGTGTTTCCCCGACCTTGACTGCATTTGTCTGCACTTGATTGCACCTGGGGAGCTTTGAAAACTATTGATGCCCTGGTTGGGTCCCATCCCCAGAAATTCGAATGAAATTGGTCTGGGGTCCAAACAGGACATTGGGATTAAAACAAACAAACAAACAAAAAAACTCCCAGGCAATACTACAGTAAACTCCCAGCAGAAAACTCCTGTAAATAGTTTCAACATTGGTAAGCTGCCTGTTAGGTAAATGATATGCCTAATCCATGGTCAAGCTGAGGCTGAAAACCCAGCAATTCCACTGGTAGCCAGTCAGCCTTGACTGTACAAGGCCTTGGTTGGAATCGTGGAGCTTTAAAGACTATTAAGGACTGTGCCCTAGCCCTAGCAATTATGATGTAATTGGCGGTGTAGCCTGGGTTTCAAGACTCTGAGAGGCTTCCCTGGTGATTCTGATATGCAGCAATGTTTGAGAACCACGATTTAGCCTTGCCTCCCAAACACATACCTGTTCAGTCAGTTTCAGTACTTTGTCATATTAAGGATGTTTTTAAGGGTACCTGCATGTGAATTTCATCTACTAGAGCCCTCACTGACTTAATGAGTGGATGGTAGATTCTTGCTTCCTCTCCCCCAGCCACAACACATATATGTCAGAATGAAAGGACTAAACTGTGAAAACTGAATCGGTACAGTACCCTACTTCATTATTTTAAGTTATCTTTTCTTCATACTTGTGTTACCCAGTGCTTGCTCCCTTTGAGCTGATTGCCTTTGTTTGGGTTGAATGCAGGCTTCTAGAAGGCAAGTCCAATCTTTTTGACTTGTTTTGTTGACCATTTAGCACACGTGGGTCTCTTCGGATTTCATTTAGATGGTTACCTTTCCAGATTCTTACAGAAATCGCTGCTGATTAATTCCCACTAAGGCTGACTCTCAGAACGCAGTGGGCACAGAAGGGTGTGTGTGAACCCGGGTTTGATATCAGGCCTCGTCTCACCTCGCTCTTAAAGTGCTGTTACACCACTCACCAGGCCTTCCAGAAACAGCTTGTCACTTGCGAGAGTCACTTTTCAAAGGAAAAGTCATGTGTTTAACTAACGACAATAAAGCAGAGGGGAGGATATTGATTTTTTGGAATCGGTACACAATTTTTATTACAGTTCAACAAAATTGCCAATGTCCTTCTTAAAGCATTTTAATAAAGTTGACGTCCTTGGCAGAGAAAGAGAGCCAGTTTTTCATTTGCGAACAGTTGCCACTGGGGGTCACCATTACAATTGCTAAGCTTTGCCTGTGGTTCTCTCGCTGCGTCTGCAACCTGCTTAAAATGAGAGGGATGATGGGGGGAACGGAGCCCTTTGCAGCAGGTTCTTTTCCTCAGTTTTGCAGGGAGGCATTGCTCAGATACAGAGATAAATATTTGTGTTTTGTGGGTAGGACACTCATCTGTGGTAAGAAGGGATTCAATAAATTGTCTTGTCTGTCCCAGAGAGAAAACAATTCTTCATGGTTATAGCTCTCTGAGATCTGTGCATCCCTCAGAGAGGGTCATCAATATGCACTTCCCTGCCCTGCTGTATTTTTCAAAAAATTAACTAGGATTTGTCTGAAACATGTTTTTAAATCATTCAGCCTTGTTTTCTTTATTTTATGAGTACCAACCCTTACTGTCTTACCTTATTAGTCAATACATTGTTTCTGCCTAGAAAGTCCCTTCAGCTGTTTGCTTCTTACATATTAAATCGTTGCCATTGTCGTTGCATGAGGGAGATCTAATAAATAACCAAACCAAACCAAAGCCAGAGTCCCCGAGAGTGGGAATCAACAGAGGACACACAGGCCTTTTGGACCGAGTGAGGGTAGCTCCGAGCACATTCTGTGGAACGGACGCCGCAGGTAGGCGGCCCAGGCCACAGAGGGAGTGTGACAGCAGATGGCACTCCTGTCCGTGTCTTACTTCAACAGGCCATGTTAACTCTAGGGTAGCCTCCACGCGTGTGAAACTTCTGCCAAGTCAGCCTCCCCTTCCATTTAACCCTCCTGACCTTCACTGTTTACTCCGGACGTTGAATCCACGTTTCCCAAACATTGCCGTGGTAGAAGCGGCGGTTAAAACAACACATAAAATGGGATTCATGCCTTCAGTCCATCTTCCTGTGTTGTAACCTTGCACAGAAGGCCCTCAGCTCAGAAGTACCTTCCCACCCCTGTTCTGGTGTTGAAATCCCAAATATTTTTGAAACAAGAGGCCTTCATTTGCATTTTGTTTGGGTCCTGGCAGACTGTATAGCTGGTCCTGACTGCCCTGAAGGGGCTCATACTGTAGGGGTGAGACAGAAGAAATAAAGTACAAGTGCTGAGATTTGAGAAATGGTCTATTAGCTATATGGACAAAATATTATGCAAGGAGTATTTTTCTGTCTGTAGGGAAGTAGAGCAAATTTAGGAAGGTTTTATTCATGATTCGCATATTACCAAGTACTTACTATGTGCAAGGCACAGGGCTAAATGGTTCAGAGGACTCAAAAAGGAATTAGCCATGAATCCTGCCATCCACCTCAAGTTAACTCAGTGTATGAAAAGCATATATACAACAGAATGGGTTTGATGCAATTAAGCAGGACATGAGACTGGGATGGAATATTTATGTGAATGATCGATCTTTTCTACCTTGGTGTTTTTTTTTTTTTCTTTTCCTAATTTAGTTTGGGCAGGTCTGCTAAACCAATTTTCTAACATATTCCTTTGATAACTCCCCTCTTCAAAAATACTGTTAGGCTCCTCATTGCCTTTTTACTTAAAGTCCAGACCCTTTAGCATGACATTCAAGATCCCTTGCATTAGGCCTTTGGTCTTCATTTTTAACCTAATGCTTTATTGTTCTCCTGTGTGATTCCTTCCTCTTTGACCAAAGTGGGCCATCTGAAGTCCTAATGTATTAGTTATATTTTGCTTTATAACAAATTCCCCCCTGGGGCCACCCGGTTCAGTGTCCGACTTTTGATTTTGGCTCAAGTCATGATCTGAGGGTCGTGAGATGGAGCCCTGTGTTGGGCTCTGCGCTGGGGGTGGAGTCTGTTTGGGATGCTCTCTCCCTCTCCCTCTGTCCCTCCACACTGCCTCCCCTCAACTCGCACGTGCACTTTCTCTGTGTCTCTCTTAAAAAAAAAAACAAAAAAACTAAACTAAATGTAGCAGCTTAAAACAAAAGAAATATTTATCGCACATTTTCTGCACGTGAGGAATCTGGGAGCAGTTTGGGTGGGTCTGTACTTGACTCGGCAAAAGTCAAAAAAGCAGGAGGGAGAAACTGACAACATAAAGAGAAGCAGAAACAGAGAATCTGACACATAAATGTGTTAGCATCTCTAGAGAAAGGGGCAAAGACGCTACCAAATTCTCTGACCTCTTGGTTGAGTTGAATTACCCTACTTAGTAACACATCCTTGCCCTCCCTTTGCCTCACAGTGCTGGCCCAAGACAAGGGGATCCCTGAATGGGTTATGGAGAAATGAGGGTTTTAGAGTTAACTTTCTAATTTTTTTCTTTGTAGCCTTTGCTAGCTTAACACTCTTCTAGCTTTTATTCACTCTTATAGGCAGGGTATGTTCATTATGATGAAATGTATCATTTAGTCCATGGATGTAGGATGATAATACCACCTGGATAGGTTAGTGACAGAACTCAAGGAGAAATGGACATCCCCTGACAATCATGGACTCTGAAACTGACAAACAACTTTCACATTCGTTCCCAAAGCACCTCTGTTGGATGAGTGACTACTATGTTAAACAGGAAAGCAGAGAATGTGTTTGTAGTTGTTCAAAAGATTGAGTGTATTGGTTAGAGCTCATATTTAAGCTTATATGCCTAGGAAGAAGACTGTTTTGTTCCGGACAGCAAGCAAATGTTGAAATGTGCTGGGTTTATGCTTCTGCCATAATAAAAGATAATGATCAGATCCAGAAACCACAGGCATGTCACTGGGGACTTCATGTTGACAGGATCCATTTTTCAAGCACCCATTAACTCAACGTTTGAGCCCACGTGATACACCAGTAAGCTCTGATTCTTCCATCTGAGCCCTACGGATATTGTGATCCTGGTCTAGCAAACTCAGAGGTAGAGTGAAAGAAAAGGACAAGGGGGAGAGGGAGACAGATGGCGCCCTCTTACATAAAGAGGCCTCTGGGATAGTGGGCTTTCTGTCCTGGATCCCTGGCTATCTGTCTCTCTTACTTGATCTTAAATGGTTGTCCTGGGACCTGGGGGACAAGCTTGTCACCATGGGGCTAGAAGTGAAGGCACATTTTCTAAGGAGGAGGTAGCTGTCACATAATGACCTGAAACTATTGCACAGCGTTCTGTGACAAGTCTCCTGTGGCCCTGCCCTAGTTAGAACTCTGGAAATGAAGTTAGTTTGGTATGGATTTAGGATGATGCCCTTTGCAAGGTGGGAAGTAATCTGAAAGGGCATCTTGTATAAACCATGTCTGAATCTCCTTCAAATTGCTCCCTTGGTCCCACAGATAAGACCGTGCTTGTACAAGGTGCTTCGTGACAGTTCAGCTTTACTGACACAAGTCCTGGCCGAATATTGAACTGGATTCTCTCTTCTTCTAACTTCTTCTCTTGGTCCTTTGGGGGTAATAACGAGAAAATTAAATCTTTCACAAAACAGTTCTTCAAATTTGTCATACAGCCTGATTCCTAAACACAAGTCAGCTAGTACGTCTGTGCTTGCTGCTGCCTTTTTTTTTTTTTTTAAGATTTTATTTATTTACTTGACAGAGACACGGCAAGAAGGGAACACAAGCAGGGGGAGTGGGAGAGGGAGAAGCAGGCCTCCCACCATGCAGGGAGCCCGATGCGGGGCTCGATCCCAGGACCCCGGGATCATGACCTGAGCTGAAGGCAGACGCTTAACGACTGAGCCACCCAGGCGCCCCCATGTCTGTGCTTTCTTGATGAAACAGGGAAAAGATCCAAAGCTTTTACTTTTAAAAAATGTAATCCTGCATGAGATGTCACTCTATAGAACTTAAACTCCGTGCTTCCATGCTCACCTCCTACAGTCTGGTTTCAGCCCAGTCATTAGAGTTAGCTTTATTTATTTATAATTTATTCTTTATTAGAGTTAACTTTTTTAAAAAAAATTGTATTTTTCTTTAATTGAAATACAATTGATGTATATAAGGGGGTCAGAAGGTACACATTTCCAATTATTAGTGTTAGCTGAAAAAATTGAAGTCAGATCATGTTGTTCTTCTGCTAAAAACCTGTAAATGGCTCTGCATTTGACCCAGAAGGCGATACAGAAGTCCTCCTAATGGCCCACAAGTCCCATATGATCTGTCCCCATCACCTAGCTGACCTTCGCTCCTCCCATGTCCCCCTTGCCAGCTCTGCTCCATCCTCACTGACCACCCTGCTATCCCCAGAACACGCTTCCGAGTTAGGGGCCTTACTCTGGCTGGCTGGCTGGCTGGCATGTTCTTCTCCCACGAACATCACCTTGGCTTACCCTCTTCTCTCTGACCTCACCCTTTCAGCACGGCCCACCCTTTCTGTCCTGTTGAATATTGTCAACAGTCTTGTTTTGTTCTTCACTTCTCTCTGCCCCCCTGCCCCCCACAAACCCATCCCTTTGAACTCTTGACGATTTGTGTATTCATTGTGTCTGTGGTTTATTCCCCCGCCCACCCCCGCTTTGTTCCCCTTTGTCTTTCTCATCCTCCTTTCCCATCTCCCTGAGACTGTTCAGTTGTTGAGGGCCTAGAGACCCAAGTTAACTTCAGGTGGCTCTCATTTCCTATTTGGCCTTCCCTTCAAGTTTGTTCTACACTTGTCAAGGTGATGATCGTGTTATCTTGACGGGAACGTTGGAAGTCACAGGAATTGAGAAGTTTGCCTGTCTCCTGCTGCACATGAAGTCTCTTCTAAAGACTTGGCTTTTCCTTTTCTTGCCATTTCTTCTCGTACCTCAGAGGCTGCAGAGCTGGTTTGTGGCTCCGATGTTCTCGAGTCCCTTCTGTTGGTGGTGACTGCCTGTGGCTGCAGGCTCCTCTTTCGCTTTGAAGTATGTCAGCTTTTCGGATCTGAATTAATCAGGGAATACCCTTTGCAAAGTGAAACAACGTATCTCCTATAAACCCAGGTGTCCGAAAAGAACATTTTAAGACAAATTACTAATGGGCATAGAATTCTGATTTAAGGGTTTATTTTTTTTTAAGATTTTATTTATTTATTTGAGAGAGAGAGAGAATGAGAGAGAGAGAGCATGAGATGGTGGAGGGTCAGAGGGAGAAGCGGGCTCCCTGCTCGGTGGGACTCGATCCCGGGACTCCAGGATCATGACCTGAGCCACCCAGGCGCCCCTGATTTAAGGGTTTATTAATCACAAAGTTTCTCTCTCCTCTCTCTCCCGCCCCGAGATACCTGTTCTAGTATCAAGAGGTGACAAGAGTTTGTAGTGTCTGTGGAATACCTTAGGAAGTTCTCTTCCCTTGGGTACTTGGTACAACACCAGAGATACTCCTCAAGTCCCCTTTGCATGGGGAGATGCTCTGAGCTGCATTAGCATATCTGTTAGTTCATGGTTCTGAAGATGTGGAATTCATAGATGCTCTTATAATCGCTTCAGTTGTATTTCACAAACATTTATAGAACACCTACCCTGTGCCAGTCACTGTGTAGCTGGCATTACAGAGATGTACATGAACCCCCTTCTTGGGGGCCTCACAGTCAGTTGGGGAGCTAGGCATGCAAAGGCAACAAGCACACCATAATGTAATATAATATGGACACAAGGGACAGAGATAGCAGGCAGGGAGCAGGTAGGGTGTAGGCTAAGTGGGGGGGGGGGGGATGGCCAGGGAAGTCTTTACAAGAGAGGCCTCAGTTTTTCTTTGTAAAGAATGAGGGTGAGGCATATTTCTGTTAGTTGGCCAAGGAGAACAGGAGTACTCGAATTCTGCCTTCACGTACCATTGGATAATTGCCTCCTCTTTGAGGTTCCCATAGAAACTGTGCTCACGAGAGCAAAAGAGAATAGACAGATTGCCCCATGTCCTGCAGTAGTGTGCCAGAGGGAGACATGGGAGGGGAAGAAGCCTGGGATCAGATCATCTTACCCCTTAGATGCAGGAAGTGGAAGAGAAGATGGCATTTATTTAAGTGACCTGTTAGTTTACACGAGATTGTTTGCAAAGTTGTTCACAAGAGTCCCTCCCTATACAACATGACTTTGCCACTTGTTGCACCAGGAAGTGGAGTTTATTTCTCCACCCCTTGAATCCGGGCCAGCTTTGTGACTTGCTTTGGCCAGTACAGTGTGGCAAATGTGGGTTGTATGAGCTCTGGAGCCACGGCCTCAGGAGGCTTTGTAGCTTCTGCTCCTCCCTGCTTACAGCCCTGAGATGGCCACGTGAAGAAGCCAGGCTAGTCTTCTTGTGGATGATAGGCCACGTGGAGGGGAGAGAGGCCCAGTCGACAGCATGAACTGCTGGACATGGGAGTGAGGCCATAATGGACCATCCAGTCCCTGCTGAGCAGTGGAGTCCAGACCACTTTGCTCAATCACGAGTGGTGTTTCAGCTGTGCTGTGTTGTGGAGGGGGGGGTTGTTTTGCAGCAACAGATAACCAATGCAAACATCTGACAGTGATGGGCTAATCACTGGGCTGGAATCTGACCAATTGGATTTGAAATTCCTTTCTTTGGAAAGACTCTAGGACAAGAACGGGGATAAAGCCTCGTCTGTATGGGTACTAGGAGGTTTGTTGTCCAAGCAACTTCCTAAAAGAGTATGTTTCATTCCATAGGTTTTTTGAAATTCTTCTTTGGCAGGTTAGAGACTTTGATTATAGGAGACAATTCAGAATCTTTAACAGCTCTATCCTTTCCTCACACTGGGCAGTGTGAAAGGCCAAACAACTCTGCAAAGTGTTGCTTATTGCCTATTCTCTGTTGAAATCCCAATTTTCTATGAGTTTTAACCTCTCTCATGAAGTTGATGTTTCAGGTGTTTACTGGTTTCCAGCCTACTATTTTCAGCAATTTCAGTACCCTTTCTCCTTCGCCTCTCATCCCCACCTGGGGCTTGACTTGATCATGCTTAGTTCTGCAATGGGTCACCTGCCCGCTCAACTCTGGATTCCCAGACAAGCCTCAGCTTGAGCTGTCGCTTCTTCTCACCAGGTAAAGGAGATCAGACACAGATAGTTCTTGACACTTGCAATCGTGACTTTCTTCCTCAGCATCTCTTGCATTGTTATGAAAATAATACAGTTATTTTAAATTGCTGGGATAATACACAATCTTGGTTAAACTTGTTTAAAAAAAAATTCAACTGACCTTCTTGTCCCACCTCCTTCTTTCTATAAAAGTCTTTCATTCTGTACAGCTCTTTGGAGTGCCTTTCCAACTGTTGTATGGTATGCCACCCAATTCATGAATCGTTGAGTAAAACCAACAGGATCTTGAAAATGTACTCAGTTAAACATTCCAGTCTTAGGGAGATCATTTGCTGGGTTGTTGACAGCTGCAACCATGCATTTAAAGCTTTTGAGAGAATATAGTATGCCAGGTTGTTATTAGGATTATTATAAGCAGGGTAATTCCCAATGTTTGAAGTGTACTTTGGAGCCATGGTTCCCAAGACCCAAACCAGTCAGAATCAAATAAGTCAAAGAAGGACCCCATTGAAGGAATCACTTTCTTAAGTCAAGTAGCTTGTTCAGTGATACTATATAGCTGAGTTTAAACTTACCTAGAAGTGTTAATCCAGGTGGTAGCAAGTGGTGTTGGCCACAGCACAAATACCTCCTTGTTCAGCTAAAAGATAATCAAGGGCTATTTTATTATCAAGAAGAACATTGGTCAGAGAGTCTGAGGATTTTTGTTGGGCCGCTATTGCTTTTATAGCAGATTGTACAATATTTTGAAGAGTTAAGAAGTTCCTGATCATAGCCCCATTTGTACTCTTAACCAGGGAAGTAGGGACTGCTGAAGGAAGGGATTCTGGAATCATGGGTATCTCCTGTGAAGTCCTTTTTATTTTTATTTTTATATATATTTTTTGGAGTTTTATTAAGTAATCTCTGTACCCAGTACAGGGCTCAAACTCATGACTTTGAGATTAGAAGTCAGATGCTCTTCCAACTGAGCCAGCCAGGCACCCTTGGGAGGTCCTTTTTAAATCAATCATGCAAATTCAGGATAGTTGACCAAAGAGGTGTCTCAGTTTGTGAATAGCTAAGGGCCCAGTCAGATAAACTGAGAGGCATTGCCTAATTTTGTGCCAGATATCTAGGCAGTCATAGGAGAATCATAATCACCACAATAAATCCCATCAGGACACAAACCACTCCTGAAGTGGCCCTTGTTAAAGGATTGATTTGCAGGGATTACTGCAGTTGCCCATCCAAAGCAGGAAATCAGTTAGGTTTTCAGGGCATTTGGGAAGTCAATCCCTTAGCTTGAATTAAAAAGTTGTTCCGAATTCCTTCCAAAGGTGGGTGCTTCTGATGAGATCTTTTTTGTTTGGGCGGAGATCTGATTTAGATTATCATGAGAATGTGACACTGCAGGTGTACTGTGATTCGTGTACGTATTTGTGCCTACTTACAGTTATAACTGGAGAAAGGTAAAAATAAGGCACTGGATAGTCTAGTCATGTAAGTTGGACTCTGTAAGTGACTTCTATGCGGGAGGGGTCAATTGTAGGAATAGAAGAAAAATTGGTCACAGGGAGGGCCACGGGATCTCCAGCATCATGGACAGATAGGAGTTATTGATAACAAATCCAGCGGTCTGAAAGGTTACCTTCTACCCGCCCTTGGCAGTGGCCTGGGACACAGGAACAAGGGTGTTGTCTTTCCAGGCCAATGCCAGAGTGAAAGAAAGAAAGAGAAGAAGAGAAGTTTTCCTGTTGAGTTGAAGTATGAAATCTTGATCTGGCATCGTGGGTGGAAGCAGTCTGCGTTGATGTCACCTACGTCTCTTCCTCATCGGTTGGATTTTGAGGTCTCCAGGTCTGCACAGGACCAGATATCAGGTGGAGATGTGTACCCAAGGCTCAGTGCCTTCTAATTTTGCAGGCTTGTCAGTTTTCAGGTGACTTGGTAAGGTCTCTTTGAATGGGGTTCCAGGAGTGTCTTCCTCTGATGATGTTTCCAGAATACCCAGTCACCAGGCTCCAGACTATGACTGCTAGGATCCTTTGAATTGGGATCCTGGAAAGCTTCTTTAACCTGTTGATGATAGGCTTTATCATAAGACATTAAAGACTTAAAGTAGCTGGTTGTATTAGCATGAGATGACAGGGGATTAACAGAAAGTTGTGTGCCAGTAGATGATGGTCTACTGGTGACTGTCTCATATGGAGTGAGTTTGTTTCTCAAAAAGGGTACTGTGAATAGTTGATTAGTGCAAAGGTAATTCCTTAGGCCAAGGGAGTCCAGTATTTTCACTCAGTTCGGACATTTTAAGTTTGAGGATGCCATTAGTTCTCTCCACCTTGCCCGATGATTGACGGTGATAGGGACAGTGACAATTCCAAAAAATTTGCAAGGTTTTCATTAAGGCATTTATGATTTGCCCAGTGCAGTGGGTGCCTCAGTTACTGCAGATTGTGGAAGGCATACCCCACGTGGGAAACATGTTTTCTAAAAATGTCTTTGCCATTGTGAGGCTATCAGCCCTAGGCCAGGGGAAAGGCTTCACCCCATCAACAGAATATACATCAAATAACAAAACTTATTGATGACCCATACTACTTGGCAAGTGAATGAAGCCCACCCGCAGGTGGTCAAGGGGAAGACCTCTGAGGTCTCTGGGAACACCAATAGTTTTTCTGGGATTATGGACCTGACAGGTCAGACATTGGTGGTAAACTGCTTTTGTGTTTATACGGAAGTCTCCCTAAGTTGAGTCATCTTAAATGCATCATGTGGTTGAAGGAACAGAAACACTGAAAAATGGCATTTGCCAGGGAGCTGGGAAGAACCAGTTGGCCATCTTGGGTTTCCCATAGCCCCAGCTGTACAGTGGATTTACAACCATTGTTTGCCCGTTGTGATTTCTCTAACTCAAAAGCTGACTGTTGCCATGTTTCAAAGACATCAGGATGGCAAAATCTGGCAAAAAGGGGTCATTTTTTTTTGCAGAAGCAGAATGGACTTCATCCACATGAGCCACAACCATTATACATTCTATAGTTGCTGCCTTTGCAGGAGAGTCAGCCAGGGCATTTGTCTAATACTCAGGCTCTGTCTTTTTAGCACAAACCTCAGTTTTGATGACAGCAATTTCAGAAGAGAATAGCAGCAGGAAGGCCATTTATTTGTTGCTCATTCTTCATTGGGGTCCCCATGGACATAAGAAAACCCCTTTGTCCCATAATATCCCCAAATTATGGATGATCCCAAAGGCAAACTGGCTGTCTGTATAAATATTAACAATTTGTCTTTCTGGTAATTGCTGTGTTCTGGTAAGGGCATGGAGCTCTGCTTGTTGGGGTGATTTAGCTTGTGGGAGACTTCTCCTCTCAAATAATTCAAATGGGGTAGTAACAGCATAGCCAGCTTGGATTTTCCCTTTTTCATCTTTATAGTAAGACCCATCCACAAATAAAATTAGACCAGGATTAGTCAGAGGGACATCTCATAAATCCAAACTTGATGTCATGAAATGGATTGCCTCACTAGTGCTGAGCAAGTAGTTCCAGACTGACTGGTTAGGATTAAATTCCTGGGAGAGGCTGAAACTGCAATTGGGTTAGGTATTCAGTCTTGATTTGGTGGTGTGTGCTAGCACCAGTGACTCCATTTTGAGCCTATTGTCTCTCTTTTTTTTTTTTTTAATTTTATTTATTTATTTGACAGAGAGAGACACAGTGAGAGAGGGAACACAAGCAGGGGGAGTGGGAGAGGGAGAAGCATGCTCCCCACTGAGCAGGGAGCCCGATGCGGGGCTCGATCCCAGGACCCTGGGATCATGACGTGAGCTGAAGGCAGACGCTTAACGACTGAGCCACCCAGGTGCCCCCTATTATCTCTTTTTTAACATGTCATAGAAAATTTAAAACTAGTAAAGAAAGCTTTCTAGATACTGCTTATTGTGAGGCAGAATATGTTCAAATTTGGGACAAGTCCCATTTCTATTTCAGGGCCTTTGAACCTAGTTACTTCCTTATTTCTCAGCTCTTTCCATGGATTTTGCACTTAAGGCTTATCTCTGTTTCGGTGTCACCTCCACAAAGAACCCTTCCTTGATCATCTAACTTCCTTGCCAATCTCTAACCTCTTTAGCAGGTTAATTTTTTTCATAAATTTCACTTTCTGACCCTTTATTACATTGTTATTCCTCTACCACAAGGGTAGTATTTTTGTCTTGTTTTCTTTGTCTAGGACCTAGAAACATGCTGAGTGTAATAGGTGCTCAATAAATATTTGTTATATAAGTAAGTGAATATTTACTGAATCTCCCATATTTGTATGCTCAGTGACTTTGCTAGAAATTCCTTCTCTGATTTCATTAGTCGTAACTAATACTGTAAGACCACCCTCCCCACTGAATGAAAACACATAATCAACACTTCAAGGCTTTAATCATTTAAATAACTGTAAATTTCCTTAACAAGAATACTATCCAGGCCATTGTTGAGTACTTTGCCAACAAGACCATCACATGATGGCGACCAGCTTATTTTGGTTTGCTTGGGATTTTGCTGGTTTTAAAACAGAAAGCCCTATGTCAGCGATCCCCCTCAATCCTGGGCAAACCAAGACAGTTGGTATTACCCTAACATGGAATACTTTACTGAATGCTAGATATATAATGCTCATGTCAATTTTATGAGTTATTACTTCGTTTTCTATCAAAAACAGTTTTGCTTGCCATGCTTTCTTAATAAAGTTATGCTGATAGCTTATGATATAAATGTTTATAGCTCTTCTTTACTAATTAGTTCTGGTACTCCGTCATGGATTAATATCAAGCTAGCTATCCTGTCCTTCCCAGTAGCCATGATACTCATTTACTACTAACTGGGATGTTTGAATTTCAAGTACTCTGGCATACCACTCCACCTTTTTTTCAGAAGTTACAAATATGAAAGATGGTGGTGCCAATGCTTTGCACCTGCTTTATCCTTAAGATATCTGAAGGCATCATATCCTGGAAGACATTTGTTGTCAAAGGAACCCAGTCATCTTTTGGGATTTGTGGGTCTTTTCCTTAGCAAGTTGGCATTTGATCCATAAGACCAGGAAAGTTCACTCTCATTCTGTTAGTTAGGCTCTCACTTTGAATCTTTGATCAGTTTGTTATGAGTTAGCCTGCATACAGAACCTTCTGGAATTTTTTGTTTTAAATCGCACAGTATATATTTCACATTTATAGGTCAATTTATGCTGGCCTAAATCTATAGACTATAAAATCTAAGAAAGTGTGTGGTAGGCTTTGCTTTAACATGCTTGTAGTACTTAGAATGGTAAATGTGTCCTAAATGTTACGCTTTCTGGGTGTCATGTCTGAATGACCTCATACTTTCTTTGTTTTTTTTTCTTAAAGATTTTATTTTATTTATTTGATAGAGCACAAGCAAGGGGAGCAGTGGTCAGAGGGAGAAGCAGACTCCCTGCTGAGCAGGGAGCCTGATGCGGAACTTCATCCCAGCACCCTGGGATCGCGACCTGAGCTGAAGGCAGATGCTTAACCGACTGAGCCACCCAGGCGCTGCTACCTCATATTTTCTATACTGCCTCTTAAAAAATTGGTGCTTCCTGAGACTCTGTGTTTCATGTGTTTGATCACCTCATAGGGTAGCATCTCTTTTACCAATGGTTTTGACTACTTTGCATAAGCCAGTGTCTCTCAAATCTAATGCATACCTCTAGCCCTTTTTTTGTCTTGAGCTTTTTACTTAAGTAGCCAAGTGTCTCCACTAAAAATTGCATCCAACAGCTCTCTACTTCACCTGTGCTCTGCCTTGTTCCTCCAGTATTTCTTAGCTAACATATTATGAGTAAAATCTAGATGCCTGGCTCCAGTTCCAGGTCACAAGAATATGGTTACCAGGGAAATAACCTAAAATAAGCCCCATGGATGAACCTGGAAGGCCAGGTGGGGAATCAAAGACAGACATAAATCTGAAAGACCTAAACTATTTGGATGTCAAATGCAAAGAAGTAGGAAAGGATTTGGGAGGAATGAAGAAAACGATTTGTCATAAACAGCAGCAAGAAAGATCTAGTCAAGTCAGAAGGCAATTGAGGAAGGATTTTCCCAAGTGATGGTTCTAGCTCTAGCATCCATCTCTTGTATAGTATACTTGGTGTTTAGCTCCTGTTAATTCATAGTTAAAATACTGTGCTGGGAAAAATGGTGCATGGACCAACGTGACTTCTGTGTTCTACATCGTTTCTAACCTTACCAATTGCATATGAACTCATTCATGCTATAGGAACGTACAATGGAATAGGTGATCATTTACGTATTTCAATCTTTATCTACACCAATGAGGCTTAGTGCATTCAGGCTGCTGTAACAAAATACTGTAGACTTGGTGTCTTGTAAACAACAGAAATTTATTTCTTGTAGTTCAGGAGGGTGAACATCCAAGATGAAGGTGCCAGCAGATTTGGAGTCTGATGAGGATTCACTTCCTGGTTCATAGATGGCCTTATTTTTGCTGTGTCTTCACAGCATGGAAGGGGTAGGGCATCTCTCTTTTATAAGGGTACAAATCCCATTCAGGAGGGCTTCACCCTCATGACCTAATAATCTCCTAAAAGCCCCATCTACGGATAACCTTATTTTGGGGATTAGGTTTCAACATACCAATTTTGGCAGAATACGTTCAGTTCGTAACAAGGTATCATTCCTTTTTTTTTTTTTTCTTTTCTGATGAGAAAACTGAGGACTAAAGAAATGACATATCTTGTCCAAAGCCACATAAATAATTTGTCAAGATAGGATAGGTTATTGTGTGGGAAAAATTAACCCTGAAACATAAGTAGTTTAACATAATAAAGGTTTATTGTGCTTATTGTGTTTATTTATTCTCACTCTCATGACAAATCCAATGTGGGTTAGTTGCATGGGGGGGGTGTGGGGGGGTGGGGGGGGAGCGGTGGCTCTGCTCTGAACAATTACTTAGAGACCCAAGATGATGGGGGCTCTGCCAACTTGTGTCTATATAATCTGGAACAAGTTTCCATGACAGAGAAGGTGGAAGTAATGAACAGGGCACACTTTGGTAAAATGTTTTCCTATTGGCCAGAATTTATCTTGTGGTACCAGTCTGACTGCAGGAGGGGCTGAGGATATGGGGTTGGGGTTGTAAATAGAATATTTGGTGAGTACTGTCTTTACCAAAGTATTGGGGCAGAGATGTAAACCCAGGTCTGTTTCAAATCCTATACCATTTTCACACCTAACCTTCTGCCACAAGTTTTTTGGAGGGCAGGGTCTCTGGAATCAGAGGTGTCAGGGATACTGCATTTCACCCAATGGGGCTGCTTGTTGGCATAGACCACCAAGAGTCCAACAGGACCAAGCTGAACAGATGAAATGGGAGCAGTCATACCTAGAACAAGCACAGCCCTGTGAAATAGGAGGCATCATGAGAGGAAAGAAGTTGCAAGGTTTTAAGGTAGAGGAAATGTAATGAATAGAGATGTCAAAGTCCAAAGGCCAGAGTAAACAAGGATTTAGAGACATCAAGCGGCAATCTATATAGAGCAAGCCACGATGGACTGAGGAGTGGGTACGTGAAAGGCAGTTTGGGGACCAACTGAGAATGTATCCCACTTAGACTGACAGCAGGCCATAGAATCCTCTCAGTGGGCCAACTGTCAAAACCCCTGCAGGTGGGAAGTGTCAGTAATGTATCAAGATACTGTTTAAGCATCCATTAGGGACTCCACATTTCTTTTTTTTTTAAGATTTTATTTATTCATTTGGGACAGAGAGATAGAGTGCATGAGCAGGGGGAGTGGCAGGCAGATGGAGAGGGAGAAGCAGACTCCCCACTGAGCCGGGAGCCCCGACCATGACCCTGGAGATTATGACCTGAGCTGAAGGCAGACGCTCAACCATCTGAGCCACCCAGGTGCCCCTCCACATTTCTTGACCAGCTGAACCCGGCCCATATTTTTGATGCAATCCAACCTTGTTACTGCCATAAACAGATCTTAAAAGTATGTTAGACTTTTTCATACCTCCATGCCCTTTATCAGTGGGATCTCTTTCCTAGAATGCTTTTTTGCCCCTTCACCATCCAGCTGAAATCTCACTATTCTTGAAGCAATAGGTACCAAAGAAAATGATGCAAACAGACACAAGATTTTGTTTCCATGGCAACCTGGGCCTGTTTCTATCACTGCAGTTATCACATGGTCTTTTAACTATTGGTTTTCTTGGAGGTAAGTGCTCTGTACCCCATCACTTAATGTAGAACTTGGCCCATAAAAGGTGCTCTATAAATATTCGTTGAATGAACAGAGCTGGAGATTAATGTATTTCGATGCCATTTGATGGCATGGAGTTCCAGGTTGCATCTATGTATTAAATTAATGAATGTAAACACTAACATCAATCTATAGAATATCAAAAGTACCTGATAATAGATATTATCATAAGGCAATACTATGTAAGAGAGTTTTAGATTTCTTCAGAAAATAAAAGTGCCTTGGTTGAATACTTGTTTTTTAAAAATATTTTTGATGTATCAGCCTGTTAGTGAGAGTTCTCTCTTTTTTATCTAAATGATAAAATAATACAATAATAAAGAAAGGTTTATTACTGAAGGTCCAGTCAGAAGATCACCAATTGTTTTAACTGATATGACTTAATAAAAAGAATTGGCAACCACATTTTACAGAACCAAAAAGGCAAAGAGAGGACATGGAGGTATACCAGTGGTGGTAGTAGCAGGAAACTGTTGAAACTACCAGGACTACAGGAACAGAGGAAAGAGGTGGATTATTAAAACATAGAACTTGGAGGAGGACTCTTAAGGAAGTGGGTTCAGACCTGTGAAGACGGGGTGTGGGCCATCTGTATATAGGCATAGCTTGCAGATACTATAGGTCTGGTCCAGACTGCCACAGTAAAGGGACTATCACAATAAAGCAAGTCCCATGAATTTTTTAAAAAGATTTATTTTAGAGAACAAGTGTGCACGAGTGGGGGGAGGGGCAGAGAGAGAGAATCTTCAAGCAAACTCTCCGCTGAGCACAGAGTCTGACCTGGGGCTCCATCTCACGACCCATGAGATCATGACCTGAGCTGAAACCAAAAATTGGACACTTAACCGACTGAGCCACCCAGGTGCCCCAAGTCACATGAATTTTTTGTTTGCCCAGTGAAGAGTATGTTTATACTGTACTGTAGTCTACCAAATATGCAACGGAATTATGTCCAAAAACTGTACATACCTTGGGGTGCCTGGGTGGCTCAGTCAGTTAAGTGTCTGCCTTCGGCTCAGGTCATGATCCCAGGGTCCTGGGATCAAGTCCCATGTCAGGCTCTCTGCTTGGCAGGAGGCCTGCTTCTCCTTCTCCCTCTGCCTGCTGCTCCCACTGCTTGTGCTCTCTCTCTGTCAAATAAATAAAATCTTTATAAAATGTACAAAGCTTGATTAAAAAATAATTTATTGCTGAAAAATGCTAACCATCATCCGAGCTTTCAGTGAGTTGTAATATTAATGCTGGTGAAGGGTCCTGTCTCGATGTTGATGGCTGCTGACCCATCATGGTGGTGGTTGCTGAAGGTTGGGGTGGCTGTGGCAATTTATTAAGATAACAGTGAAATTTGCTGCATCACTACTTCGTATTTACCCCAAAGATACAAATGTAGGGATCCGAAGGGGTACGTGCACCCTGATGTTTATAGCAGCAATGTCCACAATAGCCAAACTGTGGAAAGAGCCAAGATGTCCATCGACAGATGATAAAGAAGATGTGGTACATATACACAATGGAATATTCAGCCATCAAAAGGAATGAGATCTTGCCATTTGCAACAACGTGGATGGAACTGGAGGGTGTTATGCTGAGTGAAATAAGTCAACCAGAGAAAGACATGTATCATATGACCTCACTGATATGAGGAATTCTTAATCTCAGGAAACAAACTGAGTGTTACTGGAGTGGTTGGGGGTGGGAGGGATGGGGTGTCTGGGTGATAGACATTGGGGAGGGTATGTGCTACGGTGAGCGCTGTGAATTGTGCAAGACTGTTGAATCACAGTTCTGTATTTCTGAAACAAATAACGCAACATATTTTAAGAAAAAAGAAAAAGAAGATAACAGGAGAGGAAGAAAAGGGGAGTATGTCAGAGGGGGAGAGGAACCATGAGAGATGATGGACTCTGAAAAACAAACTGAGGGTTCTAGAGGGGAGGGGGGTAGGGGGATGGGTTAGCCTGGTGATGGGTATTGAGGAGGGCACGTTCTGCATGGAGCACTGGGTGTTATGAACAAACAATGAATCATGGAACACTGCACCAAAAACTAATGATGTAATATATGGTGATTAACATAACAATAAAAAAAATAAAAAAAAAATAATGCAATATATGTTAAGGAAAAAAAAGAAGAAGATAGCAGGAGGGGAAGAATGAAGGGGGGTAAATCGGAGAGGGAGATGAACCATGAGAGATGATGGACTCTGAAAAACAAACAGGGTTCTAGAGGGGAGGGGGGTGGGGGGATGGGTTAGCCTGGTGATGGGTATTAAAGAGGCCACGTTCTGCATAGAGCACTGGGTGTTATGCACAATGAATCATGAAACACTACATCAAAAACTAATGATGTAATGTATGACGATTAACATAATAAAAAATTTAAAGAAAAAAATAAATGCCCAATCCTATGGAAAAAAAAATTTTTGCTGCATCAGTTGACTCTTCCTTTCATGCATGATTTCTCTGGAGCATGCAGTAGTATTTGATAACGTTTCACCCATAGTAGAACTTCTCTCAAAATTGTAGTCAGTCCTTTCAAACCCTGCCACTATTTGATCTACTAAGTTTATGTAATATTCTAAGTCCTTTGTTGTCATTTTAACATTCTTCCCAGCATCTTCACCGGGAGTACATTCCATCTCAAGAAAGCGCTTTCTTAGCTCATCCATAAGAAGCAACTCTTCATCCGTTAAGGTTTTGTCGTGAGATTGCAGTGCAGTCGTACTTTTAGGCTCTACTTCTAATTCGGCTTCTCTGGCTATTTCTGGCCCATTTGCACTTACTCCTCCACTGAAGTCCTGAACCCCTCAAAAATCATCAAACTTCAAAGTTTGAAAAATTGCAAGAATTACCAAAATGTGACTCAGATGTCAAGTGAGCAAATGCTGTTGAAAAAAAGGTGCTAATAGGTTTGCTTGGCACAGGGTTGCTGCAAACCTTTAGTCTGTTTGAAAACAAAAGGAGGGGGGCAGTATTAGCAAAGCACAGTACAATGAGGTTTGCTTGTACTGACATTTATGAGAAAATGCAACTAGGCTGGTTCTGGGTATATGAAAAAACTGGACTAGAACTAAGAGCTGCTCTAGGGCAAAGAACCTTGGCTGAGGTGACTCAGAACAAGAAACAAAAGCAAATTGTTTTGTCCTTCTCCAGCCTTGTGGTCTTCCTCTAACGCCCCCTAATGGTGAGCCTTGCGGGGAGCGTCTGGCCCCACAGAAATCAGATTTGCAGAGTCCCAGTCCCAACCCCAGCATAATAGAGCCATACAGAAGGGTAGGTTTGAAACTCAGAGTTAATGTCTTAATGACCAGTATATAAAACGAAAAGAAAGCCCACCAACCATCATAAAACATCTTTCAATTTTTGCAGCTTAACTTCCTTATGTGAATTCATCTAATGTAGTTTCAGCATTATTCTGTATATACTTGATACTAAATCAATTCTTTTTGATATTTCTGCATTGTATTCATCATCTTTATGTTAATGGTACACTGTTTTGCAGTACGGTAATTTATTAAATTGTTCCCCTAAAGCTGGGCATTTAAATACTTTCTAATTGATGGTTACTGTAGGTAAAACTTGAGCATCGTTGTGTACACACTTTTTTCCTTCTATTTAATATTGCTGGGAGTGGAATTACTATTTTAACAGATAGGAAATTTTTTTTTTTTTTAATGGAGACTCCATGTCCAGCTTGGAGCCCAACGTGGAGCTTGAACTCATGACCCTGAGATCTAGACCTGAACTGAAATTAGAAGTTAGACACTTAACCTACTGAGCCACCCAGGTGCTCCAAAGATATGAGCATTTTATGTGTCGCTTTATTGCTTTTCAAGAGCAGTTTATGCTACCATCAGCAATAAATGAATATACCTGTTCAGCCTGTAAATACTGATTTTTAGGCATCCCAGTGAAATCGTGGGAAAAACAAAGGCATATATTTTTGGGGGCAATGGCAAAATAAATTATGGGACAGAGGGCATTTAAAACTACCTTTTTAAAATCTGTGCTTTTGCTCTTTAAACAAGAGGTATAGCTACAATGTAAAGCTAAAAGATTTCTTAGCTTATTCTTCCTTAGGCTATAATTTTCTTATGAAATAATTATTTAAGACAGTGGTTCTCAAAGTTTGGTCCCTGACCCAGCAGCATTGGCCACATTGTTAGAAAAGTAACTCCTTGGCTTCCTCCACGATTAGATCAACTCTAGATCTACTGATTCAGAAATTCTAAGGGGGGAGCCCAGCAATCTGTTTTATGAAGGCTTCCAGGAGATTCTGACATGCTAAAATTGAAGTACCACTAAAAGAAGGTGGACTCCTTAGAAATGGCTTAGCACTTTAATTCCATTACATTTAAAGAACTCTTTCACGTTGTATTGAGAAATAATAAATTTTTTTAACCTAAGGCTATTTTAACATGAAAGCATGTTTTTCCTGCACCTTGAACTTGACGAATGTTAGCAAAGTGTCTTCAAAAGTAAAATACGGAGGTTACAACATGGATTCAGTTTATAATCTGTGTTTGCGAGTAGACTGTTTTTTAAAATTTTTTATTGTTATGTTAATCACCATAGATTATATCATTAGTTTTTGATGTAGTGTTCCATGATTCATTGTTTGTGCATAACACCCAGTGCTCCATGCAGAATGTGCCCTCTTTAATACCCATCACCAGGCTAACACATCTCCCCAACCCCCCTCCCCTCTAGAACCCTCAGTTTGTTTTTCAGAGTCCATTGTCTATCATGGTTCGTCTCCCCCTCCGATTTACACCCTTCATTCTTTGCCTCCTACTAACTTCTCCTTCTTTTTCTTTTTTTTCCTTAACATATATTGCATTATTTGTTTCAGAAGTACAGATTCAACAGACTTACACAATTCACAGCACTCACCATAGCACATACCCTCCCCCAATGTCTATCACCCAGCCACCCCATCCCTCCCACCCTCCACCACTCCAGCAACGCTCAGTTTGTTTCCTGAGATTAAGAATTCCTCATATCAGTGAGGTCATATGATACATGTCTTTCTCTGGTTGACTTATTTCACTCAGCATAACACGCTCCAGTTCCATCCACGTCGTTGCAAATGGCAAGATCTCATTCCTTTTGATGGCTGCATAATATTCCATTGTGTATATATACCACATCTTCCTTATCCATTCATCTGTCGATGGACATCTTGGCTCTTTCCACAGTTTGGCTATTGTGGACATTGCTGCTATAAACATTGGGGTACGTGTACCCCTTCGGATCCCTATATTTGTATCTTTGTGGTAAATACCCAGTAGTGCAATTGCTGGATCGAACGGTAGCTCTAATTTCAACTGTTTGAGGAACCTCTATACTGTTTTCCAGAGGGGTTGCACCAGCTTGCATTCCCACCAACAGTGTAGGAGGGTTCCCCTTTCTCCGCATCCCCGCCAACATCTGTCGTTTCCTGACTTGTTAATTTTAGCCATTCTGACTGGTGTGAGGTGGTATCTCATTGAGGTTTTGATTTGGATTTCCCTGATGCTGAGCGATGTTGAGCACTTTTTCGTGTGTCTGTTGGCCATTTGGATGTCTTCTTTGGAAAAATGTCTGTTCATGTCTTCTGCCCATTTCTTGATTGGATTATTTGTTCTTTGGGTGTTGAGTTTGAGAAGTTCTTTATAGATTTTGGATACTAGCCCTTTATCTGATATGTCATTTGCAAATATTTTCTCCCATACTGTCGGTTGTCTTTTGGTTTTGTGGACTGTTTCTTTTGCTGTGCAAAAGCTTTTTATCTTGAGGAAATCCCAATAGTTCATTTTTACCCTTGCTTCCCTTGCCTTTGGCGATGTTTCTAGGAAGAAGTTGCTGCGCCTGAGGTCGAAGAGGTTGCCGCCTGTGTTCTCCTTTAGGATTTTGATGGACTCCTCTCTCACATTTAGATCTTTCAACCATTTGGAGTCTATTTGTGTGTGTGGTGTAAGGAAATGGTCCAGTTTCATTCTTCTGCATGTGGCTGTCCAATTTTCCCAACACCATTTGTTGAAGAGACTGTCTTTTTGCCATTGGACATTCTTTTCTGCTTTGTCAAAGATGAGTTGCCCATAGAGTTGAGGGTCCATTTCTGGGCTCTCTATTGTGTTCCATTGATCGATGTGTCTGTTTTTGCACCAGTACCATACTGTCTTGATGATGACAGCTTTGTAATAGAGCTGGAAGTCCGGAATTGTGATGCCGCCAGCTTTGCTTTTCTTTTTCAATATTCCTCTGGCTATTCGGGGTCTCTTCTGGTTCCATACAAATTTTAGGATTATTTGTTCCATTTCTTTGAAAAAAGTGGATGGTATTTTGATGGGGATTGCATTGAATGTGTAGATTGCTCTAGGTAGCTTTGACATCTTCACAATGTTTGTTCTTCCAATCCATGAGCATGGAACGTTTTTCCATTTCCTTGTGTCTTCTTCAGTTTCTTTCATGAGTATTTTATAGTTTTCTGAGTACAGATCCTTTGCCTCTTTGGTTAGATTTATTCCTAGGTATCTTATGGTTTTGGGTGCAATTGTAAATGGGATCGACTCCTTGATTTGTCTCTCTTCTGTCTTGTTGCTGGTGTATAGGAATGCCACTGATTTCTGTGCATTGATTTTATATCCTGCTACTTTACTGAATTCCTGTATGACTTCTAGTAGTTTTGGGGTGGAGTCTTTTGGGTTTTCCACATACAGTATCATATCATCTGCAAAGAGTGAGAGTTTGACTTCCTCTTTGCCGATTTGGATGCCTTTGATTTCTTTTTGTTGTCTGATTGCTGTGGCTAGGACTTCTAATACTATGTTGAATAGCAGCGGTGAGAGTGGACACTCCTGCTGCATTCCTGACCTTAGGGGAAAAGCTCTCAGTTTTTCCCCATTGAGAATGATATTCTCTGTAGGTTTTTCATAGATGGCTTTTATGATATTGAGGTATATACCCTCTATCCCTATACTCTGAAGAGTTTTGATCAAGAAAGGATGCTGTACTTTGTCAAATGCTTTCTCTGCATCTATTGAGAGCATCATATGATTCTTGTTCTTTCTTTTGTTAATGTATTGTATCACGTTGATTGATTTGCGGATGTTGAACCAACCTTGCAACCCAGGGATAAATCCCACTTGGTCATGGTGAATAATCCTTTTAATGGACTGTTGGATCCTATTGGCTAGTATTTTGGTGAGAATTTTTGCATCCATGTTCATCAAGGATATTGGTCTGTAATTCTCCTTTTGGATGGGGTCTTTGTCTGGTTTTGGGATCAAGGTAATGGTGGCCTCATAAAATGAGTTCGTAAGTTTTCCTTCCATTTCTATTTTTTGGAACAGTTTCAGGAGAATAGGTATTAATTCTTCTTGAAATGTCTGGTAGAATTCCCCTGGGAAGCCATCTGGCCCTGGGCTTTTGTTTCTTGGGAGATTTTTGATGACTGCTTCAATTTCCTTAGTGGTTAGAGCTCTGTTCAGGTTTTCTATTTCTTCCTGGTTCAATTTTGGTAGTTGATACATCTCTAGGAATGCACCCATTTCTTCCAGGTTATCTAATTTGCTGGCATAGAGTTGCTCATAGTGAGTTCTTATAATTGTTTGTATTTCTTTGGTGTTGGTTATGATCTCTCCTCTTTCATTCATGATTTTGTGGATTTGGGTCATTTCTCTTTTCTTTTTGATAAGTCTGGCCAGGGGTTTATCAATCTTGTTAATTCTTTCAAAGCACCAGCTCCTAGTTTCGTTGATCTCTTCTACTGTTCTTTTGGTTTCTAGTTCATTGATTTCTGCTCCCATCTTTATTATTTCTCTTCTCCTGCTGGGTTTAGGCTTTAGTTGCTGTTTTTTCTCTAGCTCCTTTAGGTGTAGGGTTAGGTTGTGTATACGAGACCTTTCTTGTTTCTTGAGAAAGGCTTGTATTGCTATATACTTTCCTCTTAGGACTGCCTTGGCTGTATCCCAAAGATTTTGAACAGTTGTGTTTTCATTTTCATTGGTTTCTGTGAATTTTTTTTAAATTCTTCTTTAATATCCTGGTGGACCCATTCATTCTTTAGTAGGATGCTCTTTAGCTTCCATGTATTTGAGTTCTTTCTGACTTTCCTCTTGTGATTGAGTTCTAGTTTCAAAGCATTGTGGTCTGAAAATATGCAGGGAATAATCCCAGTCTTTTGGTAGCAGTTGAGACCTGATTTATGACCTAGAATGTGATCAATTCTGGACAGTGTTCCATGGGCACTAGAGAAGAATGTGTACTCCGTTGCTTTGGGATGGAATGTTCTGAATATGTCTGTGAAGTCCATTTGGTCCAGTGTTTCATTTAAAGTCTTTATTTCCTTGTTGATCTTTTGCTTAGATAATCTGTCCATTTCAGTCAGGGGGTGTTAATGTCCCCTACTATTATTGTATTTTTGTCAATGTGTTTCTTCGCTTTTGTTATTAATTGCCTTATATAATTGGCTGCTCCCATGTTAGGGGCATAGATATTTACAATTGTTAGATCTTCTTGTTGGATAGACCCTTTAAGTAGGATGTAGTGTCTTTCCTCATCTCTTATTACAGTCTTTGTTTTAAAATCTAATTTGTCTGATATAAGGATTGCCACCCCAGCTTTCTTTTGGTGTCCATTAGCATGGTAAATTGTTTTCCACCCCCTCACTTTCAATCTGGGGGTGTCTTTGGGTCTAAAATGAGTCTCTTGCAGACAGCATATCGATGGGTCTTGTTTTTTAATCCAGTCTGATAGCCTGTGTCTTTTGATTGGGGCATTTAGCCCATTTACATTCAGGGTAACTATTGAAAGATATGAATTTAGTGCCTTTGTATTGCCTGTAAGGTGACTGTTACTGTATGTTGTCTGTGTTCCTTTCTGATCTATGCTGCTTTTAGGCTCTCTCTTTGCTTAGAGCACCCCTTTCAATATTTCTTGGAGGGCTGGTTTCGTGTTTGCAAATTCCTTTAGTTTTTGTTTGTCCTGGAAGCTTTTAATCTCTCCTTGTATTTTCAATGAGAGCCTAGCTGGATATAGTATTCTTGGCTGCATATTTTTCTCATTTAGTGCTCTGAATCTATCATGCCAGTCCTTTCTGGCCTGCCAGGTCTCTGTGGATAGGTGTGTTGCCAATCTAATGTTTCTACCATTATACGTTACATATCTCTTCTCCCGAGCTGCTTTCAGGATTTTCTCTTTGTCTCTGAGACTCGTAAGTTTTAGTATTAGGTGTCGGGGCATTGACCTATTTTTATTGATTTTGAGAGGGGTTCTCTGTGCCTGCTGGATTTTGATGCCTGTTTCCTTCCTCACATTAGGGAAGTTCTCTGCTATTATTTGCTCCAATATACCTTCTGCCCCTCTCTCTCTTTCTTCTTCTTCTGGGATCCCAATCATTCTAATGTTGTTTCGTCTTATCGTATCGCTTATCTCTTGAATTCTGCCCTTATGATCCTGTAGTTGTTTATCTCTCTTTTTCTCAGCCTCTTTATTTTCCATCATTTGGTCTTCTGTATTGCTGATTCTCTCTTCTGCCTCATTTATCCTAGCAGTTATTGCCCCCATTTTTGATTGCAGCTCATGAATAGCCTTTTTTATTTTGACTTGGTTAGATTTTAGTTCTTTTATTTCTCCAGAAAGGGTTTCTCTAATAACTTGCATGCTTTTTTCAAGCCCAGCTAGTATCTTTAAAGTCATGATTCTGAACTCTAGGTCCGACATCATACTAATGTCTGTATTGAGTAGGTCCCTGGCAGACGGTACTACCTCTTGTTCTTTTTGCTGAGGTGATTTTTTTCGCCTTGTCATTTTGTCCAGAGGAGAATAGATGAATGAGAGAACAAAATGCTAACAGGTTAACAACGTCCCCAGCAAATATACTCTATACAAAATCAGAAAAGACCTGAAACCAGGGGAAAAGAAAGGGAAAGAAAGAAAAAAGAAAGAGAAGAAAAGAAAAAGAAAATGATAAAAACAAACAAAAACAGGACAAAACAAACAAAAACAGAATATGATCAAATATGATCAGGCTAGTGCATAGATCAGTGCCACACACTAGATTTTGGGTGTATTTTGGTCTGTTAGAAGAAAGTGCCTCCTAAAATTTTAAAGGAAGAAAGACTTATATATGTACAAAATAAGGGTTGATACAATGAAGGGATGGAAAATGACTGTAAAGATGAAAATTATAAAAGATTTTATAGAAGGAATTGATAAGATAAGTAGTTGTTTGAAAAAGAAAGAGGAAGATTTAAAAAAAAAGAAAAAAGTAAAGGAAAAAAATGGGAGAGAATATGATCAGGCAGGAGACTAGAACAAAACCATACACTAGTGATTTAGGGTATATTTTTATCTGTTAGAAGAAACTGTATCTTAAAATTTTAAAGCGAGAACAACTTATATATATATGCCAAAAATAAGGGTAACTTCTATGAAGGGATAAAATATGTTTCTAAAAATGAAAAATAAAAAATGTTTTTTTAAAAAAGGGATTGATAAGATGTTGGTTGAAAAACGGAAAAAGAAAAATTAAAAAAGAAGTTAAAAAAATTAACTTTGAAAAAGTAATGAATCATGGTAAAAAAAGCCATGAATTCTATGTGTAGTATTCCCCTAGCGCTAGAGTTCTCCCGTTCTCCTTGATCAGTAAACTTGGTCTTGGCTTGCTGGCTGTTCCTGCTGATCTTCTGGGGGAGGGGCCTTTTGCCGTGGTTCCCAAATATCTTTGCTGGAGGTGGAACTGCCCCGCCCTTGTTGGTCCGGGCTAAGCAAGCTGCTCGGGTTGCTCTCAGGAGCTTTTGTTCCCTGCAAGTTCTCAGTACAGCTTTGGAGGACCAGGGTGAAAATGGCGGCCTCCCAATCTCTGCCCGGAGGAGCTGAGAACTCGGGGCCCCGCTCCTCAGTGAGTCCCCAGAGAAAAGCAGTCACTCCCGTCTCCCCAGTCTCTGGCCGCACTCCGTGCTCACCCGGCCTGTGACCGAGCGTTTCTGTCTCTGGCACCCGACTCCGTGTGGAGTCTCCAAACCCAGCAGATCCCTGCGGTGCGCTCCCGTGCCGCTCCTCCCAGGGGAGGAAGGGGAGTCTCCCCAGATCTGCTGCTTATTGAGTCCCTGCTGAAGGAGCAGTGGCCTTACTGGGCCGCGGATCACAGTTTATGGCAACCCCAAGCTGAGAGCCCGCGCCTCGGCTCCATCTCTGCAGCTGGCTTCCCCGCTCTGATACCTGGGAGCTCTGCCGCACTCAGGCACCCCCGGTCTTTCTGTGACCCCGAGGGTCCTGAGACCACACTGTCCCGGGAGGATTCCACCCCCTGCTTAGCCACTGCAGCGACGTCCCTCAGCGGAGCCGGCTTCTAAAAGTTCCGATTTTGTGCTCCACGGCTCTATCACTTGCCAGAAGAGGCCGACGTAGGCCCCCTCTCCCACCGTCTATCCTCCCGAATATCGCCTGGGATTCACTTCTTCGCATGTCCTACCTTCCAGTAAGCAGTCGCTTTTCTGTTCAGAGAGTTGTTGCTTTTCTTCTCTTCGATCTCCTGTTGAGTTCGTAGGTGTTCAGAATGGTTTGATCCCTATCCAGCTGAATTCCTGAGACCAGACGAAATCCAGGTCTCCTACTCCTCCGCCATCTTGCTCCTCGAGTAGACTATTTTTAATTCTTGTAGTTATTTGCAATTGTTCCTGAGGCACTGAGGCAAAGAAATTAAACTGTACTCAGAAGAGAATTGCAAGGTTTCTAAATACTGTCCCAAACATATTCAAGTTTTAAAAACTTAAAATATTAAAAGTAGAATGAACATATGATCCAGTAATGCCACTCCTGGGTATTTATCAGAAGAAAATGAAAACACTTACTCGCAAAGATAAATGCACCCTCGTGTTCATTGCAGATTTAATTATAATAGCCAAGATGTAGAAACAACTTAAGCGTCCATAAACAGGTGAATAAAGAGAATGTGACACATATATGTATGTATAGATATGTGTGTGTGTATGCATGCACATGCAATGGAATATTAGCCATAAAAAATGGAATTTTGCCATTTGTGACAACATGGACGGACCTTGAAGTCATTATTATGCTAAGTGAAGTAAGTCAGAGAAAAACAAATACTCTAAGATCTCACTTGTATGTGGAACTTAAAAAAAAAACAAAAAACAAGCCCTGAGCTCACAGGGACAGAGAACAGATTGGTGTTTGCCAGAAGTGGGGGGTTGGTGTGTGTGTGTGGTCCAAATGGGTGAAGGGGGTCAAAAGGTACAAACCTCAAGTCCTACAATAAATAAATCATGGGGATGTAATATACAGCATGTTACTGTGGTTAATAATACTGTTTTACATATTCAAAAGTTGCTAAGATTGAAGATCTTAAAAGTTCTCAACACAGGAAAAAAAGTTTTGTAACTATGTATGGTGATGGATGTTACCTAGACTTATAGTGGTGATCACTTTGCAATAGATATAAATATTGAATCATTACATTGTACACCTGAAACTAATATGTCCATTACATGTCAAAAAAAGAAAGTTCATGTATGTAAAAGCCATAAGCACAATGCCTAGACCAGTTATTATCAATAGGTGTTAGCATTACTCTTGATAGGGTTGTTACTATAATTTGGCCCAAAGTCCCTAACATATTGTTGGAAACCTAAGAGACACTTGATACATGCATATTAATTAATATCTTCAGGTCATTTAGTCAGTTAACTCACATTTACAAGAAGTAAGTTAAAGTATTCAAGTAATTTGAGGCAAAATACCATTTCACCTTACATATCAAAATGCGGGAGGAATAGGTTATTCTGACCCTTGATCTAGGTAATCATACTTGTTCATGATTTCCTCATGCATAGAGAATAATTGCATTGACTGTGGCATGGAAGATTTAGAATGGACAAATAATAGGATATCTGAAGAATAAACTCAAAATATAAAGAATTACAAAGGCCTAGGACAACCAGATATTACCAGCCAAGGGTATCACAGCATTTTAAGTGTGATAAGGTCATCATCAGGATAATAATAATAGTGATAATAATAACTTGGCATATACAATATTTTACTTCATCACAATAGACAAATCTTATAAGTGATCTGAGAAATCTCACCACCCTACCCCTTCATTTTACAGATCAGTAAGCTGAGTCTCAGAAAGGTGAAGTCATTTGGCTACAGCGAGCTATAATGCAGAATATGATGAATTAAGACAGACTCAAACCAAGGAACTTAGAAGTTCAGAGGAGGAAGAAATTACTTGTGATGTAGATGATAAATGAATACTTCAAAGAGATGGTGACATAAAATCTATGGATGGAAAGAAGGATCAAATTTAAACAGGCAGAAAAAAAAGACCATTTCAGACAAAGGGAAGTAATAGAATAGGCAAAACAAAGGACCCAGTTGACTGGAGCATAATGCATATGAAAAGGGCAGCGGATGATAAGATTGGAATGGGGCAAAAAAAAAAAAAAATGTTTTAAGGTAATTACATCCTTATTTGTGCAGAGCTTTAAATTTTCTAAGCTTTCTAGATTCATTATGTTAGGACTTAGGGTTGCAAGTAACAACAATGTGACTCAAACCAGTTAAAAAGAATTTTTCAAATCATATACCCAAAGCATGGGAAGTTGGGGGTCAGGCTGAGATTCTTCCATACAGTTAGGAACCTGGTTGCCCAAAACTCCCTGGATCAAATGATGATGATGATGATGATGATGATGATGATGATGAAGCAGCAGCAGCAGCAGCAGCACAGTGACACAATTAGAAAGTGGCAAAACAGGACTCAAACTCAGGAAGTCTGCCTCCAGAGTCTATGTTCTAGTAATAAGGGGCTAGTCAAGAGTGGTCAAAAGGACCATTTATAGAGTTGAGAACTTCTTTTTTTTTTTAAGATTTATTTATTTGACAGAGTGACACAGTGAGAAAGGGAACACAAGCAGGGAAGTGGGAGAAGGAGAAGCAGGCTTCCTGCAGAGCAGGGAGCCCGACGCGGGACTCAATCCTAGGACCCCGGGATCATGACCTGAGCCGAAGGCAGATGCTTAACTGACTGGGCCACCCAGGCGCCCCTAGAATTGAGAACTTCTATTTGAACCACGTAATTAGAGCACAGAAAGGAGCATTTTCCAGGAGGCGTAAGGTGTTGTTTTGAGCAGAGAATACAGTATCAGGCATTAAAACATAAGCTGAATCATATTAAAATTTTTAAGAGTTTGAGCAGAACTTGATTCGAATCAGGCACCGTGCAATCTAGTAGATAGAATCTACAAGGGGTATACAAACTGAAAGACTTTTATAGGTAGAAGGGGACAGGAACAATAAGTTATACTGGGTTAAAAAAAAAAAGTGGGTTGCTTAATGCAAGTTCACTTTTCTTTAGGGGATTCCAAATGTCTATCAGGCAGATTACCCTAACTGTAGTGCTCATCAGGTGATTCCTGATGGACTGGTTTAAGATTCTGTTTCCAGGAAAGCCAAAACTAATTAAGTTTTGGTTTGGTGATGGGGGGCTTAGCATAAGCAACTCCATTTTGGACCTGTTGTCTTTTTTTTTTTTTTTTTAACAGGACACTAAATCTAACTTGGACAGTTACTGTTCACTGTGAGTCATGTTTACTGGACACACTTCGCAGCTTTAGATGTTTAGGTAATTTGCTTCAGATAATCCAGCAATTCAGGAGCAGAGTTGGAACTAAAATTAGGTCTTCTGATTCAGAGATCAGTGTGCTTTTCATTATAAAATTCTGTAGTTTCTAATCCATCCTATTCTCTTACTCAGTGAATTAATTTGTCCTTCCAGGTGTATTCCTGCTGCAGTTGTATGAGTTTTTCTGCCTTGGCTGGATAGACCCTATGTCAGCTCTTCTTTTTCCCTTTACTCACCCAGCCCTCCCTCAGGCTTAGGCAAGATTAAAGGGCACCTTGTTGTGCTTGGTGAACACTTGGATCATAGCAAGTAATTTATTTACTTCTAGTTGTTGATTGGCACGTATGTGTCCGCACCAGAATGGAAGTATGGTAAGGACAGAATTGAGTTTTTATATGCAGGCACATCTAATGTGAATCACACAGTGAGACTGTAATATATACTTGAATGGTTAAATAGTTTGAGACTGTTGATTTATTCATTTCACAAATTGCTATTGAACAACTCTCCTGAAAGACATTGTGAGAGGTTAATTGAAAATAAGAGACTCTGGCCTCAAGGGATTCGCTGTCTTAACAGAAGAGACAAGTCGTGAGTCATAAATAACTATAATACAAGGTAGAAATTTGGGCCTAGAGTAAAAGCAATCCTTGCTAGAATGAAAACCTTCCCTATTCTCAATGTCAGGAAATGACTAGCGAATGCAACTCAGGTCTGCTCCTCTGAAATAGATTTCTATTGAAGGGAATCAGAATGGAAATTTCATTCAGTCTCCACTGCCCCCACTTATATGGACCTCCAATTGCCAGGTTATTGTTTTCTGTTGCTAATGTTAGTTTATTTACCTTTGTAAGTAAACCTTTGTACTAACCTAACAAATCCACTTTAGGAAAATAATATGTACCTTGCTGGGTTAATAGTACCTTATTGGGTTGTGGTAAGAATTAAATACGTCAACACATTTTACATAATAAGTATCCAAAATGTTTCTCTTGGCACTGGGCATGTTAAAATCAGCTTGGAAAATTCCACATTGAAAACCAGAGTATCAGTAAAAACATATATTTGACAAATTGAATTGTTACACTGTATGAAAGAATGTCCTTGTTAGGCTACAAACATGCACTTAGGAGGCTGTTCATGGAATGGCCTGGGCCTCCACTGGCTTTTACATACCGTCCCAGACTTGTTTGAAACCAGACTTCCTTGCATCAGTGATGTGAAATCTCAAAGTTATAACTCAAGCAATTGATGACAGTATACCTTGTAAGACAATCAGATGACTAGATTCAGAGTATTGCCTTATTTGAAATCCTTTCTCCTGGAGGGGAGCCGTATATTCCGCTCCCAATATAGAGCCTCTTCAGCATAAAGATTATCTTCAGCTGGTTATTTTTAAGAAACAACAGACATAGGAAAATGTCTGAAAACACAATAGAAGTGACACTTTTGTAAGAGACATTTACATTTATAAGGGAAATCTTCATTTGTAAGGGTGTCTCCTTCTTTGTACCAAGAAGAGGAGGATGACTCAATTTCTAGAAACACGAATAGAGAAGGCAAGGACTTAAATCTGCAAAACAACCTTAACCTTGTTTACTTTGCTTTGCCTGGTAACCTCCCATAACTGGCCTCCTTTCTCCCGAAATCTCTCTTTTGTCTTTAACTAAAGGTGTTATTCTAGTGGCAGCTTGGGTCATTTCAGGGACTTACTTAGCTTTCCTGGGTCCCTCCCATGTATATAGGAGGTATACATGTTATTAAACTTCTGTTTTTCTTCTCTTAATCTGTCTTTTATTACAGGGAGTTTCCATCGAGAACCTAGAAGGGTAGAAGAAAAGTTATTTTTTCTCCCCTACACTCCCTTTTCCCTAAATAGTTAATTCTAAATTTACTTCTCAAAGAAACCTGCTGAATGCATTCCTAAGGGACCTGGCTCTCCCTTGCAAGGCAAGCAAATAAATTGAGCTTTGTTTCTTATCATTTAACACCTGTCCTCTGGCTTCCTCTAACTGTGGAAGAGGTACATGTCTCTCTGTATCTTAGCTGAAAAGACATGAATATATTGGGGAAATCCATCATAGAATATAAAATCCTCAGTCTAATAAAGTGCTCAAGAGAATGATGATATTAAATCTTTATGGACTGTGAAATCATAGTATTTGCTACTAAAAGAATAGAACAGCTTTGAGATATTTCAGAAATGAGAAGAAGCATGCCATTTTTAAGTGTGAAAATTAAACCAACAGTTTCATTTGTTAAGGTGTATTCTATATTTTGTTAAAGTTTTGTTTGCTTGTTAGTTTGTCCTTCCTCTGCCTTGTCAATTTGCACACATTGGAGCACTCTTAAAGAGAATTTGGATAAATGATATTGGAGACTTCTGTTTCCTCTTTTTTATTTAACTTTTTCTGGGTAGAATTATGTTGAAAAGAACATCAAGGGGTTTTAAAACATAAAAAAAGCAACTTGAAGGGTAAGAGTAGAAATAAATGTGGAAGGAGAGAGACTCCAATCCATTTTGCTCTCTTATTTTTTTTTTTAAGATTTTTTATTTATTTATTTGACAGAGACATAGCGAGAGAGGGATCACAAGCAGGGGGAGTGGGAGAGGGAGGAGCAGGCTTCCGGAGGAGCAGGCTTCCCGCGGAGCAGGGAGCCCCATGTGGGGCTCGATCCCAGGACCCTGGGACCATGACCTGAGCTGAAGGCAGACGCTTAATGACTGAGCCACCCAGGTGCCCCCATTTTGCTCTCTTTTATCAGGTTAAGGTGGAAATGGTTTGAAGAACTTGTAGGCATATAAGGCTTCCCTCCAAGCTGCATAATGGGTAGTCTCCTTTCCAAGGGCCGAAATACATTAAAGATGTGATTCTAAGAAGATAATTGAACTTTCGTCTTACCTGCCTACCTACCATCTCAAATTTATCCCTTTTAATGTCTTCCTCTTTCTTTTACTCCATCCTTTATCCCTTCCTTCTGCTCCCTCCCTTCCTCACCTCCCACTCCTATACATCATCCCTTATCACTGTAGGATAGGAAAAAAATTTTGTCTACTCTTCAAGGTTCTACCAGCTAGTCTAAGAATTAAGTGGACAGGAGACAGATTAATAGGGAAAAAAAAGTTCTGTTATGTGTGCATGGAGGTACAATAATGAAATAGAGACACAAAGAAATGACCAAGGCAGGTGGTTTCTATACATTTTAGATAAGGAGACAATAAATTTGTGAGAAATTGATAGGACAAAGAAAATTTAGGTTTAGGAGCTTTAGTTAGTAAGCAATTCTAAACAATTTGGGCTGGGGTGGTAAATTTGTGAAAGTAACAAGGGCTGTTTATACAGCCTTTTTGGCTCTGAATTCTGTGTCTTTGGTGATAAGGATATCTCTTTACCCCCTGGTACAGGGAGGGTTCCTTTCACAAGCGAGATTTATTTCCTGTTTCCTGGAGACAAAGAGGGGTTAGAGTGTTCTTCCACGGAGTGTTTCTTAAGTACCTTTTATTTGAAATAATCAATATGCCCTAGTGGCATGTTTAGGACAGCCTTTCCTTGGCCCCTATACCATCCTTTAGCTTGTGTCTTCTTTCCCAGCCTTCTCTATTTAAAATTGCTTATTGTAATAATTATTCAGACAGTGCAACAACTTTCAACATACAACTAATGCCATGTAAGTCTGGAGAGAAATGAATTAGTTGCTTTTTAATTAGTTAAGAAGCAGTGGGCAAGTTTGACCAAATACTTAGCAGTTAGAAAATGAAAAACAAGAATCCCACATTTTGTGTTAGTAGAGATGATGACTGCACTATGCTGGGGTTGATGACTATCCTATCTTTTCTTTGCAGATAAAAGGCAGATGTAATGTCTGTGTAACTCTAAAGGAGTGGGCTCTGTGGTTGACTGTTATCTTTAAAAGCCGCAGTAACAATTCCCCTTTTGTGCTGGCTTCTTTTAAGGAAGTTTTATAAACCTCAGCATAATTACTGCCAAAAAATTAAAGGTTTCCTGGAAGACTGAGGGAAAAAGTTCTCAAACTTCCACCTTGCTTTCTGTCTCTGAAGGTATTATGTGACATGATGATGAAGAGAAGCAAGGGGTAGCAAAATTTTGCATAGCAAAATAATGACAAATAGTGCCTGGCTTTTGTGTTTACAACCAAAGCCATTCAGGCATCCTGCAAGCTTTCAGAAAGTCATTAGTTGAAAAAATATATTGATTGTTGCCAAGACCCTTAAAGAATGACTTAGAATTTTCCAGTTGATCACAGGTGACATTCTAAGAAAAATGAAATTTTCTAGACAAGAAATAATCACCAGAGATATTAAAATTATATAAAAAAATGTTGGTGCTTTCATTTGGGAAAAAAAATGGAAGCATAATCAAAATTAGCATATATGCTAGCCACAAAATGATTTTCCCACTCCCCAAATTAATTTGTTAACCATTAAAATTGATTTAATATAAGCAATATAAGAGAAAGGCAAATTTGGAAATTCTAAAATGGAATTTCGTCTACTAATAATTCTTGATCCTGGGCACATGATAATGTAAAACAACAACAACAAACCCAAGTTTTGGAGTTGAACAAGGTTGAGTTTAAAGCTCTTTGGGCCAGTTACCGGTAATGTGCCCCTAGAAAATTTCTCTTCAAACCTCTGTTTTCTTCCCTGTGAAATGGAAATAGTATCTGCCAAAATAGTTAATGAGTGCTTAATAAAAGTTATGTTTTATTCTTTAACTTTCCCTGAGGACTTGATTATTGTGTGTTGGAAGAATTAGCAATCTTATTTGTTCATTTGTTGTGCACAGCAAACCCTAAGGGCATTTCACTTTGGAGAAAACATCTGCTATTCTTAGTTTATCTGGAATGCTCTGGGTTTTGGGAAGCGAAAGGACAGACTGGATGGCTTGTCAGGACTTTGTGGGACTACAGTGATTTAGTCACTGCAAACAACGTAACCATCTATTTCTTAATGCCTATGTGGGGCAATGCCATACCTCCCTTTTCCACTTAGTGTTTCTGCTTTGGCTTCCGTTTCATGTCTGTCACTGCTTTAACTAAGCCACCTCCTGGTTAATGTGTTCAATGTGTTTGCTGCTGTGCACTCTCAGGAGCTTATTGATGTGTCACTTCGTATTATAGTAAGCTTCAGTGATAGATAAAGTACACATGTAGTAGGAACTTTCACTTTAATAATTGTTACTCACCAGTATTCACACACAGTATCATCACCAAGCAACTAAATTTCAGAAAAGCGCAAGGGAGTTATTTATTCCTGTTAAAGAGTGAGTTCTGGATTTTAGGTATGACATCATGGCAATCCTGAGAGATGGATTCATTTAGGCCCCCCACCGCAGGTCATAGATTCTACACATATAAAATGGAAGTCTGCCCTTTTCCAGATTTGACTAATAATGAGGACTAACTAAATATACTGTAAATAAAAATCACCAAATATGTAAAAATAAAACTATGCTTTGAAACTCTCATTTGAAGCTTTATTTATCAATATATACATCTTGACTTGGGCACCATAAGATCACAAAACTATTACCTAAACTGTTGGATGTTTTGGAATTTGAAAATTTGCACTCTATATTACTTTTTACAACTCATTTATTTTGACAAAAAATAAGTGTGAATCATAGAAAAAGGTTTTGGCCATATTGTTGAAGATAACATTCTTTGAGAATGGAGACCTAGGCTTAATGGAATCATTTCATTAAATAGGGAGAGAGCATCTCATCAGGCACTTGGCAAACTGTGGCTAGCTCTTTCTATTTCTGGTAATTTGCATGAGAACATGGTTACAGATGCTGGAAGTATGTCCATGTTTCTTTGTGGAAGTCTGAGGGGCAAAGCATACAAAGCAATCCCATACAAAGATGGGATTCTAGGAAAATCATTTGACCTGTCTCTGTTCGAACCAGGGCTCCTGTAAAGGATAGAATCTTAAGTGCTGAGTCTGAGCAAGAACTAGTTATTGCTGTGGACAATGGGAAGTACTGCCTTCATTTGAGAGAGCTCTGTCAAGGGCTTTGGGGAGAAAATAAAGAGACTGAAATTTATTGAGCTTCACTCTTTTAAAGGCTCTGAACATCCTTATTTTCATTTGTCAAGTTGTTTAATTCTTGGAATATTGGGTGTATTCTGTCACGGTAGGCAAGCTACACATGAAGCCAAATTATGATCACGGGGTTCTTCGGGGAGTATGGAATCAGAGTTGATTGTATACTAGGAATGTTTAATGTGTATGACAACTTCTCTGGTAAATAAATGCCTACACACATAGAGCAGAGATTTTGAGTCCTTGGGTGTGGTTTACCCCACTTCTTGGTGGATCTTGGATAGGTACATTTGCCTTTCAGACTCTCTCTTTTTTGTTTCTGTGGCTGACTACTCCCATTCTGAGAGGCATTGGCCTGGGATTGTTTCTTTAAGATGGTCGTATTAGATAGTTTTTACTGTAAAACATGCAACTTGAGGATCTCAGTGATGACAGCATCAAACATTTATTTTCAAGTTCCTGAGTCTGTAAGTCAGCCATGATTCAGCTGATCCAGGTTAAACTTAGCTGTGCCAGGATAGACACACAGCTTCTGGTCAGATTCATCTCTGTTCCTCCTGTCTTCAGGGGCCATGGCTGCCTGGAGTATGCTCTTTTAATGACAAATCACAGGAGCACAAAAAGGAAAACAGAAATATGTGATATTTCTTAAGGCCTTACCTTGGAGCTGTCACTCTGTCACTTCCCCCATACTCTGTCGACTAAATAAAGTCAGGGCCAAACCCAGCATCAATATGACAGGGAATTACGCTCTTCTTGGAAGAAGAATTAAACTGAAAAGAGTATAGATGTAAACTCTCTAAGAGAGGGAGGAGTGAAGAATTGGGAACAATGATCCAATCCGCCCTAGTGACTCTGAAGATATGTACTCTAATTCATTATGTGTCAATTTCATAGTTGTCAAAGGACTACTTCCTTTAGATTCTTGGGGTTGGCCAAGGAGCACTGCATCTCATTTTTGTGTTTTGTTCTCACCTGTGGGGCAGGTCAAGATTGGATCTTCTGCTTTGCCTTTGAGCATTTCCTTTGTAAGCCAAAGTGACTCTCATCCCTGCCACCAGGTATATTAATGATGTAAAGAATTGTGCAAGAGGTCAAAAACCTAGGGGATGCCTTACTTGGCTTGATGTCAAGGTAGATGACAAATGCTATTAAATCAGAACCTTTTTCCTTTCTGGCAAATCAGCCTCATCTGTCTTTGCTAAAGTTAATTTATGAGCCATCCCAAGGCGTTGGTGATATTTGGACATCTGTGTTTCTGCTATATTAGTTGCTCCTGAAAATTAAATTGCTCACCTCTTTCACCAAATATAAAGAAGACTGTTTTCGTTCAGGAAAATTATGAAATATACGTACATATAGGAGAGTGTATAAAACATATGTGCAGGTCAGGGCTAATTATAAAGCCTAGAGTTTTATAATTTATGAATATAATATAATTTGTTGATCTATTATGAACATTTGCATTTTTTGCAGTTTGGGACTATTTTGAACAGTGCTTCTATGAATGTTCTTGTATCTTCTGGGGGCCTTAGTTTTTCTCTTGGGAGTTTTCCTAGGATACAAAACTAGGAGTGGATTTTCTGAGTCAAAGAATAGAGACATTGAACCAGTTATGTTTCAAGCCACCATAAACATAGTGGCTTAAACCACTATTTTATTTGCTCATCAATTCAGTGGGTTAGCAGTTTGGGCTGGGTTCAGGTAGGCAGTTCTTTTGCTGGTCTCTACTGGGCTCATTCATGTGGCTGTAGTCACTTGACAGCTCAACTGAAATGGGATGGTCCTTGGGACACCTGGCTGGCTCAGTCCATGAGCATGTGACTCTTGATCTCAGGGTGGTGGGGTCAAGCCCCACGTTGGCTCTGGAGCCTACTTATAAGAAAAAAAATGAGATGGCCCAAGATTTCCTCATTCATATGTTTGGCACTTGGTGCTGGCTGATGACCAGACCCTTTATGCGTGTGGTCTCGTCCTCCTCAAGGACTATCCTGGTTTCGTCATGGAGAAGTCTCATGACAGCAGAGGGGGCAAGGGTGGAAGCTGCTGGCTTTTTGAGGTGTGGTGTGGACTCAGTATTCTCAGACCATCACATCCACCTCACTCTACTAGTTACAGCATGTCATAAGGTCATCTTGGATAAAGAGCATAGAGAAAGTCTCTATCTGTTGATGACAGCAGCATCCAAGTCGCATTACAAAGGGGGCATGCCAACAGAAATAGGTAGAATTTGTGGTCATGTTTTTCACAAGACGCATCCTTAAGTTTACTAGGTAATGATGAACCACTCTTCAATGTGGTTGTACCTTATTTTTTTTTAAGATTTATTAATTTATTTTAGAGAGAGAGAGAATACAAGTGTGGGATGGGCAGAGGGAGAGAATCTTCAAGCAGATTGCCTGCTGAGCTCAGAGCCCCATCATGGGGCTCAGTCTCATAACCTGTGAGATCATGACCCAAAATGAAACCAAGAGTCGGATGCTCAACTGACTGAGCCACCTAGGCATCCCTCAGTGTGGTTGTACTTTAAAAATTATGCACTCCAGGGGTGCCTGGGTGGCTCAGTCATTAAGTGTCTGCCTTCAGCTCAGGTCACGATCCCAGGGTCCTGGGATCGAGCCCCACATTGGGCTCCCTGCTCAGTGGGAAGCCTGCTTCTCCCTCTCCCACTCCCCCTGCTTGTGTTCCCTCTCTCGCTATATCTCTGTCAAATAAATAAATAAAGTCTTAAAAAAAAAACTTATGCACTCTGGTAGTGAATGAGAGTTTGCATTGCTGCATTTTCTTCCCAACTCTTGGTAATGTTAGATTTCTAAATTTTGCTGATCTGCTAAGGATTTAATAGCGTCTTGTGGTTTTAATTTGCTTTTTTTCTAGTTAGTAACAAAGCTGAGCATCTTATATTCATTTGCCATTTGGATTTTTTATTTTAAAAATATGCCTTCAGGTCATTTTATTTATTTATTTATTTTGACTCATGAAACTTCTCTTTCTGTGTATATTCTGGATATTAGTCCTTTGTTAATCGTGACACTTGGGGATTATCTTTTCCATCTTTTCATGGTGTCTTTTGATGAACAGAAGTTCTTAATTTTAATGTAAACCAATTTAATTGTTTTTTTTTGTTTAGTGCTGTTTGTGATTTCAGATTTATTCACAAAAATACTGCCTTACACTGATGCTATGAAGATAGTCTCCTTTATTACCATCTAAATGCTCTTAAGTTTTGGCTTTGATGCCTAGAGTTTTTTTTAATATATATATATATATATATATATATATATATATATATATATATGTAATTGGAACCAAGTTTTGTTGTAGTAGTAGTTGTTACAGATGACCATACTGAAAGATAGGTTATAGACTCAGGTAATGGAAGTAAAAATATCTGCTTAAATTGAAAAAAAAAAATGTATTTATGTGTGTCCTGACAACATAAATTGTTTTGAAAGAAGCAAGCCTGCAAGAACCCAAGCCCACATGCTTCTCTCAATACTTTGATAAGGACCTTTTCTTCCCTCTCCTGGGAGGCGTGGCTGAGAGAGTATGGAGGAGGAAGCTCAGTGGATTTCTTCCTTTCTTTGCCATTGTGGAGGAAAGTGAAAGTTCTTTTCCCTTTGGAGAAACTTACGGACTAGATAATGTTTTCCCATCTTTGGCATATATTTCTCTTCACCACTGAAGGAGTGAGTCAAACAGAAATGTTATTTAGGCTTACTTTGCTCATATGAATAAATTCCTTGTAAAACTCCTGAGCCAGGAAAGTAAGTAAATAATTGGCCGGACTAGAGTGCCTTGTAAAGTTAAGCCCAACTAGGTAAAGGTGAGGAGTCTCGGATTTGGGATCCTGCTGCTGTTGATGATGTTCAGGAAGAAGTCACCTTCATTCTCAGGGCTTCAAATTCATCACCTGCAAAATAAGGGAGTTTGACTAAATTATCTCTAAGGTCCCTTCCATCTCTGACAATCTTTGTTTCCATTATGGTATTCAGTTGGGTTGTTAAGGGGCACATATTCTGAAGTCTTGTCTACACTGGCTAATATAGTAAAGCCTTCCTTAGCATGGATGGTCCATGTAGTATGGCTGACAGTACTGATGTGATCTAAAAATGATTTTTAATAGCAGCAACTTATATGGAATGCAATCGTACATTTTTTTACATGTAAACACAAAAGTTTATTGAACAGTTCCCATAAAATGAAAAAAAAGGGCCTTTTGTTATATTATCTTTTTTAGATTCTAATAGAATACCAACCTGATCTTATTGCTGTAAAATAAACAATGACTTTTTTTCAAGTGTGAAAATGACTATCACACTGCCTCCCTCATCTGTCTGCATGGATCGGAAAGATGATTTCTCAATTCTGGCTTGTGAGTGAGATTTTCCTGCTGAGCTTTCTGAAGAGGCCTTTGGGACTATAGAGTCTCTTTCCTCTAGTAGAATGGGAAGGCCGTAGAATTTGATCAGTGGATATAGATTGTTTTCCTTCATCTCATGATTAAGGTAAGTGAGATTTGTGTGCCCATCGAAAGCTCAGGCAGTATTTACCATTTACTCTGTGGAGTATTTGACTAAGATGGAAATAAAGTTCTGTTTAGTGTTTATTTTATTATTTTTAAATGCTGGTATTAGATTATTTTGATGCCATTTTATGTATGCAACCTGTAAGACACAAGGTTTAGAACAGAGATGTGATTCCAATTTTCTTAGTCACTGGGTACTTTTGGCCTGGAAATCCAAATTTATGTCAACCGAGGCAATTTGAATTTCTCATAGCATAATAATTTACACAGCTGTAGTCATTTTGGGGAAGACCTAAATTTTTATAAAAGTCCCTTTTTTTAATGAAAATTTTACTCTTGGGTCTTAAAATGAAAATTATTTTTATTTACTTTAGGTTTACCACTTTAGACTTTATGCAGAAGGGCCTATTACTAGATCAAGGAAACACTATGATGTCATATTAAGAGAATGGCTTTTTGTGTCAGATTGACCAACTCTGTTACAAGTTATTTAACTTTGGTTAATTTTTTCAAACGCTAATTTAGTGATGTCAAAATTTAGTGCATATGAGAATCCCCCAGAGGGCTTGTTAAAACAGATTGCAGAGCTACCTCCCCAGAGTTTCTGATTCACTAGGTCTAGGGGGTGCCCCCAGATCTGCGTTTCTAATAAGTTCCCATTTGTTGCCAATGCTGCTGGTCTAACAACCATTCTTTGAGAGTCATTACCATCAGTCAGTTTAATAATTGTACATCCTGGAGTGGTTGTGACTATTAAATTGCTCTCTCTGAGGCAAATCCCAAGGTATTGGACAAATAGGAAAATTTTAATATTCGTTGCCTTTTTCCTCGGTCTCCACTATTTTTTTTAAGATTTTTAAAATCTTTTTTATTAACATATAATGTATTATTTGTTTCAGGAGTACAGGTCTGTGATTCATCAGTCTTAGACAACACATAGCGCTCACCACAACACATACCCTCCCCAGTGTCCATCACCCAGCCACCCCATCCCCCCACCCCCTTCCCCTCCAGCAACCCTCAGTTTGTTTCCTGAGATTAAGAGTCTCTTATGGTTTGTCTCCCTCTCTGGTTTCGACTTCTTTCATTTTTTTCCTCTCTTCCCCTATGATCCTTTGCCTTGTTTCTCAAATTCCTCATATCAGTGAGATCATGTGATACTTGCCTTTCTCTGATTGACTTAAATCGCTTAGCATAATACCCTGGCCTAGTTCCATCCACATCGTTACAAATGGCAAGATTTCATTTTTTTAAATTTTTTTTAAAGATTTTGTTTATTTATTTGACAGAGAGAGACACACTGAGAGAGGGAACACAAGCAGGGGGAGTGGAAGAGGGAGAAGCAGGCTTCCCGCCGAGCAGGGAGCCCGATGTGGGGCTTGATCCCAGGACCCTGGGATTATGACCTAAGCCGAAGGCAGATGCTTAACAGCTGAGCCACCCAGGTGCCCCTTTTTTTTGATGGCTGCATAATATTCCATTGTGTGTGTATATATATATATACACACACCACATCTTCTTTATCCATTCATCTGTTATGGACATCTAGGCTTTTTCCATAGTTTGGCTATTGTGGACATTGCTGCTATAAACATTAGTGTGCATGTGCCCCTTCAGATCACTACATTTGTGTCTTTGGGGTAAACACCCAGTAGTGCCATTGCTGGGTCGTAGGGTAGCTCTATTTTCAACTTTTTGAGGAAACTCTGTACTGTTTTCCAGAGTGGCTGCACCAGCTTGCATTCCCACCAACAGTGTAGGAGGGTTCCCCTTTCTCTGCATCCTTGCCAACATCCGTCGTTTCCTGACTTGTTAATTTTAGCCATTCTGACTGGTTTGAGGTGGTATCTCATTGAGGTTTTGATTTGGATTTCCCTGATGCCGAGCGATGTTGAGCACTTTTTCATGTGTCTGTTGGCCATTTGGATGTCTTCTTTGCAGAAATGTCTGTTCATGTCTTCTGCCCATTTCTTGACTGGATTATTTCCTCTTTGGGTGTAGAGTTTGATACGTTCTTTATAGATTTTGGATACTAGCCCTTTATCTGATATGTCATTTGCAAATATCTTCTCCCATTCTGTCAGTTGTCTTTTGGTTTTGTTGATTGTTTCCTTTGCTGTGCAAAAGCTTTTTATCTTGATGAAGTCCCAATAGTTCATTTTTGCTTGGTCTCCACTCTTACTCAGTAAATAGTAACAAGGTGCTTTGTGGAATATGAATTGGGATAGGGACCCTATCTGCATATATCTTTTTGATAATGTAAGAAAGATGAGCACCTGTGACAATAAAAATAAGGGGATCATTAGATAATTAAACACTAAATTACTTGCTATGGTCTGAATATATCTGCCAGAATTCACGTGTTGAAACCTAACTCCCAAGGTAACATTAATGCCCTTCTAAAAGAGGCCCCAGCAAGCTCCCTTACCACCTTCCACCATGTGAGGGCACAACCACAAGTCTGCAACCCGGAAGCAGGCCCTCACCCTAACATGCTGATACCCTGATCTCAGGCTTGTAGTCCCAAGAACTGTGAGAAATAAATTTCTGTTGCCTATCAGCTACCCAGTCTGTGGAATTTTGTTATAGCTGCCTAAATGGATTAAGACATTACTCTTTATATTTACCTGATGGCCCTCAAGGAGTCCAGAAGAAGGAGGGATCACAAGGGTGGGGGTAGAAGGGTTGTTAATGGTCAGGGAAAGCCTTGCTGAATGGGTAAAGTTTAATTAGGTCTGGAGCAAAAAGTTTTGTGTTACCTGCAGGCTGGTAACAGATGATGCAGAAGCCTGACAGTTAGGTGGAAGGATTTACATCGGAAGTGGTTAGCATTAGGATGGAAAAATACTTTAGAAAATGCCTTTTGAGCAGAGAAAAAAAGGATGAAAGTGCTTCTCGGGAAAGGCAAGCCCAAACATTTTCCATGTAGTTAGACTGTGCAAATATGGTAACGTTCTCTCCTCATAAAGAGGCTCTTGGAGTGGTGGACACACCAGCCTGGCTTGCACTGGGGAGCAGTTGAAGACTAGACCAACCATATAGGAAGGTCTTTTGACGTCTCTTTCTTATATTACATAGTTGTTTGCATCTGCTCCCTCTCCAAAGCATGGGGCCCTGTCCTTGGAATTTCCCAGCCCTTGGATCCTCTTGTACTTTTCACAGATCAGTGAGTGTGCAGTAAATGTGGGTTATATTAAATGAAAAGAGACTTGAAAAATCTTGGTAATGACTAGTTATGGGGGAGAAAGGAGAAATTCTCTTCACAGATATCTCTGTGATAAGTAAAATGAGAGCTCTAATGAGCATGGTTTCAAGGTTAATGTTAAGTGTAAACAGATTTGAATAGGCAGCCATTTGGGGATATAACTTTATGGTTGTGGCATTGATATAATGTCTAGGCATATAAATAGAAATGTTCTAAGAGAGATTGCAGCCCATGGGAAGTATCAGGATGGGAGGGTGTGACTGTCATTGAAATTTGGAATCATAGCTTAAGAAGGACTCAGTGTCATTCCAGTTTCTTACCTAATGAAGAAATTGCCTCTGTACCCTTACTCTACTAGAAGTGTATGTGTGTGTGTATTTTTAAGATTTTGTTTATTTATTTGACAGAGAGAGACATAGTGAGAGAGGGAACACAAGCAGAGGGAGTGGGAGAGGGAGAAGCAGGCTTCCCGCCGAGCAGGGAGCCCAATGTGGGACTTGATCCCAGGACCCTGGGACCATGACCTGAGCCAAAGGCAGACACTTAACGACTGAGCCACCCAGGTGCCCTAGAAGTGTGGTTTCTAGACCATCAGCATTGACATCATGTGGGAGCTTGGGAATTTACATAGATATTAAAGATAAAGAAGCACTGCCTGTATACCATTTGTGTACCTGCTGTTTCCTTCTAGTGAAGGAGTGCTTATTAGCTCATAAGTTAACCCATTCTCTTTGGACACTTATAATAGTTTAGACCTAGACATGCTCGGGTTCTCAACGTTGGCTACACATCGAAAACACCTGGGAAGCTTTAAAAAATACTGATACCTATACTGCACACTCATTAGAAATAACTAAAATTAAAAAGGCTGACAATACAAAGTGTTGGTAAAGTTGTGGAGCAACAGGAACTCCAGAGATTGCTGGCGAAACTGTAAAAACACTACAGCCCACTTTAGAAAGCTGTTCAGTTTCTTATAAAGTTGAACACATACACATTTATTTGCCATAGCACTTCAACTCCTGGGTATTTATCCAAGGAAAATGAAAGTGTATGTCCATAGGAAAAGATTTGCCCAAGAACGTTCATAGCACCCGAAGGGGAGTAAAATATACCACCCGAAGATAGGCCTGTTTGGCATAAGGATTATTTAAAAAACAGCAGATACAGGCAAAGCTCTGAAAAGGAGGTAGAAGTTATTCTTTTGTAGGAAACATTTACATTTATAAGGGAAATCTCCATTTGTAAGGTCTCTCTCTCTCTCTCTCTCTCTCTCTCTCTCTGCTGGGAAGAGGAAGATGATCAAATATCTGGAGAAGGCAGCAATTTAAATCTGCATAGTAACTTTATCCTGTTGATTGTGCTTTCCAAGACCTCCCCCCCCATAACTGGCTCCCCTCCCCCAGCATCTTCTTTTGTCTTTAGCTGGAGATGGTAGTTAAGGAGGTGGTCTGGGCTATTGCAGGAAGTTACTAATTTTTCCTGTGTCTCTCCCATGTATACGGGAAGCAGACATGTTATTAAACTTCATTTTTCACCCATTAATCTGTTTTGTTTCTTTTTTTTATTATTATTATTACACGGGGGTATAAACCAAGAACACAGAAGAGTGGAGAGTAATTTTCTCCCTCACAACCCTTATTTATAACCCCAAACTGAAAACAACTGAGAAGTCCAACGATAGAGTAATGACTTTTTAAAATTGAAGCTATATTCATACAAGGGATTACCACTCAGAAATAAAAGGAAACAAAGCTAATATATGCTATATGATAGATGGGCCTTGAAAACATTATGTTAAGTAAGTGAGGGAACCCAGACAAAAAGGGTGTACTATGTGATTCTATTCATATGAAGTTATAGAATAGGCAAAATTAATTCACGGTGGTAAAAATCAAAACACTGGTTACTTTTGAGAGGGGGTGGGGTGACAACTGATTGTATGGGAACTTGAGAGGACTTTATGGGGTGCAGAAAGCATCTCTCTTTTTTTTTCTTTTTTTCAAAATGGAAGATATTTATAGGAAGGAGGGGAGGGCAAGAAGTTATTAGCAAAATAAAAGGATTACTTCAGGCAAGATCGCTTTCCCTTAGGGAAAAAGCAGAGGGTCTTATCATGCAGATTTCCTCATCTTTCTTTTGTTGAGGGGGTGTGGAGAGGGCCCATGTGCCCGATTACTTCACTGACCAGGATTACTGTGCTGACCAGGAAATTCCTGCCTGACTTTAGGACTACCATTTCTGCAGGAGGTTGAAAGTACATTTAGCTTAAGTGTTAAGACCCATGGTAACTTGGCCAAAGTGGCTCCCTTGTGGGGCTCTGGTTTTCTATTGGATACAGGGGAAGTTTTGAATATTTTGCTGCCATCATCCAAGTCTTTGTTGTAAGGTAGTTTCCAAATGTAAGCTGATCCTGTAGCAAGAACCCTTGGAAGAGAGTTATTATAAAGGTTTTGGAAGGTTTTATAATGAACTGTCCTATCATTTCTGAATAACATTGTAAATATTGGCTTCTGTCAACCTTTAACTGCACCCTCTTACATCATGTGTCAGAGTTAAGTATTATTTTACCCATCGCCTTTCGGGAAATGACACAAAAATCTTGTCTGGCCTCTGTTTTATGGTGAAAAACTCTCAAATTGAAACAAGAGCTGGAGAATTGAACATCACCAGGAAAAATAGGCATGAGAGGAAGAGCTTGGTGCTGTCGGGGAGCAAGAATTCATGTCTCCTCGGAGGTACTTCCAGCTGAACTAAGAATCAAATTGACCTGAGACCCATTAACAAGAGAAAATCAAATTCAGTAGCTATATGTACAGGGAATCCACATAGACATGGAAATTCCAGAGTCAGGCAAAATGAGGTCTCTGTGTCATTCTGAACTAAGGATAAAGGGGTTAGGGGTCTGGGACTTCAGAGGAAAGGATGCACTTCACGGGGCCATAAGAAGAGCAAAAGTTTGGTGATTAGATGTTTGCCCTGACATATACATGGTTCACTCAGGTAAAACTTACCTCTGCTAATAACCTTATTCTGGGAAAGATCCCCAATTTAGATTCTTCTGTGTGGTTAAGGGAGGGACAAAAGTTGCTCTTGAGCCCGCAGGCTCTCAAGTGCCTTCAAATCAAAATAATCCACATGCCAAAGTGGCACATTCTGGGGGAACCTGTCCAGAACCCCTTCAGAGCCTTAAGGTTTTTGCTACTCCAGGGCTGGATAAGCTTTCCTTCCTCCCTTCTAGGTTCTTTGGCTGGTCTTATAATTAAATTGACATAAGACAGATCAACAGGAAAAAAACAAATAGAAGTTTAATAGCAGGTATACCTCTTACATACATGGGAGAGACTCAGAAAAACTCAGTAAGTCTTGCAAGTGGCCCAAGCCACCGCCTTGAAGACCATCTTTAGCTAAAGATGTTAGAGGTGTAGAGGTGGGGAGTCAGTTATGGGAAGCTGCCAGAAAAAAACACGGCAAACAAGGGTAAGCCTGTTAGGCAGATGTAAGGCTTTACCTTCCCAGTGATAAGTTTGTGGAGATTTGGTCCTCTTTTCCTTTCTGGTACAGACAGGGAGACCCACTTAGAAATGGAGATTTCCCTTATAAAGATAAAGGTGTCTTACAAAAGGGTCCCTTCAACTTGGTTTTCAGAACTTCGTTGGTGTCTGCTGTTTATTACAAATAATCAGCCTAGGGGCGCCTGGGTGGCTCAGTTGTTAAGCGTCTGCCTGAGGCTCAGGTCATGATCCCAGGGTTCTGGGATCGAGCACCGCATCGGACTCCCTGCTTGGCGGGAAGCCTGCTTCTCCCCCTCCCCCTGCTTGTGTTCCCTCTCTTTGTCAAATAAATAAAATCTTTAAAACAAAAAACAAAACAAATAATCAGCCTAAAATAATACTTCTGCCAAAGAGACGTATTTTGGGGTGACAGGTTTTGCTCCCTGACACTACACTTGTTTCTTAGCTAATCCAGAGTCGTTTAAATTAGATGCAGGTGAAGAACCCTGCAAACCTCAAGCAGGAATTTCTGCAGAGGCCCTTGGACCCCAGCATGAGGGAAATCTCTATGGATACTTCTGGAGAGAAATCCTTCCTGCTCATACTTCAGTTTTCTCTGTGCACTGAGATTGATCTGGGTCCTCTAATAGGAAGAAGGATCAAGCAGTTTATATATTATGAATTAGTCTTTCAAATTCAATGCTCAGTGTCTGAGAAACAGATACCTGCTCGTCAGTGCCCTCTCCTGAAGCATCACAGCAAAGGCTACAGAAACATATGGACAGACTGCGCCCTCTCAAATAGTTTTACCCGAGCCACATCACTCTTGCTAGGACAGTTAATGCAGCAGGCAGTACAAAGTAATGAGCTCTGTTTGATGTCCCTGAAGTTGATCTCCAGCACACTAGTTATATTAGCAAGCTGGTGTGTCCAGAGACAGCAGAACAGAACAACAATAAGCGGACCTTAAAGAAATTTACTTGCTTGACAGTGACAGATGAAGGTATTGCCACCTCTGGCAGAATGATGGGCCCTGAAGCAATATTCGCCTGAAAGCTTTGGCTTTTAGAAGTTTGTAAAGTGGGATTTTCATATAGGGAGGAGACATTCTGGTACATAGCATCCCAGATTGTCTGGTATACTTCTGCCCCCTTGCCCCAGTGCTCTCCAAGCCTCTCTGCTTCCCTGTCCCTGATCCTGACCCTGCAGCCACGAGAAGAGGCTGGGAAATTTGCTTTATGGCCTATCTCTTATTTACTTGACAACCATAGCCTTTCAGTAAATAATATACTCAAAATGCAGAAATATTTAAAGAGGATCTAAATATCGAAGTCTTAGACATTTTACAAATGAGAAGGAAGGGAGAAGGGAAAAGCCACTGGCTCAGAGTTGTAACTAGAAAGTTTTAGATTTTGCTGATTTTTTTTTCAGATGTGGAAAGCGAATTTCAGGTTATTTGGTGCCTAATGAAGTCTAATACCTGTATGAGGGTCAGCTTATTTGCAGATGGTATTCGTGGTTTTTGTTAGTTGGTATACCCTGTTCATTTACTGGATTCTACTTCCTGAAGGCAGAAAATAAGTGTGATCCTGGTTTTTTTGGAATCCAAGTTTTGGCAGAGAGAGGTACTAGGAGAAAAGTAACAGGGAGGATTGAAGTTAGATGACCTTGGGAAAGTCACGTACCTCTTGGTTTGTCACTTGTTCATCTTAAAAATATTTTTGTTCCTCACTTTTGAGTCACAGGGACAATAGGTGTTTCATAATAGGAAGCAGTCCTTGGACTTCTAAAATAAACTATAAATCACGCAAAGGGCATTTCTTTTCAGATGTGTGACTGGATTTCAATTAATGTTTGTTGACGGTCTAAGAGGTATCATTATAGTAGTATAAGAATTTTGATTAATCCCCATTTAGTCAGATTTATCTTTGTTAGTTTTTCTTGTTGTTGTTGATTTCTGCATCACTGTCTTCCTTTGCCAGGGCAGACTTTCTCTCTACCTAAAGCCTAAAATGTGTACCATTTCCCCTTTGGAGCCTTTCCTAATGACTGTAACATAAAGTTACCTTTTCCTCTCGGCTGCTACATGACTTAGAAATGCCCCTCTCCCCTGCTGCCTCCCCCCCTCCGTCGCCACCCCATTGATTCTACCCCATGAATACTCACCTGTCTGAATGATACCAGTGTACTCTCTGCTCTTTGATGATGACAGTCTTGATTTCATAGTTTCCGTTTCTAATATGATGACAGTCATGATTTCCTAGTTTCCATTTCTAATACGGAGCTCACTTAGATGCATCTGACTTGTTGTGTTTGGATTCCAAATACCTGCCTGGAGTCTTCTAACCCCATGGTGGTGTTAGGGAGGGAGAATTTTCTTCTTCCCTTCAAGGTTCTTCTAGGTGGACTAAGAATCAAACGGACAGATTAATAGGAGAACATCAAATTTAGTTGTATATGTATGGGGAATCGACAGAGTCATGAAGTTCCAAAGACGGTGAGGTCACATGAGGCTTACATGAGCTCAGGAGAGGGGTAGGGGTCTGAGGATACAGAGGCGAGAAAGATCTTTAGCAAGAAGGTGAGAGGAGATGGTTGGAAAACAAAGGTTGCCCTGTTATGTAGATAAGGTAAAAGAGGAATCTTTATTTTTTTAAGATTTTATTTAAGAGAGTGAGAGCATGAGTGGGGGGAGGGGTAGAGGGAGAGGGAGAAGCAGACTCCCCACTGAGGTTGGAGCCCCACGTGGGCTCCACCCTGGGCTCGATCCCAGGACCCTGAGATCATGACCTGAGCGGAAACCAAGAGTCAGACACTCAACTGACTGACCCACCCAGGCGTAATGGAGAGGAATCTATTTTAATAGCTAGCTTCCTTTTCAAGGTCCTGGGATTGAGCCCTGCCTCAGGCTCCTCGCTCAGTGCAGAGTCTGCTTGTCCCTCCCCCTCTGCTCTTCCCCCTGTTGGTACGCACATGTTTTCTCTCTCTCTCTCTCTCTCTCTCTCTCTCTCTCTCTCTCTGTGTCAAATAAATAAATGAATGAACGCATGCATGCTATCTTCCTGGTATAAACCGGTAGTTGAGGGGTGGTAAAGAGCTTTTCTTAAATCTGCTGGGTTTTGTTTGGGTTTTAACTCTAATGTACATGCTGAAGTGGCCCGTCTTGGGATGGCCTGCCCTTGGTCCCTACAGTGGGAATAGAAGTAGTAAAAATAGAGGCTTAGTTCAGTGTAAGAGAGAAAAATTTTCTCCTCCTTTCCTTCCAGGGTCTTCGGTCCAATAGTTAAATTGACATAAAGCAGATGAACAGGGGGAAAAAAAACCAAAACTAGTTTCATAAGAACAGGAACCACAAAGATAGGAGGCTCCCCAATAGCCAGGCAGTTGAGACTTATATACCATAATGAGCTAAGGAGAAGGGGATAGGGGTTTGTGACTTAAAATAGGAAGAAGACAAATCACAGGAAGAGGAAGAGCAAATATTTATCAAACAAATGTTTGCCATGCTATGCAGGTAAGTCTTTCTGATAGAAAAAATTATCTGTGGTAATAGCTCTCTTCCTGGTACAGGCCCCCTATCTAAATTCCTTTAAGCAATTAAGGGAGAGGTAAAAAGGTCTTCCTGAGTCTGGTGGTCCTTCATTGTCTTCAGCTCAAAATAATCCATATATCAAAGTGGCACATTCTAGGGCAGCCGGTCCTGAACCCATCACCAGAAAGAGTAGAGAGTTGCATTGATAAACAAAGGAAGAACCTTTAAAGGTGTGTACTGGACCTACAAATTATTGAATTCTTTTTTTTTTAAAGATTTTATTTATTTGAGAGAGAGAGCATGAGTGTGTGTGGGGGGTGCACAGAAGCGGAGGGAGAAGCAGACTTCCCGCGGAGCAGGGAGCCCGATGCAGAGCTTGATCCCAGGGCCCGAGGTCATGACCTGAGCCAAAGGCAGACACTTAACCAAGTGAGCCACCCAGGCGCCCCCAAATTGTTGAATTTTTGAGATGATGGTGTCCTGATTAAGAAACCAATTTTGTGGCAAAGTGGGTTCTTTGATTAGATTCTGTGTCTTTTGCCTTATGAAAATGTTCAGCAATTACTGTATATAATGTGCTATCAACTTGATGGAATTCTGACATGAATTTTATGGAAATTGGAGATACGGAAATAGGGGCATATTTGGCCTTCTGCTTTCTTTAGCTTATAAATGATCTTAATACTATTATCATGATTATACATCTGAATGAAAGATAAGGAAATAATATTTTACAAAAAAAAGTATAGAACCTTGTTAGTTTAAAAAATACTTTAAAAATTACAGCGGCTTTCTTGGCATGTTATTAACATAAAGGTACATATGACCATGGGTAGGCTTTTGAGTGTTAACTCATTTTCCCCTAATTAGTAGTGCCTATGTATTTTGGGCATTTCAGATGCTCTAATTGCTTTTGGGATAGCCTTTGTTTGTATGTGTTGATGTCATTGCTAAAGAACTTTCCTTTAGCCCTTCAGTGTCCTTGCTTATATCTGTTTTATTATTCTCAAACTGAAAATACTTCCTCAAGATAGTTTTGAACATTGTATTACTTAGTTATTACTGTCACTCCAGAACTTAGTGCTTAAAACAAAACTCATGTATTATTTCCTTTGAGTCTGTGGTTCAGATCACAGGTTGGCTGATCTGGGCCGAGATCAGCTGAGTGGTTCTGCTGGTCTCTTCAGGGTTCACTCGTGTCTGTGGCCACGGCTGGGACTTGGCCGATCCGGACTGCATTTGGCTGATGGTGCTCTGATCCACATGTCTGTAGTTCTCTTCCTTGGGCCAGTGGAGTAGCTTTCCATGTTCTTGAGGGGTTCAGGGCAGGCCACCCAGAATATGCTGTTTCAGAAAGACTTATCTGCATGGCGTGACCAACAATGGTGTATCAAACATTTGTTCTTGTCATCTTCCTTTCAACTATCTTCCTAGACCTCTGTTCTTTCCTTAGCTCAGGATGGTATATAAGCCTCAATTGCCCTACTACAGGGAAGTCTCCTGTCTTTATGGGGTCCCATATGTACATAATTAAATTTGTTTTTCTCCTTTTAATCTGTCTCATTTCAGTGTAATGTGGAAGGGAAGATGGAAAAATTTTCCGCCGCAGCATCTTTCTCTTGGCAATGCAAAACGTTCAGGAGCAAACCTACTTCCCAAGTACTTTCCCAAGTGTCTGCTTGTGTCACCTCTGCAAACATCCTAATGTCAAAACAAATCAAATGCCTGAACCAAGAATCAAGTGGCAGCAGAATATTCTCTACCTCCTCATGGGAGGAACTGCAAAGTCACCTGGCAAAAGGTGTGGATACCAGGAGGGGGTGAAGAATAAGCATCACTGATTAAATCTACTAGAGTGGTCTTCTGTTTTTCACTCTACCCAGATATATTTTTCATTTGTTTTTCTTAAGATGAACTCCAAATCTTGTTCCTAGATTGATTTTTGCCTTGGTAACCTTCCTTAAGGTAAGGGTTATTTTTTCCAAGACTTATGCCTTGTAAATTGGCCTCCCAGAAAAGATGGTCTATAAACCTCTATGGAGATTAGTTACAATCTGCACATGACTGTCAGTGCAGGTCAGCTGCAAGGTTGGCGTAGATGCCTCCTGTCCCTCGTTCCCACCCACGCAAGGAGAATGATAATTGCTTCCATGACTGTGATGCTCGAGGGACTGAATACTGCTACTGTTGTCATTTAGCTGGAACCACAGGCTTAGATCTCAACACTTAACCTAGCTCTTGAAGATCCTGGTACTTCTTCCAGTTATTAATGCTGAGCTGACAGAGATAGAGTTGGAGGCAAGGTTTGGTAAATCATAGTATTATTATACTCTGGCTTTTGATTACCCTTAGGCAGAGGCTGGGGCTTCCCTAATCAGGCTCAGCTTTGACATCTAGCCCTGTTAGACTTCTATGAGCTTCCCTAAGATGAATGAACAATGGGAGGAGGAGCACATCTGCTCCTGATCCTTTCTCTGATTTGTGCCCAAAGAGCGCTGATCTTGATGTATCTGGTGTAGGTATTGCTTGGCCGTTTGCACATTGTTCTTAGTCCCCATTTTACTTTGTGTTAAGACAAAAGTCAGGTCATTTTCTCTTTGGACTCTATCCTTGATCAATCAGCTGGTCCCTATGATACTGTGATTTATGATAAGCAATTTTTCTTTGATCTTCATTTCTGTTCTCTTGTAGTTTCCTAAACCATAAGAGCAATGGGAGAATCTTTTGTTAAAATATTTGATCTTTTGTCCTCAGAAAGTTCCAGTTCCTGAAATAGCCCCAGGGTAATAAAGGTGAAAAGAGGGACTTCTTATTCATTACAAGCCTCTTTGAACCTTACCTGAATTTATGTTAATGATGTGACTTTTGGAAAGCCCCTAAGCATGGGAGGATGGTTGCCAGGAGACCCAGGCACGGGATGAGAGGATTGGAACTTTTAGTTCCCCTGCCTGACGCCCGCCCCCCCCCCCCCCCCCCCCCCGCCGCCAGAGGGTTTGAAAGTTGAATCGATCATCAATGGCAAATGATTTAATCAGTCATGTGTATATACTAAAACCTCTGTAAGAACCCAAATGGACATGGTTTGAAGAGCTTCCAGGTTGGTGAATGAGAATGTGTTTATATGTTGGGAGGGTGGTAGACCCCACTTTCCCTGGGGACAGAAGCTCCTGTGCTTGGGACCCTATGTATCTCTTCAGCTGGCTTTTTGTTCAGATCTTTGTAATAAAAACTGGTAAGCCAGTACATGGACGGATTTCCTGAATTCTCTGAGCTGCTCTGGCAAATTCATCCGAGGAGGGTGTCATGGTTACCTCTGATTTATAGCTGGCTGGTCAGAAGCACAGATGTCATTTGGCACAGAAGCACCTGGATTTGGGATTGGCGTCTGAAATGAAGGGGAGGGTGTGGGGACATTCTTCTAGGACTGAACACTTGCGGGATTTGAGGCTCTCTCCAGGGAGATGGTGTTGGAATTGAGTTAAATTGTAGGACATGGCAGCTGGTGTGGAGGAATTGCTTGATTTATGGAGAAACCCACACATCTGTTGTCAGAAGTGAAGTAGTTTGGAGTATTGACAATAGAGGAGACACATAGGAGTGTGTTTTCACCTAAAATTACCTAATCTGAACCCTTCAATTTTCAGTTTTACCACCTACAGTGCCATCTTCCGTGGTAATTGGAGTCTGGAGTCACTTCTATCAAAACTCTCTCACTTTTCTCATTCTCAAAGACCTCTTAAACTTCATGTCTAATACAGAGCCTTGTATTAGTGAGTTTAGGTGATTTACATAAAGAAGAGACCTTTTGTATTCTGCAGTAAGCAGCACTTAATCTGAACCTCATGTCATCAGTTCTTACTCATAACTATTGTGATTGTTCAGTATTCAAAGACAACATATTAAGTACATATCACTATTCCTCATTTTACTAATGTAAACCTTTTGAGGAGATGGTCAGTGTATGTGGCTATTATTTCACTTGGTGTGTGTCTGAATTACCATTTGAGGGAGTTGAGCACGATTAGAGGCAGACCCTGAGTTTCTGACATTCACTCCTATCCTTACCTGGTTAGATTATCAATGTGATTTATTTTTATTTTAATAGAAATGACTTGAAGTAGAACTAGGAAGTGAACATAGAGAAATTGCTCTTGAGAAACAAAGATTTTTTTTTTTTTTCAAGCAACAATAAAATCTTAGTAACTCTGACCAGACGGCACTGGAATTGAAGCAGCCTCTTCCTGCCCACTTGACCCTGGTTCTGGCTACCTTTACTGGACTCGTGTGCTCTCTTTTAATGCTTGAGCACAAACTGCCTCACTCTCTTCTGTTGCTCTTGCATGTAAGTGTCTGCTTTTCTCAGGCAGGTTCCCAGAGGGCTGAAGATGGGAACTGGTACATTGACATTCTCTTTGTCCCCTTCTTGTCATTGTCCAAGTGCCACAGCACAGCAGGTCTTGTAAGACCTCATTATGAATGAGGTGAATTAATGAGAAGGAGAAGTGCTATAATGAAAAGACAACTCTGATGTGAGAGATGAGTCCTCCTACCCTCATTCTATTTTTTTTCTTCAGCCACGAAAGCATTCTTTTCACACAATCCCTCTCTCTCCAGGTACCATTCTTTAGAAATCTTAGATCACCTGCTCTCATTTTGCAGTCTCAGGCAGGCTGGGACTGTCATTCTGAATGGAGCTCTGATTTTGGTTTTGTATATGTATGTAGCCCTTGCTTGACAGCCAGTTCCTGAAAAGAAATATTTCAGGGACGTCTGGGTGGCTCAGTCGGTTGAGCGTCCATCCAACTCTTGATTTTGGCTTAAGTCATGATCTCTGAGTCGTGAGATTGGGCCCCACATTGGGCTCTGCACTCAGAGGGGAATCTGCTTCTCTCCCTTTCCTTCCCCCTCCTCCCACTTGCTCACGCATGCACACACTCTCTCTCTCTCAAATAAATAAATCTTTAAAAAAATGTTTCATTAATCGGTAAATATTTAGGCCTGCTTGAAAGGGGCCCCTGAACTGGGCCCCACAATTCTGAGGGTTCCACTCAGGCCCTCCTATGGCTGTGCCATGTCTCCTAGGGAGAGGCATCTGTGGGCCTAAGGGGACGTGTTCACTCAGAACCTTCCCTCCCTCTTGTATACCATGCTCCAGTGGTGCAGGACCCCAGGGTGCCTGTTTAAAGGGCCTCATGCCATACTGAGGGCCTGCATGGTTATCTTCCCCAAGTCCACCCTCTCCAGGGCAGATGATGACACCAGCATGTGCACATAGGCCCTAGGAGTAGCAAAAAGAATAACTGGGGGGGTTTGGGACAGACCCAAGGTGTGCAGGCTAGGGTGTCTGCACAGGTGTGCACAGTGGCTATGGGGAATGGAATAAAGTCAGAGGAAAGAAGAGAAGAGGGTAGGCCACAGGCTTTCCCATATGACCTCATTCTTACTCAAGGACTCGCAGATTTCTAAATTCAAACCTGGGCTTCCAGGTTGTTAAAAGACATATGATAAGTAGGCCTCCGTGTGTACTGTTGCCCCAGTCCTGCAAATGTTGGGAAAGGCTCTGTCAGCAGTGGTCCAAAAATTCGGTTTATTTATTTATTTTTTTTTAATCTGCCTGTGTTTTTCTGCTTGTTAAATGGTGATGACAAACACTACTTCTTGAAAGTAATGGGTTACAGGCTTTTTTTTTTTTTCTTCCCAGCGAGATGTTAAATGCCCAGGGTATCTGTAAACCCACATTTAGACAAATTATCTTTCTACTTCACTCCAGGAGAGCTTATGAAAATAATAAACACTTGCATGGCTTCCAGTGGCCATCTGATCATTTATTAACAGTGATTGAGAAAAACAAATGATTTCTTCCATTAAACTCTTAGAGAATTTTAGGCAGTTGGAGATAATTGGCATTTCTTCCATGTGTTAAAGAGTGAGTTTTTAGCAGTGCGTAAAAGAAACTTTATGTGTTACCCATGATACTTAAAGAGATGTAAGAAATGATAGCTCGGACAAACATAAAGAGAAAGCGAAAGACAAAGCAGGAGGTGCCATTTGGTAAAAATGACTTGGAGACAAAGCTGTCTGCTCACCTTGAGAGGAAAGCACTATGAAAAATCTCACAGTTCTTCAATTCCAGCCAGCTCTACATAAGCAATTATGTTGCTGCCCTTCCTGTTCTGTAGTTGTTCCGAAGTTAGTCTCACTCAATTGAATTTTTATTATTATTTTGTCCCTGTCCTCGACTTTTAGAGAGGAATTTTTTTCCCCTCCTTCCAGCGCATCAGTTTTTCCCCTAGCACATTTTGTTCTAGGCAAATATTTTATGGCATTATCACTGGGTTCTTCACTCGAAAGTGGAAAGCACTGTAGTTGATTCATCTTCTTTGTCTTGTCAAACACTTCACTCACCTTGACATTTGCAGAATGCTTCAAAGGTGTGTCTTCTATTAGTAATATTAAATTGCGTTTGTTCTTATGATGTTCAAGAGTTCGAATAGGATGCAGAAAATTACTAGAATATCTGATTTTGGCATCTGTTAGCCGGATGATGAATTGTCAAAAGCCTTGGCTTTTTGTTCGGTTCAATGGAGAGAGAAAAGTGCTCTGCAAATAATACCTACTTAATTTCTTCAGAACAGTCATGAATTGACAGTGTATGTAGTGTTGGCTTTGATTATTCTACATCTCTGAAGTTTACATGCTAGGCCTGTGCGCCAAGTCATTCAGGCTTCTCTTGACCCCTCCCCTCCACCTCAGCTTGGACCTCCTCATAAAATAGCACTTAAATTAGAACAGCAGTCTAAAGAAATACTTGTCAAGTATTTATAAAATATCCTTAAAAGCAAAACAGCCAGTTATTTTACCAGCAAAGTAGTTTTATTTAGAAAGAGCACAGGAATTGCACTTTGGGATGTGGGAGCCATAGGAAACTATAGGAAACCGTAGGCAAGTCTGGAGATCAAAGTAGAGGAACGTGATAAAGAACAAAAACAAGTTGGGAGGGGCTGCTTTGGATAGAAAGTCCATTGGAGGAAAGCAAAAATTCAGGGTGGAAATGTTTTCTTTTTGTTGTTGTTGTTGGCTGAGTTGAGTTTTCTTGTTGGTTGAGCTTGTTGCTGGACAAGGAGAAATTCTTCCTGCTGGAACAGTAAAGGAGGATTCTTCCTGCTGGGATCTGTCATACATGAGGAGTGGTAGGGTGTGAGAGCTCTCCCTTCTCATCTCTTACCTCTATTTTAAATACAATGTCCTTTATTCAGTTTCTCAGCCGTATTGTTTGTTTTAACAAAAAATTGGAAAGAACCTACAAAACCGTCAGTAGGACAAGAAACATTATGATATAGTCATGCAATGGAATACTAGGCATCAATAAAGACTAAATAAACCTCCGTGGATTAACACAGACAAATCTCAGCAGAACATTGAGGAAAAAGGAAGTTGCAAAGGGAGGCACACAGAATGTGTGACTGGCATTGCTCCTGCTCAGCAACATCGAGTTCTCCTCTCTGATGGGCAGCCTGCCGGGCTTATTTCCCTGTTCCCTTGAGGAAAGGTGTGGCCGCATGACATGTTTTGGCTAATTAAATGTGAGCAGCAGTGATGCCCGTCACTTCGTGGACGCACTGACGAGCTGCTTGTCAGTGTAGGGCTCTCTTTTGCAGCCCCCGCACTGGTGATGAGAGGCACCTCGTGGGGTCAGCTAACCTGAGGAGTCGCCTGGACCTGCAGCAGAGGTGGAGTATGTGAGAAAGAAACCTTCATGGTTTTAGGCCCCTGAGATTGTTCTGCTGAGAGTTTGGGAAGATGGATGTTCACCCACCAAGTTCTCTTGGTTGAAGATGTTAAAGTCTTGGTGCTTCCAGGCTGCCCAGGCTCCATCGCTGGGTAAGCCCTCAGGCAGGGAAACAGGGGAGCTTGGATGGTTTAAGTGAGAATGATTCATATCATTATGATATGAGTAGTCTGCCGCAGCTCTGGCTCGAGTCAGAGGTGGACCCAGGGAACATGGAGTAGCCTCTGCTATGGGCTCAGCTATATAGTCCAGTATCTACACATGTGCTAGTTACTGGAAGCTACAGACGCTTCGTTTTGTTACAGTTTTTTTTGGGGGGGGGTAATTATTGTATCTTGGAAATGTCCAGCAAGAATGTCAGGTAAGCATGAAGAAACCAGGTTGTGGAAGAGAAAGAGAGAAGAGGAAATCACAGAAAGGACTGTGAGGACTCCAGACAATGGTGACGGGAGAAGAGAGTGGCCAGTGGGGGGGTGTTGGTTCTCATTTCCTTCGTATAGTTTTTTTTTTTTAGCCCCCAATTAAGAGATGAGTTGTTTCTTGGGCATTTTCCCTGCATTTGTGTGTTGATGGCTTTCGGAGAATTAAAACAAGTTATACATGGCGTCCGGCATCAGAGGAGTTGCTGTAGACTGGTGAAGCAAAACAGATGGGCATTTCTTGCAAGTGAGTTAAACTTTATCCCAAATCATTGGAGCCAGGAATTTTTTTGGACTTCATAATTTTTAGGATTTAGAAAAACAATTTGGTTCAGATATTTTATATTACACAACACTCCAGGAAAGTCTGGGATCATACCATGTGATCAGGTGCACTTATGCAGTAAAATAGAGGAATATTGGCACTAAGTAGGCTAAGTACTTAGCCTCTTATCACTTTAGACCATGTTTTGCTGACAGATGAGTTCAGGTTGGCGAAAGTTTGACTCGCAATAGAGCTTTAAGAAAACATTTGTTCTTGGGGCCTAATGGATTTTGCGATTGGATGAAGAAAAGTAGACCAATATTAAACTACTCTTTAAAGTTGCTGCAGGGAATAAATGAACTAGGAACTGTAATGTGGTGGCTAGCCTCCAAGATAGCACTTCATGATTCTCATTGTCACACTGAGTAAGGCTGAGCTGTCTATCCAAGACCATACTGAAGGAATGACCCAGTGTGACTTCTCAGGCTAAATCACAAAAGACACACCTGACTTCGACCTTGCCCTTTCTCCTGGATCACTAGTTCTGGGGAAGCCAGCTACCCTGTCATGAGGATGCGCAAACCATCAGGCACGTGAGTGAGCAACTCTGGAAGCAGGCCTTCCAGGCCTTCTAATGATGACAGCCCTGGCCAACATCCTCATGAAAGACCACCTAGCTAAGCTGTGCCCAAATTTCTGGACCACAGAAACCGTAAGATAATAAGGTGTCTTAAACTCTTAGAAGTTTTTTTTATACAGCAGTAGATAATGAATATATATTTTGATAACTGGTTGTGCAGTGCTGCCTTACCAAAACCCTAAAACATGGGAGTGGCTTTAGAACTAGGCTAGGGGTAAAGAAGCCGGTAGGACTTGGAAGGAGTGTTCGTGAAATCCAGGCGTGCAAGTCAAGTACCAGAGAAGCCCATCCTTCCAGCCCCAGTCAATCTTTAGGTGATGGCAGCGCTAGCTGACAGCCTGACGGCAACCAACCTCAGGAGAGACTTGTAGGCAGAACCGCCTAGCTGAGACATTTCTGAATTCCTAACCCACGGGAACTATGTGCAATAATACATGCATACCTGGGACACATTGAAGGTTCAGTGTGAGATTGCCACAGAAAAACAAATACTGCAATAAAGCAAGTCCAATGAAATTGTTGGTTTCCCGGTGCCTATAAAAGTTATGTTTACCCTATACTGTAGTCCAAGTGTGCAATAACATGATGGCTAAAAACACATATTTTCATTAGAAAACACTTGATTGCTAAAAAATGCTAACCATCATCTGAGCTTTCAGTGAGTCCTAATCCCTGATCACTGAGCACCATAACAAACAGAGAAGTGAAAAAGTTTGAAATAGTGTGAGAATGAACAAAATGGGATATAGAGACACGAAGAGAGCAAATGTTGTTGCAAAAATGGAGCCCACAGGCTTGGTGCCCCCCTCCCTGGTACAGGGAGGGTTCCTTTCACATGCGAGATGTATTTCCTGTTTCCTGGAGACAAAGAGGAGTCTAGAGTGTTCTGACACGGGCTGTTTCTTAAGGAACTTCTGTTTGAAATAATCAGTATGCCCTTGTGGCACGTTTTAGGACAGCCTTCCCTGTGTGTGAAGTGCAATAAAACGAGGTCTGCCCATAGATGGTTATTGCTATTTTCACTGGCAAAGTCTTGGGGAAGTTTGTTACACAACAATAAATGACCAATGTATACAGTAATAAATAAGACTGAAGATAAATAAACTGTTGCTTAGAGGTCCTAGGTTTTGTGGTTATTCTCTATGAGCCATAAATTACTGTTACTAAATTTTTGCTTGCTGTTGTCAAGAAAATATTTGCTACGCTTTTCATGTGCATAGTATTATAAAACTCAGATTTACTGTTCATAGTGTTTTGATTAACAATTATTAAAGCTCATTCTCCTCTTAGTGATGTGAGCATCAGCCTCCAAAAGTTGGTCTCTGTGTTTAAGAGAGAACTACTTTCTTTTCACAGTGACTTTTTCTTTCTGTGGAGGCTCTCTTCTCCTTTCTCTTCAAGATCAAAAACAGAAAAAGCTGAAGTAAACAATACAGGGGTATTCTCAAGACAACTAGAATGAGAAAAAGCTTGTTGAGCAATTAGGTAATTAATTATCTCGGTCAGCGACTCCATTCCTAATAGAAAGTCCATACCATTCAAGAGGTTTCTTCACGATGGTTTTCTTTCTTTCTTTTTTTTTCCCGTGTTCCCAGATTCTAGGAACATTTTGTAAAATTTAAATTCAGTTAATTAACATAGAGTGTATTATGTTTCAGAGGTAGAGTTCAGTGATTCTGCACTACCTGGTATTTAGCCAAAGGATACTATGGTTTTTCAGGGTTAGGATTCTAGTGGGTGTGCTGAGATGCTGGAAGAGAAAGGGTCGGCAAACTTTTTCTGTGAGGGGCTACAGACTCTGTATTTATTTATTCATTTATTTATATTTATTTATTTATTAAGATTTTATTTATTTATTTGACAGCACAAGCAGGGGGAGCGGAAGAGGGAGAAGCAGGCTCCCTGCTGAGAAAGGAGCCCAATGCGGGGCTCGATTCCAGGACCTTGGGATCATGACCTGAGCCAAAGGCAGATGCTTAACCAACTGAGCCACCCAGGTGCCCTATTTTTTTTTTAAAGGACATTTTTTAAAAAAGATTTTTATGTATTTGACAGAGAGAGAAAGAGAGCACAAACAGGAGGAGCGAGAGAGGGAGAAGCAGACTCCCCGCTGAGCAGGGATCCCAGTGCAGGGCTTGATCCTAGGACCCTGAGATCATGACCTGAGCTGAAGGCAGACGCTTAACTCACTGAGCCACCCAGGCGCCCCCAGAATTCGTATTTTTAGCATCATGGGCCATACAGTTAATGCTGCAGCTACTCACTTTTGCTGTTCGAGGGCAATAGTAGCCATAGACGAAATGTGGATGAATGAGTGTGGCTAGGTGCCAATAAAAGTATTTTTACAAACAGATGGCAGGCTGTGTTTTACCCACGGACTTTAGTTTGACACCCCCAATAGCATACTTAAAAATTTCTAACACAGAACAGTTAATAGTTCTTTCCACCTGGTTAATTCCAAAAGCTGCTTTATACAAATCCTATGATACATTTAGGGATACAATGATTATGTCATGTACATAATGATAAAAGTTTGCAAAATGTGTTCGAAGGAATAACTGGAGGGACAGGTTTCATACATGAAGCAGATAAAGTGATGCTACATACTTAATGAACAAGAAGGTTGCTTCACATTCTAATATTTAACAATGTAGCTAAAAGGACAATTTCTCAGTGGCCTAGACTTTTAAGGCCTTTAACTTATGTCGTGTAACAGCTTTTACCTTCTTTATTTTTAAGTTCTTTTTAAAGATTTATCTATTTCTTTATTTGAGAAAGAGAGAGAGTGCATGTGAGTGGGGGTAGGGTCAGAGGGAGAGAGAATCTTCAAGCCGACTCCCCCCCCACCCCCGCCACCACCAGTGCACAGCCCGACGCAGGGCTCTATCCCACGACCCATGAGATCATGACCTGCCTGAGCTGAAACCGAGAGTCGGACACTCCACCAACTGAGACACCCAGGTGCCCCTTCCCTTTTCTAAATCTGGTAAGCTTAGACTTAAGATGTTCTTTGCTTCTGTAAAGAACATTATTGGTCAAGCTACAATTTAGTTGAAGAAAATACCCCATATCTGAGGAGATATAGTTTTTTATGTTCATAGAGCCTCTTTCAAGTTTACGGAGTGATTTCATATAGGTTTCATTTGTTCCTCAAAATATGCAAAGAAGAAAGCCAAAAATGCCAAACACTAAGGCACTGCATTTTTATATCCCCTACCCCACCAAGGGGTTAGCTATTTGGATAAACTAATACAAATAGAGAAAAAGAATAAAAACTGTCCACTCCATGCTGTTTTCATTTGCTCAGGGAATTTATAGTAACGCTGGTGCTTTCTAGCTCAAAAGCAAAAGACCAGGGTCTGCTTAGGGCAGAGCCAATGAGGCTCTGACCTGTCATTCTAGCAAGTCGCTCTGATCTAAGTAGGATTCAACTTCTGACCTGTGAAAAAGAGGTCTCGAAGTTTCTGATGAAAGTTATTTTCAGTGGCATTCAATTTAGAAGCTGTCGAAATAAGCCCAAACAGACAATTGGAAAAAAATGTATAAATAGATCCACCACCAAGAGGGTAAACAAAATATAGAGATTGGAGGGATTACTAAACTGGTTGGTCATGCAAGACCAAAGCCAAGAGCTTATGTCAGACACAGAATAGATAAAATCACGCATTTTTAAAGATGAACTTTGCATGTATTACTTTTTTTCATTTTAAAATGCCCACATGTATATGATTAAATACATACATGTATACGTACATAAATGGTTAGAAATATGAGTAGTTAGAAAATAAAATCGAATTTGTAATGGTTTGCTGCTACAGAGGAAGGCATAGAAATTCATTTATTGAAATGCTTGTCAGACCAGGAAGGCTGTGACTGATTTTGAGGCCGTTTTGTGCCTCTGCTAGTGCAAAGGAAACCCTGTCCTTTGATGACAAGTATGTGTGGGAGGTAGAAATGGAGAAGCCCAGTGCAAAGCTAGCAGTAAGAAGAGCACCGGGGCTGAAAGCTTACCACTGAAGTTCTGATCCATACCCAGGAGAAGCTAAGCACGAAGGTGCCAAGAATGAATTGGGTACCGTGTGATGGAGACCTGCTGCAAATGGGAATAGGAAGCCAGCAGGAGAGGCCACCTCGTGCCACAGTAGCAGATTCACCCAGTACGTGATGCGTCAGTAGAAGAAAACTGAGAATGGGTGTGGGGCTAGCAAGTTGGAACAGAGGAAAGAACAAAAAATGAGCAAATAAATAGGATCGAGAAAAGGCAATTCCAAAGATATTGGATATATTTTAGTGGATTGTTTCTAATGTGAAACAAATATTTTTGCAAAACCTTAGTGTGAAAACATTGCATTTTTTCCCCGTTGGCATTAAGACGGCATGCATACACATTTAGTGAGCTCACTAATAACGATGAAGATTTGTTGAGCACTCACCATGTGGCAGGTAAATTAACTTAGATGTATTAATTCATATTATAATTACAACATGTCTAGGGCAGTTTTGTTATTTTCTTTATCTTACAGATAGACAATCGAGGGACAGAGAGTTGTTTTTGAAAGGAGGTGTGCTGGCTCCGGAGGCTTCGTACTTAACTGACATATTCTATTTTGGCTCTTTGGTAGTGTGTGTGTGTGTGTGTGTGTGTGTGTGTGTGTGTGTGGTGTGGTGGTGTGTGTGTGTGTGTGCGTGCACGTGCGCGTGTGTGCGCACATAAATGCTATATTTCAACTTCTGTTTAAAATGGTAGAGTCAACATGCATTTATTATTTGTCCCCCTGAGATCCCTACAAAATGAGAATAAAGATAAAACTGCAAGGACAAAGAGAGGAGCCTAGAAGATGAATACCATGAAATGTTGGCAGCTGGAAAGCAGGATGACTGGTAACTTGATGGAGAGGGAGGGTGAGAAATAAACAAACAGATGTATACCTCCGGAACCCCCCAAGGTTTCAGGGATTGGCGACATCTCTAAAAGTGAAGGGTGAGGAGGTGGAGTTGACAATAAGACAGACAGACTTGGGTGTGGTTCTGATGGAGAAGCAGTCAGATTCCCTAAGGCCCCTCTCCTGCCCTGATACAATTCTGGGATTTTATGCTCAGGAGAGGTAACACAGGAGGGACCCCTGGTTTTCTCAACTGGAATGTTGAGTTAAATTTTTTAGTCATCCATTACCTAGAAGAGAGACTTACAGTTTCTTTCCAACAGAGCAACCAGAGTGATCCTGAGAAAATGGCTTCTCATCTAACCAGAGTAAGAGCTAAAGTTTTTAGAAAGATCTACAAGGCCGGACAGGATCTGCCCTGCCCCACCCCCGCTCCAGAATGTTTCCTGTATAATCTCATCACTGACTCATCGGCTGCTCGCTCATTCCACTCCAGTCACACAGGCCTTCTTGGTCTTCCTCCGACAGGGGGACCATTCCTTCCTTGTGGTGTCGACTCTCTTTTCTCTGTCTGGAATGCCATCCCCACAGAGATCTGTAAACCTCATTCCCTCCCTTCAATAAGATACTCAATTAAATTTCACCTTTTCAGGGAAACCTTTCCTGGCCAACAGATCTAAAATGGCAGTCTCTCTTCTTGCTTTATTCTTTAGTTTAGGATCCTAGGCAATGTCACTTAACTTTGATTTCCTTCCTTGTAAAAGAAGGAAAATAACAAAAATGACTTATGTTGTTTATTGTTTGCCTAATAGCCTGTATATTTTACTCTACTTGTCTAGTTTGTTTGTCTAGGATAATAGAAGGTAGAAGCAGTAGACCGTCAGCTCCATAAGGGCAAGGATTTGTTCATCTGCTTTGTTCCACTCCTGTATCCCCAGCACTTAGAACACCGCCTGACATGTAGCAATTGCTCAGTAATTGTTGATCTATTAATAAAAGTATTCCAAGATAAAGGTGAGGAAATCTCTAGGAAAACAGGGCAAAAAGATTTAAGTGAGGGAAATGAGGAGACAAAGTGATAAGAAAATTTTAGGTCCAATCTAAGAGATCCATGATCCAAACAAAATGCATTCCAGAAAGGAAAAAATGGAAAATGGAGGGGAGGATATACATCAGACAATAGAAAAAAAAAATCCTCAGGCATAAGTTTCCTGTTTGAAACAGCTTGCTTAGTACTTGGGTCAGTGGTTGAAATTAGATTCACATCAAAGACCATTATTAGGACATTTCAGAACACCAGAGACAAAGAGAGAATTCCAAAAGTATGTAAAGAGAAAAGCGCAAATTACTTACAAAGGATCAGTAATCATAATGTCCTCAGAGTTTTCAGTAGCAGTACTGGAAGGCAAAAGTCCTGCCTTCGAACTTCAGGGAGAAAATGAACATAAGCCTACATTCTGTGCCATGCCAAGCTCTGAATTAAATGTGAGTCTCCAATAAACGTATTTTCCGACAGCCTGAGCCTCATAATAGTTACTACTCGTGCATCCTTTATCAGAATGTTAATAGACAAGATTTCACAAAACAAGAGAATTAGATGTAGAAAGTGGAATATATGTAATTCAGGAAAGGAGATCCAACACGAGAGACGAGGAGGGAATCCTCAGGGGTCCAGCCATGAGTATGCGGGGAGAACAGCCAATCCGACTGGGGCAGGCCAGAAGTTGTGCGATGGCTCCAAGTGAAGGAACTGATAAATACCTGAAGTGATGGACCCTATTGAGAGGAGTTTTACAAAACGAAGGGAAAGTTTGGGAATAAATTGATAATAAGCATATAGAAAACCATGAAGAGGAGCGACACAGTTATTCAGGGAAAAACAAAAGTTGTGCAAAGAAGGCAAAGTAGCCATAATAATATAGTCTGTGATTCAGCTATGAATAATATTCACAAGTCAAAATAATGCAAATACTCATTGATAAAACCAGAACTACGCTGTAGTTAGCATGGTGGCATCTTGGAGGAGGTAGGCTGCAAATGATCCAAATCCGAAGCTTTCACAGTGGGATATCAATAAATAACCTCTAAAATGAAGAAAATATTTAGAAGTAGCAAAATAAGCATATGACTTAGACTTATGGAGTTAATATTTTTACCAAACCCAGCTGCAGTTGTTGAAAGTGCTTATCCCTGGCCTGTGAAATGTAGTTGGCGGGGGGGGGGGGGGGGGGGGGGGGGGGGAGACTACCGTTCCTTTTAATATGATTATAGAACTAGATGGTGCTTTGAAATACGTGGTGAACAAACTCAGTGAATACCAACGCAGTGTAGAGAACTTCAGTAAGTATGAAGACAGATTTATTGTTTGTCTCATTTAATTTGGAGATAAAGGATTTTTTTTCTTTCATAGTTAGACCCCTTCACACTCCAAAGTGGCCTCTTCATTCCCATGTCACTGTGACCTCAGAGAGGTGCGCTTTGAAAGGCTTCACTGAGAACCCACTGCCCACCCCTTCTGAATTGTTCTTTTAGGGATAACTCAGTAAAGGCAGCAGCTCTAACTTCTTGGATCTTGGTTCTAGTCCTTTTTTCATATGAGTCAAGGGCAATCTTGGCTTGCTTTGTCTCCAGTCTTCTTTTTCTCCTTCTTTAAAGATCACCTACTTTAAAACACTGAAATGTTTAAAAACACTCAAGAAGAAATGGGAAGGTGTAGTGGGCAGTAAATATTTTGAAAAGGTTCCGAAGGAATACTGAAATATAAGTGCCTCTGTCGAAACCATCTTCCCATTATGAATTATATTTTACCTGAAGCCGTGTAGGAGTCCTGTCTTTCGAGAAGCCGCAAGTGTACTTATTGTAGAAATAGCTAGGTTCTAATGATCATAACAATTTTGAGGCTTTGGATTGAAAGCGTAATAAAAATATCACCAGTGCTATTGACTGCAGTAAAGTGTCATGGTTAGTACTGAATTGTGGCTTGTTTTTTTTTTTTTCTTTAAACTTTCGAAGATGGATATGAATTTATTTTCCATCTCTTTGTCCAGCTGAATTTAAAACGAAGCTAACACAAACTCCTTGTTTGAAAATATGCTATTGAAATTTCTATCTCATGCTGCTCAGAGTTGTTTTTCAAGAGCGCCCAGGAGTTCATGGAAGGCACTATGATTTGAGATATAACTCAAATTTTATGGAAACATTTTAAGTATATTTCTGATGATATTTATTCTGAGTTATTCACCATTAGTTTTCCCCGAGCCAATTTCTGAGTTATTCACCATTAGTTTTCCCCGAGCCAATTTGACTGTGACATGAAACACACACATTCTTTGTGGCCTACCCGTTCTTTTGTAATAGGCAGTTTGGGTTGATGGTGCATTCACAATTTAGTTTTATCTCGGTTTCTTAAGCTAGCTGCAATGATGAATCTGTAATTAGAATAACCTGTCAGTTTGTTAATTTGAAAGGGTAACATGGTATCCTGTATTTAATATTTATACTCCATCTACTTGATGTAGTTTACAAATTAGAACACCATGAAAAGTAGGACACAGAAGGTTAAAACAATCTGACTGACAGAAGCAGAAGAGGTAAATAATGTCAGGCACCAGAATTGAGCAGATGATAGTAAGTGGGGGAAAAAGTATGTTTCTGAAGTTTCTCATGGTGAAGGCTCCAGAGGAAACGATGTATTTGATAATGTTATTTTTTTTCTGACCACCCGATGCCCACACATTAATCTATGGAGATGAAATATTTCCCTAAACAAAATTGAGTCTCTTAGCAGTAGGGACAAAAAGGACCATGCAGGAATTTACTGTGTTTAAATGACATTAAGTCAACCTAGAGGCAGTATTTTCCATTATGTTTTATAGGAGTAAAGCAGAAGTGGTGCTTAACAAGATGATTTTCATGTCTCCTCCCAATAAGAGGTAGAAGAGAGGATCATCCAATAAAAGCACTTTGAGGGTGGGGGTTGGAAGAAGGTGAATGCATTACAAGTCTGATCACCCTGAGAGAAATGATCAAGTTTTGGTTAATAACAGGTGACTAACCATGGAGACAGTTTGGGTATTGCTTTTCCAGACTTAGCTACAGAATGATAGAAGCCTGAGTCTGTGTGAGAATATGAGGTCTGAAAACCGTGTGTGTGTGTGTGTGTGTGTGTGTGTGTGTGTGCGCGCGCGTGCGTGTGCGCGCGTGTGCCTGCACATGCGTGTGGGTGTATCTACACATGCCAAGGGGTGGGGGGACAGATGAGGCAGTGGACAGCAGGCCCATGAGTATCATTGTTTAATTGGCTAAACAAAGCTTTAAGTTCAAGAGCTGCTGGGGTTTTGATGTTCAGAGCCAGGACTTTCAGGCACTGAGATGGGTTCTTAAACTTGATTTCCATACCTCAGTCCTACTTTTCTTCTATTAAACAGAGACTTCTCTTGACCCTTTTAATGTCTGAAATACAGACAAGATAAAGAAGAGCTGAGAGAGGGATAAGTTCTCTGGGAAGTGGGAAAAAGGCTAGACATGGGATCAATAGTGACAACATCTAGATTTTAAATTGGGTGTCCTCAAGTAGGACCTCTCATCAGCCTCTCCCCTGCAGTAGGATTGGTCCCGGAGTCAGGCATGGGTGAACTGTACAGATGGCCTTTGAGAGGCTCAGTGATGGAGGTTAGATGTGGGGTTCAAGGTGAGGAAACAGTGTTCACTGTCATCACAGTCATCAACAGCTATTACACCTTGGGCCTTGTCTTCAAGGTACTAAATATTGGGCTTTTTTCATATGCTTTAACTCCCCCTGTGTTTATATATCTGTATGTGCATTTTGGCTGCATTACCCAAGAATTTGCTTTTTGTTGGGGGAGGATCCACATTACCTCTTGTACCTCAAACACCTGTTCTCTTTGTTTGCTATGATGTCCTGACAGTGGTGGAGGTCTGTGATGGTTAATTGTATGTGTCAACTTGACCAGGCTAAGGGATGCCCAGATAGCCAGTAAAACATTATTTCTGGGTTTGTTTGCTATGGTGTTTGCAGAACACATTAGCATTTGAGTCAGCAGAGTGGGTAAGGAAGATTCCCTCACCAATGCAGGTGAGCATCATTCAGTCCATTGAGGGCCTTAAAAGAACAAAAAGGTGGAGGAAGAGTGAATTTGCTTTTGTTACTTGAGCTGGGATATCCATCTTCTCCTGCCCTTGGACATCAGCACTCCTGGTTCTTAGGCCTTCAGGTTTGGACTGGAGCTATTCCTCCAGCTTTGTGGGCCTCTTGCTTGCAAACAGCAGATAGTGGGACTTGTCAGCTCCATAATGAAGTGAGCCAATCCCTCATAATAAATGCTTACCATATAGCTCTATATACCCTACTGGTTTTGTTTCTCTGGAGAGTCCTGCCTAGTACATGGAGTCTTAAAAATACTTGGAAAATTTTTTTGTGTGTGTGGTGAGAAAGAATTGTGTACACCGGTGTAGGAAATATCACAATATAAAATGTAAAAATAAGTGAAAACTTCCAGGAACAGAGTATTTCCCAAATAGTATTCTATGTTTACTATGTTCTATTGATAAGTCATTGACCAAGACAGGCAAGGTTTCTGCCCTCATCGAGGTTATATTCTTAGGAAATCTCTGGGTATAACAAGGACCAAGCTATAGGTGGAGATGGGAGGGTGTTTCTATATAAAGAGAGCACCATTAATAGGTTTAGTGTATACTAAGTGCCAGCTAATGGAGCTTGAATAATTACAGAGGGGAGGGAGAGATTATTTCAGGTAGGAGAGTTGTGTGAACAAAAGCATGAACATGTAATGAGGAACCTACTTTTCTGGAGTTTAGGCCTTGTATATAGGAATAGAGAAGGATAAGTTTTGAGAAGTAGGTGGAGAGCAACCGAAGACTTGTGAATGGGGAGGTGACATGATAAAATTGGTGTTAGCACAGTCGACATGGAAATCAAACCAGGAAGTAGGATGCCGTAGAAGACCAGAGACGGACTGAAGGAGATGAGAGTGGGAATGCAGAGCTAGTGAAACATGTCAGACATTGGAAGGGAAGATTCAGGAGGCTTGGGACTAGTGAATATGAGGCCAGAAGGAGAGAGAAGAGTCAGGGATCCCTCTAGCATGTCAAACCTCACTGGTGAGATAATGAGGTAACATTTGGACAAATGGAGGAGTCCACATGGGTGACAGTTTGGGAGGCTCATTGAGGAGGTATAATTTAGATATATATGGTCATGGAATTCGGGAATAGAAGAGTTATATTTATTCTAGCTTCATCTTCCCCCCATTTTCTCTTAACAGCGTTTTCAAATAGAAAAGTTGAAATACTAGTACAGTTAGCACCTCTATATTCCATCCATCTAGATCCGACAATTTCCATCTTCCCTTTTTGGTTTCTATCTATCTTTTTGACTGAACCATTTCAAAACAACTTGCCGGTACAATAAGACTTTATTCCTGAATACTTTAGCACAAATCTCCAAAGGACAGACACTTCAGTTATAAAAGAATTTAAGACTATTAGATCTTCAGGTTACCTTATGGTCCAATCTACTACTCTGCTCTCCTGCCACGTCCCTTCCATGCTTATATATGGTATTTATTGGTTGGAGTGTTCAGACATATAAATTAGATTTGGGCAAGTAAGAAACAATATAAGAGTATAAAAGAGGTCTAGAAAGATGATAGGAAAAGATTTTGAGAGCTCAAAAAGGAGAAGGTGTGGGGCACCTATCTGGCTCAGTTGGAGGAGTGTGCAACTCTTGATCTCGGGGTTGAGAGTTCGAGCCCCACGTTGGGTGTAGGGATTACTTACAAACATACCTATGTACATACATACATAAACTTGAAAAAGAAGATAATGAACAAAAAGAACAGTGGAGCAGAGATTTTATTTTCAGGGGAGAAATCTAATGGTTGGATCGAGTTTTTCTTGGTGACATCTGACCACTATGGATCATAAGGTCTGGTTAGGTCAAGACCATGTTTCATGATAGACTTTAGGGACCACCTCCTTTGTTTTTTATGACAACCATACTTCTCACTGAAGAAAGCAGTATTTTGGATAGATATATAGGCATGACTAGTAGTGGTGTTATTTTACTACTGGCCTAGTAAAAGCAGACAAATAATTGTTAGGAGATTAAGGTCTGTGTCAGGGTAGGGAGGATTTCAAGATTGGCCTTGTGAAATCTTAATGGTTACAGTTGTGCTGTTGAAGTGCTGTGCAAGTTGAGAGCTGTTGGGAGAACACACCTTCTTAGTAGGAATAATTGAAGCTCTTGGATACTGTATTAATGTGACCCACGAGAACATGACTTGGGGGGAAGGGGCTCCCAGGGACCGATGCATGATTTTTATGCTTAAAATAGTAAAAAAAAAAAAAAAAAAAAAAAGTCTATTAAGTATTCAAAGTTGCCTGACAAGCTGCTTTAGTTCAGGTATTTTTAGTGTCTTCACCTTTGTGATTTGTATTACATCTTTTACTCAGTGTTAGGTGTTTGAACAGGAAAAACTGAATCATACAGAGGCTTATAGTCTAATAGGTTGGATCAAAAAGCTTATAGTCTAAGACTTAAACTCTGTACCAGGTTGAATAGTATTGTTTCCCACCCCTCCCCCAATTCATTTCCACTCAGAACCTCAGAAAGTAACCTTATTAGGTAATAGGGTCTTGACAGATGTAATTAGTTAGGTTAATTAGGTTAAGATTGAGTCATACTGGAGTCAGGTGGGCCCTAATCCAACGTGACTGGTACCCTTATAAGAAGAGAAGAGGACGCACAGATACACGGAGATCTAGAGAGAATGATGTCATGTGAGGACTGAGACAGAGGTTGGAGTCACATGTCTACAAGCCAAGGAACACCTAGGATTGCTGGCAACCACCAGAAGCTAAAAAAGAGGCCTGAAACAGGTTCTCCCCCAGAGCCTCCAGAAGTAACCTACCTTGCCTGCCGATACCTTGATTAGGGACTTCGAGCTTCCAGAGCTGTGAGAATAAATTTCTGTTGGTTCAGACTACCCCGTTTGTAGTCATTTTTACGGCAGCCTTAGGAAACTAATAGAGATGATAAGTCACAAGATCCATAAGACTGAGGTTTTTGATGTTGTTGTTAGTTTTTAATTAAAGTAGTGTGCAATAGAATCTGAAATACTGCACTAAAAAAGTGTGTGTGGTCGAAAGCCAAATGAACTATTCCTAAGGAGTTATCAGCTCTGAAAATTATGTGTATAGAGCTCAAGTTCCCATTTGATTTGCCTCTCAGGAAGAGTTAATGAACAAAAATAGAACATACGCTTTTTTTTTTTTAAGTCCAGAAGTGCTGCTAATTGAAAAAAGAAGCAATCTACTTAAACAGGGACAGGAATTTTTGCCTCAGAATCATTTCCATTCTTTAACTTTTTTTTCTTCTGGATAGCGTATTGGATGTTTTTACATGGGAAATCTCTACCATCTCTTTTTTTTTTTTTTTTTTTTTTTGCTTTGTGTGAAGACCAAAGTCAGGGCTCACACATTTTTTATGAAGACAACATGAACACCATATTTGGAGTCTTATAAAAGTGGATTTGCCGAGTGAGCATGTGGGAGGATAATTCATTGACAATTTAGGGGGGAAATAACCTTTCTGTTATTTACAAATAGTAGTTCCTTGGTCTGTTAAGCTCAGACCTCATCTTCATAATAAAAGCCATATCATTGTGACATTATGAGCTTCTTGGTCACTATAAATTCAAAACAACAGTGATATATTTGTTAATGATCTAGCCCTTCATTTTCCACTTCACTTATCTGCCTTCAGTTTTACGTTTTACATTTTTTCTACTCTTGCTCAGAGGGTTCTAGCTCTTACCACGCTTTGGGTGAGTCTGACTTTGGAATGAGATTCCCAGCACCATCACGACTCACCTTTGATAAGTCTCTCCTGTATGGCGCCTCATTTCTGCTCAAAACAGCAACAGTCTTGGGTCAGCTGTATGTTTGGCTTAAGTCTCTAGACTCCAGCTTGATGATATAATCAAAGATGGAGCTGCGTACAGCCCTTCGTCCTGGTACCCCGGTTGAGCCTTCAGATACACGCTGCCTATACACTTTGTCCCTTTTTCAAGAGAACTGACATTGGTTTTGTGCCAACCCTGATGTAGAACCAGATCCTTTACTGGATTCCACAGTAAAGCCAGTCACACCAAGCATAGCGTGAAGACTTGAAGGTCATGAAGTAGGGGTCACATTGCACAGCACAAACATTTACTTTGGAAAACCATCATCACTACACTTGTGCTTTATTGAAGAATTTTTCAGCTCGTACTGCCAATGGAGGTTGCTTTCTTTCTGCCCTTCCCATGTACAGTGCCCTCTTTGGCTTCTTTGCCATTCTACTGAGAATTACCCCTTGTTCTTACTGTCCCCCCTCTTTCCCCTTAAATCTTAACATGGCTTCTTCTCTTTTATTGTGAAGAGCAATTCATTCCAAGCTTTTACTTCTAAATGTGCTCATGGCCAATCAGCAAGCCAAGAGCTTTCCAGGTAAAAGACCTGCACTTAAAAGATGATTTATGACAAATGTTTTTGTCTTTCTAAGATATAGTCCATACTCTCTGATCACTCTTAAAAATAACTGCAACCACAACACAGTCACTTTGAAAGATGTCACAGTATTAGCTTCTGTGTAAAATGTCCATTTTACTTTGGCAGTATGCAGTGTGGGTTTTAAAATCTAGTGTTCTGGCACATGAATTTGAACTAACCATCATTTTAAACTGTCACTCCACTAAAGGAGAATAAATTTAGTAGGATGCCACCCAAGGATATTCAAAATCAATTCATCTTTCTGAATTATGTTAATTAGTCTGTAATTGGTCTTTGATAATCTAATAAATAGAAAATTCTAGATCATCGACTTCCCTTTCAACAATATAATGTTCTGATCATAAGAATTTGGCTTCTGAATAGCAAATAGTAGTATGGTTCTTCAAGGCAGTACAGTTGACCCTTGAAAAACACAGATTTGAACTGCACTGATCCACTTATACACAAATATTTTTGATAAATGCAGTATAGTACAGTAAATTTATTTTCTCTTATGATTTTTTTAAAAAGATTCATTTATTTTATTTTTTTATTTTTTAAAGATTTTATTTATTTATTTGACAGAGAGAGACATGGCGAGAGAGGGAACGCAAGCAGGGGGAGTGGGAGAGGGAGAAGCAGGCTTCCCTTGGAGCAGGGAGCCCAATGTGGGACTCGATCCCAGGGCTCTGGAATCATGACCTGAGCTGAAGGCAGACTCTTAATGACTGAGCCACCCAGGCGCCCAAAGATTCATTTATTTTAGAGGAGGGGGAGAGAGAGAGAGAGAGAGAGAGAGGGAGGGAGGGAGAGAGAGAGAGAGAGAGCGAGAGAGAGCGAGCAGGGGGAAGGGGCAGAAGGAAAGGGAGAGAGAGTCCCAAGCAGACTTCAAGCTAAGCCCAGAGCCTGACGTGGGACTCAATCTGATGACCCTGAGATCACGACCTGAGCTGAAACCAAGAGTCAGACACTTAACCGACTAAGCCACCCAGGCGTTCCCCTTATGATTTTCTTTTCTTTCTTTCTTTTTAAGATTATATTTATTTATTTGAGAGAGAGAAAGAAAGAGAGATAGCGAAAGAGAGCCCCACAAGCAGGGAGGAGAGGGAGAGGTGGGCTTCCTGCAAGCAGGGAGCCCAGTGCGGGGCTCGATCCCAGGACCCTGGAATCGTGACCTGAGCCGAAGGAGACGCTTAACAGACCGAGCCACCCAGGTGCCCCTCTCCTTATGATTTTCTTAATAACGTTTTCTTTCACTTACTTTATGTAAGAACACAGTGTATAATACATGTAGCATACAAAATATGTGTCAATCGATGTTGATGTTTTAAGTAAGGCTTCCAGCCAATGGTAGGCTGTTAGTAATTAAGCTTTAAGTATCAAGTAGGTGAGTCAAAGATTATAGGTGGGTTTTTGACTGTGCAGGGGTGGGGGTGGTTAACACCCCTAACCCCTGAGTTGTTCAAGGGTCAACTGTATTTCCCTTTAAGAAAGATGGTCAGTGATGGTCCCCTTCCGCTTTTACAGGTGCCTTAGAAGCATAGATTAATGCAAGTTACTGTCTTGTCCTGGGATATCGGTTGTAGTTAAATGTTTGCTTTGTGATTTGAGATGACACTTACTGGTTTTATGGGCTAATGACCACGTTTTATCAATATAAAGTATCTGGTATTTCTGTACACTCTGCTAATTTCTCTACCTGCTATAACCATGTGGCTTCACTCGAGATTGCTGCATTATTTTCTAGAAGTGTCTCTTTTGCTTGCTGTGGATGATATTAACTCAGCCAGATAACTGTAAAGGGGTTGTAAGGGAGTTATAAGGGATTGCAGTAATTACCTACTTTTCTCATGTGCTTGCTGAGCTGCATAGACTTTGAATTTGTTGTAGTTTTAATAACCAGTTCTGATTATGATGAAAGATTTAAAGTAGGGAATCTTCTTATGCCATTTTATGTTGCTAAACTGCTGTATTATCTCTGTGTTGACTGTTTTTTGCCAACAATGCCCATTCCAGAAATTCAATCCTTGAAAGGAGACAATTGAGCAAAGTGCAATTTGGCCAATTTTGATAGTTTTGTGATCACGCCAGTTTGCTGTGAGGTCCTGCCAGGCATCCCAAAGGCTCTAAACTACTCATTTTCGTAATCTGAGGTTTAACCTCCTTATCCAAATGCTGGTTGATGCAGAATATTCATCCAGGGGATCATGTGATCATTGTAAGTTGCCTGTAAAGCTTATTTTGTGTGAGTTAAAACATAATGTTTTTCTTTATTCAGTTCGGGTGAGCATATATTTGTTGGACGAAGAAAAAAAAATTGACACTGAGCCCACAGGGCCCCTGACCCTGTCCTCTACACTGGAGGATTATGGGGTGTCATTGTGTTACTTTCACTTAATAATTAGAAGTGCTATTCAGGAAAACAACATTCTAACCATGGGGGTGAAAAATGAGTCGAAGGGGAATAACCTTGTGTGAACAGGCAGATGATCCAATCAGCCTATAAAATCAGTGAGGTAGAACCGCCCCAACTGTGACAGTGTATCACATGGGAGAACACACGCTTTACTGCAGTAGCTGCCTCCACTGGGCCACGTTAACAAGCAAAGACGCACCTGCTCTGGTCGCCTCGGTACTATCTAAGCCACAATTCCTGGCTGCCTCCGGTGATAGCCCTGTCATTCAGATAGTCTTTGTTGGATGTCCCAGTTTACTATAAAGGAACGGGCACAGGCTTCAGAAGAGAAAAATCTGAGGTTATATCCCAGTTCTATGGCTAAATAGCTATGTTACTTTAGTTAGGAGACTTAATAAGTAAGCATATTGACAAACGTTATACATGAAGGCCCCTTTTCATTTCTTAGATGATGGGGTCAAAGGAAAAATTATGGAGTCTGTTTCAAAGGTATGTGTTGGGCCAGTGACAGCAATGGCTGGATTGCAGAGGGAGGCAAGACCTATATATGTAATGAGAGACTTGTCATCAATGGAGGAGAGATTTAAGCGGGGGTCAGTATTTGCATATTTTGATGATTGAAGGTTAGACGCAGCATCTGGCATTGAAGACACCATAGGAGCTATGACTGGTATGTGGGGGTACAGGTATGTGGGATAATACAGCATAATAAAGCCAAGTTCAAATAATAGCCTCCCTCATCATTAGCTGAGTGCATTTGGGGAATGTATAAACTTCAGCCTCCATGTTAAAAATAGATGTTAAAAAGAGAGCATAACATGATTCTGGTTTGGGGGGCTGTTGAATGAATTAATGGTCGTAGAATGACTAGCATCATGCCTGGAATTTACCGAGTATTCGGTGAAGGTGAGGTATTACTGTTATCCAAGGTTATTCAAGCACAATAAGCAGAATCATGGAGAAATGTTGGGCAAACCACAGTTATGTCCTCACTGGGTTCAGTTGACTTGGCTATTTTTCCTCTGTTTTCAATATGGACTGCAATCTGTTAACGTCATTTGTTGATTGTAAGTCTGGTTTAAGACAGTTTCCAACCAGGTGGTTTTCAGTGGTATTATATCACGCAGGAAGAATATTCCCCACTCAGCTGATGTTCTTAGCAATGAAACAGTTTATAATGCTCAAAAATATTACATACAAATTTATTAAAAACAGAAAGAGGAAGAAACTAAATGCATATTCTTGACATTTGCTAAGGATGTGAGATTTGAATAAGATAACTGTGACCAACTATATCTTTTTAGTTTGTGACTCAGGACCTAAAATTAAGTATGTAGCAGTTTCTAGCTTATTGTTTCAAAGGTTTATTAGGTAACAACACTCTGCTTAGGCGTGTGAACTTCATGTTGCTCGTTTTTAGATTTCTAAAGATCATTGTTTTGTGTTAGAATTTTCTTGTATGACTGTCACAGTTACCTGGCTTCATTGTAGACGAAACTGACCAATGCTTTGTAAAAAGAAAGAGTGCTTTTCCTAAGGTTGCTAAGAACGATTTGCCTATGCCATTAGTCTTGGTTTAAAAACAATGCTAAACTTTGTTCACTGCTTTAGAAAAATCACCACAGCGTTAACATTTCAAAGTTTGTCATTTCCTTGATTTTTTTGAGATATTACTGTGGCTTTTAAAGAAGAACCCAGAGAGGTCAGCAAAAGTTGTCCAAGCCCCCAGGGTTATGGTCCCTCCCTCAGAGTAGTGGCAATGACAGCATTGTAAAGATGAATCCTTCCAGTGAGGGCTGGGACCCCTCGTGCTTGCGTATTTGGATGTTGATGAAGCAAATGTATCACTACATTTATCCAGTCCTCAAGAAAATTCTGATTTTGTTTTAAGACAGCTAGAGAACTTGGAGCAGTTTTTAATTTTCTTTCTCTTTCACTCTCTCCTTCCTTCTTTCATTCCTTCTAATATGAAGTAGAGGTTTTCTGTCAAAACTTACGCAAGAATCGTTCTTTGCTGGCTTCTGTTTTCTGGAGTATAATTTTGACTAAGATCATTTAGAAAACTGCCAATAAGCAAGTTGTGACCCTCTCAAAACTTCTATTTTTAAGTGCCTGTGTTTCGGTTTCTTAGTATCTATCCACAGGATCTGGAATGAAACTTTTGACAGCAAAGTATCTTTTTAAGCACTCTGTTTCCGCCCGCCCACTTCCCAAAGTCTCTCTCATTCCCTATCCCAAGAATCCATTTCTGGGGAAAAGCGGGAGCCTTCAAAGGACCTTCAGAGTGAGAACTTAAAGAGTGATGCCTCATAGAAGAAAAGGCAAACATTATTTTAGTTCCATTGAAACTCTTCGCTCATAACGGGAAGATGGGAGGCAGTGAACTTCAGAAAAGATGACCTCCCCTAATGGCATTACCATCCTCTGCAATAGAAAAGTAAGCCTTGACCGCAGGAAGCAGGATGATTGTTAGTGGTGCCAGCAAAGATGAGCAAAGTTGATGGCAAGCTCTGGGGCTCCCGGCCTAATATGGAGACGTGCTGCATCTGGGTTAAGGAAAGTAGCTACTCATCCAGTTGCTCCAGCAAGTTGGCTTCTGTAGTTAAATGCGTGAACACTTGCTCTGAATCTTGGAGATCCCAAGGTGGTTTCAGCAGCAAAGTCTTTTATAATTAATTGCCTGTGTATTGCCATTCACTTAGGAGGCAGGTGATTACTTAGCTCAGTGTTACCCTAAGACATTACAGTATCAATAGCACTACTGATTTTAATTAAAACTTCAAAATGTATGCCTGCTGAAATATTCATTATTGCACCCTTGATTGTGTGTGAGAATTGATAGTCTTGTACGCTTATTTTTTCATGTAATAATACTAAGGCCAATTAACAGGAGACAGACTTTGCAGAATATTTTTCTTTCTTCCTAAGACAATGGAATGTTTCCGTACGTGCTCACGTGCGTGTATGCACATGGGATATTTTTGGTGGTACTCTTGATTAGACTCGAAAAAAAAATGTTTATTGTCACAGCTAGTAGACAAAATGAGACAAATGGGAGAGAAGAGGTAAAAAGGCAGAATGAATAATCCTTTCATTGCCAGTTAACTGTATTCCAATCTTGGTTTAGTCAGAAGTCCTGTACTCTGTTGAACATACTAATCTTTCATAGAACGCCACACGTAGATTTGCTTAATTAAGGTATTTAAAAGAAATATAAAGTGTGCTGGCATTGTGGAAGAATAGAGGGAAAGCCATGTGGAACAGGAAGGGTATTGATGGACTGTTTTGGATGAGGAGACATTTGTAAGGCAGTCTGTCATTTATGCACCAAATGTGTCAAGTACACACTTGCAAGGCACAGTTAGAGACGATCCAGGCTAGTTCCTTCTTTTTATTTAAAGGTTGCATTCATAATTATCCTTTGTGATAAGTATTGTCTGATACACTGGAAGTGAAGACACCTGCAATAATGTAGATTATCTCATTAAATTTAGCAATTTTTTTTTAATCCAAGTGTTCTGGTCTTCCATATAAAATACAGTGTGTGTTTATGGCATGTCGGCAATCTGTGGCTGGGCTTTGCTTTCTGAGCATGGAAAATGAGGTTCTGAAACTTGGCGAGAAGCTGTCCTTAAATTACTGCTATTCTTGAGGAATGTTGATTGTACCGTGCTTTTCTTCCCCCAAAGCCCTCAATATATATGGTTATATTTTTATGGCTTTGAAGGTTTTGGTGTCTCCATTAGGAACATTTCTAGTGAGGCTGAATCCTACTCAGGATATCACTTCCTTGCTGGGGGAAAAAAAAAAAAAACACAATGAAATTATTGCAATAAAAACAGTATGCTTCAGAAAAACAACAATAAGTGGTTTTATTTTGATGGATATTCAGGGCCTTAAAGCAGCACAAACCAGAGCAGGTAGGCTGCAGTGTCGCTGTAGATTTCTTTACAGGAGAGAAAATCTGGCCTTGATTACTTCAACTCTATGCTGACTCTGGAGACTGGTTTCAATTAAAACTTTCCCCATAGCTGCAGAGACCGTTTTTTGTCTTCTTTATTAAAGTTGGTTTGGGGATGAAATTTTTGAAAGCAGAAGGAGTCTTATCATTAAGAGTTCAGATTCAGTGTGTGGACAGAAAGAAAAATCCGGATATCCTTTGTAGGTTTCAAGTGAAAACAATAATGATGGCAGTATTTTTAGATAAGATAAGCAAATACCCAGAGCAGTGGGACGTAGTTAGAACATCAGAATAGGAGGTCTGACCCCATCTGTGATTTTTTAATGACTTGGGGCAAATAGCATTCATCTTTTGACTTCAATCTCTTTCTGTGTTGGTGACCTTCTTCACTGCTTTCTGCTCTTTGCTTCCATCTCCTATGCCAAAATTTCTTTTCACAGAATGACTCCTTTTTGGTATGGCACTAGACCTTGAGAAATCCCTTGATCCTTTACTTTGCCCTTAACTTGAGCCATATTTAATCCCCAGGGCTGAAAAATTGCTCTTCATTCAGCTGTTTCCCAGTATGTCTTTGGATAGATTAGAATTTTCACTTCTTTTCCGAGGACTTCAAAGGAGGTGATAATTCCCTTCCTTCTCAGCTCGTTGCAATATTCAACAAACCTTCAGGCTTCTTTCTTTTGGTTTTTGAGAATAATATTTATTTACACTTTAAGGTAGCCTTTATATACAAAGACACGTATGGATCTTAAGTGTGCGATTTGATGAGTTTTGACAAATGCATGCAACTCTGTAATTCATATTCCTAATCAGGATATAGAACATTTCCTCATCACTCCAGAATTGTTGTTTGCATGTCTTTTCAGTTAATTTTTGACCTAAGAAGAGCAACTTTTCCAATTTTTTTCACCATAGATTAATTCTTCGTGTTTAGAATTTCATATAAAAAAAATGATACAGTATGATCTTTTGAGTCCAGCTTATTTTGCTCAGTGTGTTATCTGTGTTATTCATCCATGTTGTTGTCTGAATCAAAAGTTTGTTCCTTTTGTTGCCAAGTAATATTCCACTCTATGGATATATCATAATTTGCTTATCCATTCTCCCATTGATATTTGGGTTGTTTCCAGTTTGGGGCTATTATATACAGAGCTGCTCTGAATATTCCCCTGTATAAGCCTTAGTTTTTAGTTTGTCTGCTTTCTCTTTTGCTTTTGGCCCATTCTGTAAGGCAGTCTCTAAGGTGGCCCCCAAAGATCTCTACCTCCTGGTACTCAGTCCCTTAGTGTCAGCTACATGGATTGACTCAATTCTAAGGAATAGAACATAGCAGAGGTATTAGAACAGTAATACAAGTGGGAGTGTGGGATGCCACTTGTGAGATGGGGTGCTCTCTCTCACTCTCTCCAGGCCTGCTAATGCTGGAGAGAGCCAGTTTCATGTCATGAACCAACCGTCTGGACCGGCCCACATGAGTAAGTTTGAAAGATGATTTGCTCAGGCCTTGCCACCAGCCCCATGCATGCACTTAGAAGCTTATTCTTTCCCAGGTGAGCCTTGAGTTGATTGCAGCCCTGAGATGACACCTTGACTGCAATCTCAAGACACTCAGAGCTGGAACCACCCAGCGAAGCTACTCTGGCATTCTCCATACTGAGAAAATGTAAGATGATAAACATTGGCTGTCGCCAGCCCCCAAGTTTGGGGTTATTTGTTTCATAGCAGTAAAGAGCTAGTCCAGTCCACTTCAGGGACCATGGTGTGGTTTTTACTGTTTTTTTTTTTTTAATTTTTACTTTGTTTCACTTTTATTGAGATATAATTGACCTATAGGTCTGTATAAGTTGAAGGTGTCCTGCATAACAGCTTGACAGAAATATGTTGTAAAATGATTACCAGAATAGATTTAATTAACATCCATTTCCTCATATAGTTAAACTGAATTTTTTTTTTCCTTGGGATGAGACCTTGTTGGATTTACTCTCTTACCAACTTTCAGAAATATTCTACAGCCACATTAACTGTAGTCATCGTGTTGGGTGTTATATCCCCAGTACTTATTTATCTTATAATTGGAAGTTTGTACCTTTTGACTCTTTACATCCAATCTCGCCAATGCCTTTCCGTTACTCCCCGGGTAAGCACAAATCTGATCTCTTTTTCTATGCGTTTAGGTGTTTGTTTTTTGTTGTTGTTGGTGGTGGTTCTTTTAGATTCCATGGTGTGTCTAAATCATTCATTTTCTATTGATTCCTCAGTGGAGGATAGTTCACTAGGAGCTTTGTGTTTATCACATCCGCAGCTGGTAACAGAAGATAGGGTAATCTACGGAGAAAGCTTTATGTAGTTTCTTCATTCATTTTTCGAAAGTGGCTAAAGAACTTAGTTGTTTTCCTCAGGATGGAGTTTTACATATTCTTTTTTGTGAAGTAGCAGAAACTCATTCTAAAAATACTCAGTTAATTCTCCGTAAAATCTTCACCACCTCAATGCAGTAATTGTTAAAATTGTACTGTTCATTTCCCTAGGTTTTTCCCCAAAGAAATACAGGTACACATAAACATGTATACAGTAATTGTTAAAATTGTACTGTTCATTTCCCTAGATTTTTCCCCAAAGAAATACAGGTACACATAAGCATGTATACATATTCACAAGTGTAATCATATTAGATATGCTCTTTTAAAATCTGCTCTTTGGGGCGCCTGGGTGGCTCAGTCGTTAAGCGTCTGCCTTCGGCTCAGGTCATGATCCCAGGGCCCTGGGATCGAGCCCCACACCGGGCTCTCTGCTGGGTGGGAGGCCTGCTTCTCCCTCTCCCACTCCCCCTGCTTGTGTTCCCTCTCTCGCTGTGTCTCAGTCAAATAAATAAATAAAATCTTTAAAAAAAAAAAAAATCTCCTCTTCCCCTTCACAGAGCATTCTGATATTATTTCAGTGTCAATAAAGACAGACGAAGGGGAGCAGAATATGTGACCCCAAAATATGCAACTTTGGCATGTGGGTTATTTTGAGCTAAAGTCAGCAATCAGGACTCAGCTGACGAAGAAAAACTTTTACCTCTTCCTTAACTCCCTGAAAGACTTTAGATAGGGGGCCTGGCGCAGAGACAGAGCTAGTACCAGGAATAACTTTTATCTGAATGACTTACCTGTGTGGTGGGGCAAACATTTGATCTTTGTATGACCTTCCTGTCTTTTGAAGCCCCAGGCCCTTCTCCTATTCCTTAGCATAGGATGGCATATGAGTCTCAACCGCACTCCTTATCTTTGGGTCTCAGATTCTTGTGGGGTTCCTCTTTGTATATAATGAAATTTGTTTTTCTCCTGTTTATCTGTTTTCTATCAGTTTACCAACCAAAGAACCTAGAAGGGCATAGGAAAAATTTTTCCTCCCCCAACACAGACCTACGTGGTTATTTTAATAGTTTCATAGTGTTACTATATACCATAATTTATCCTATTCTGTGCCTTTGACCTGTTACATTCTCTACCTCCACTGTTTTTTTGACAATTAAAAATAGCTGTGGATAATCATCCTTGGTTATTCATCTGTGTTCACTTATCCAATATTTCCTTAGCATAATTCATCAAGTGAATATTTCTAGAAGGGTATGCAGATTTAAAGGCCTTGGATAAATATTGTAAAATAGCCATTCAGGAAGGTGAGACTCACTAATAGAATATGAGAGTATTATCCCTCAATAAGTATGGTAGCACTGAGCATTATCAAACTTGTTAATATTTGGCAATGTGATGAACGGACATACTGCCATTTTAACATGCATTTAATTGTAAGTAATACCGAACATATGTTTTTTATGTTGTTCTTGACCATGTATTTCTTGAATTGTGCATATCTGTTAATATTTGTCCTATGGCAGTAAAATTTTTTTCTCACTGATTTCTAAGTTTTCTCTCTCCATTTATAAATTTATGTATATACACACAAATACATTTTTATATGTAATAAATATTTATATTTACCTGTAGTGTGTCATATATAGTGCACGTAATTCTTTTTCATTTTGTAGTTTGATCTTTAACTTTGATAATGGTGAGTTGTTTGGCTGTAAAGAACTTTTACATATTAAATAAGTTAAATCGATCATTTTCTAAACAGTTTATAGCTTTGGCATGATGCTTAGTCTTTTTTCTACTGTAAAAATATAAAATTACTCCGTTTTTTTCTGTTTTGAAGAGTTATTACTATGATTTCATTTTTTTTACATTTACATTTTATATCTACATTTTACTTTTCCCATGTTTAAAATTTAATTTTTTATACTTAGTTTTTAATTGATCTGGAATTTATTTTTATATAAAGTGGGAGATGGGGATCCTATTTTATTTTTCCCCAAACTATTGACCAGTTATCCCAACATAATTAATTGAATAATCCTTTTTTTGGTTACCAATAATTTTAAGTGTACCATTATAACTTCCTAATTAATGTGCATTGTAAATATGCATCTCCCCTCATATAACTCCCTGAAAAAAAATTAAGAACTTTGACATGTTGATCAATAAATTTGCATTTTGAATTGTAAAAGTGCGTTTGTCCCTGCACTTGTATCTTTTCCAGGTCCTACAGATTGGGAAAGTACATCCAAAACCTACCTGACAGTTTCTTTACACGACTAAAGTTGTATCCCAAGCCACATCCATATGTTGAATATTATTTCTTTATGTATAATAAAAGGCATCATGACTACTACCATGAATGTGGTATAGGAGAGAAGGGGTGCATGCTAATTAGTTTTAAAGTTAGAATTTAAAATGTTCACATTTTGTTTTTCTTTAAATTCCTCTTTGAAGACATTTCAGTGAATTTAAATTTTATGTATAGGATACAAGTAAACCTCAACTTTCAAACATAGGACTTTTTAACCACCTACATTTTTTGTATCAGATGTTGACCACCTCACCATATTTCGATAATTCATACTTAAATACGTGAGTTGAAGAACAAATGTTTCAAGCTATTGAATGAAGATTTGGCTTTCAGGGCAGCAGTTTGCATCGCACCATCTTTGTTGTTTTAAGCAGTAGTTTCAATATTATTCTTCATTGCATTTTTGTTACTTATATTTTAAAATGAGAAGAAAATTTTAAAAAATGAAAAATGCTAATAATGTTAGTAAGATGCTTTGGTCTCATGAACTTAGTATAATTGAGGCAACACTGGAAATGTGCTGAAAATGGTGATTGTTTATCCCCAGTGCTTGCTCCTGGATCTATGCCAGCCGGCTTTCTGAAGAAAAAGAATACGACTAAAGAATATATATAATATGTGAGAAGATTGTGTCCAAGAGACAAAATGTAATTAGTGCTTTTATAATATTTTTAGGTTTCTGGGAACAGAACATTCCTTAAACACAGGTTGTTAAATCCAACTGATATGTTCCAGTTCTCATTTTATTTGACCTCTTAGTAACCATCTTGAAACCATCTCTTCTCTTGGCTTCTGTTCTTGACATCTTCTTGGTCACTTCTCTTTCTCCTTGCACTTCATCCTCTTCTTAGATTTTAAACATCAAAGTTATTTAATCGACTCTGGGTCATTTCCTCTGCTCCTGCTATGCTCTCTCTCCCTTTATGATCTATTCTAAGCTTGTGGCTTCAAGTTTATTCTCAATATAGATCACTTAGAAATCTAAACTATAACCCAGAAGCCCCCTCTGAAATACAAACCTTTATGTCTACCTAATTGCTTAACATTTTCTTGATGCTGAAGGGGAGTGGAATATACCACCCCAAAACGTGCCACTTTGGCATGAGGATTATTTTGAGATAGAGGCCACCAGAACACAGCAGATTCAGGAAAAGCTCTTTATCTCCCCCTCAACTGCCTAAATGTACATTGGAAAGGGGGCTGGTACCAGGAAAAGAGCTATTATCAGAGGTAATTTTTTACCTGAGAAACTTAGCCGCATAAAAGGGCAACCTTTGTTTTCCACACATCTGCTCTGCCTTCTTGTGAATGGCCTTCTCCCCTTCACATCCCCAGGCCTCTGCCTCCTTCCTTAGCTCAGGATGTTATATAAGCCTCAATTACTTGGCTGCCTTTGGAGCCTCTGATCTTTGGGGTTCTTGTATGTATGAAATCATATTTCCTTTTCTCCTGTTAATAAGTCTTAGGACCTTTTGCTTGTTTGACCAGTCACAGGATCTAGAAGAGTAGAAGGAAAGCATCTCCTCCCCAACAATGATTCAGAGACACGGCACATACCTAATGTCCAACCAAACCCAAATTTCCAATCTTTCTTTCGATTCTGTTTTTATGTTAGGTCACCTTACTTCAGTTGTTCAAGTTAGCAACCCGGAGTCATATTTATATCTCCCTCTCAATCTCTCTCTCTCTCTCTCAGCTCCATATCCTTCACCGAGTCTTACTGGTTTTATTTTCCCAGCATCTTTGGAGTTTGTCCACTTTTCTTCATCCCAGATAGCAATTTGTTTTTCTTCTATTTGTTTTTCACATTCTGACATTGTATTTTTTTTCAGATATCAAATGTGATAGATCAGCTCTCTACTCAAAATTCTTTGATAATTTCTTAATTCTTTTAGGGTAGAGGTAAAGGTTTTGTTTTGTTTTGTTTTGTTTTTTTGCTTTTTTAAAGTATTGCCTATAATCCCTGTGTGGTATGGTTTCTACATACCTCCCCAGTCTCCTTTTTCACTGTTTCTCCTTAGCAATCTAGCCATTTGATCCTTTTATCTGTCTTTTTTTTTCCCCCCCTTTGGTCCTTCTCTTAGGGAAGCTATCTCCAGGGAATTCTTTTCTTTGTCTCTTTTCAAAGATATCTCTTACTGGCCTCACACCCATTATTTCTCACGATTCCTAGATCTTGCCTCTTGCCAGATATTATCACCTTCCTGTCTTTTCACATACACAGGAATTTAAGTTGGCTTACGTCTTTACCTAATATTTCTAAGCTTCCATACCTCCAGCCATTTTTAATACAATTGTCAGGCATGCCAAAGGCCAAACTACTGGGGATGAAATGTCATTTGTTTTTGGCAAATTAAAGATCCTAGAGCTCCACACTGGATCCTTCTTAAAAGATAAGGCATGGTTGGAGACAGATGGGATTATCGTGAATAATTACAAGTGTGCTCTTACTTGTAAAAGATGGGTGAGGTAAGTGTGTGTTTAAATCCTAATGATGAGGATCTTTTTGATAGGAAACGATAAGCATACAGGGGAGAATATTCTGTGGGGTTGATATTCCTGAAAATGAGGAAGGGGGTGATGTGTCAGATGTAGGTGGCATGGCTGGCTTTTTCTTTGGAAACAGGAAGTAAGGAGGTTGACAGTGTGCAGTTATGGTAGATTGCTACATTCAGTTTGGTTGATAACCTCAGCATTTAATATGAATTATCAGGGTCATCTTTTAAGATTGAAAGGAAAGGTGAGGATCACAGGTTTGAGGAACATGGAGAGTTTGAAAAACTTGTTGGGAATGGGAGTCGAGCAGAGAAACATGAGAGGATTTCTGATAATTATGGAGGTTCCCACTGATGGTGCCATTGTGAATTTTTTGAGATAAAGCTTGCCACATTGTGTGACCTTCTTCAGCAGCACCCAGCTGACCTGGTCCAGCCTTGGAGGAAGAAAATACTTGGTTTCATCCAGCTTGAGGGTTTACATAGATGGCTCTGATGAAAAGACAGAATGATAATGGAGTTTAGAGTATTTGCCTGTTTAGAAAATGCTAATTGTGGATTCTCTTTTGGCCAGGAGGAAGATGGAAAAAAAAAAAAAAAGTAGGGAGGGCTAATGATTGGGAGAAGGCACAAAGGTCAATGGCTTTGTGTTTCAAATGAGGGCCAAAGTATAACAAATAAAAATTATTTCATTTCCCATCAATGTTTGGAACTGTTTCCCACTGTTTATTTGAAATTAAAAAAATTGTTGTTATGAATCTCTTATCAATATACTGTGATTTAGTTTCCCATCTGTGGAGAATGTTACAGGAAGTGATAAGCTAATTCACTAATGTTTCATCCAATCCTAGATGTGAAATTTGACGAAGCTCTAAAAAGAGTCTTCACGAAAATGTCTTTCCTTGTGGACTGGCGTCTCTTGCCTTTTCTTGCATTAGCAAAAATAAAGTAAATCAGTCAAGGGCTCCATAGCAAACAAATGGCACACTCGGAGGAAGATCATTTGAATCGAGAGGGTTTATTTAGGAAGGGGCTGTTTTTAACTAGTGGGTCTGGGTATAGTGGCAGAACTAGAAGGGAAATTGCACAGCTGAGGTTTTACCATTCCTCAGTATGAAAGGACAAGGGGAGGATGGACTCGGTCCACAAGGATGGCCAGTCCCGTAGTGCTGGCAGCCGTAGGAAGTGCAGTGACCTTTTTGGTCAAGTGATATGCCCAGGCCACACTGACCTTGGGCGTATAGAATATGAATACCCTGCCCTCTTCTCTTTCCTTTGAATCTTGTCAGGTGGTGCCCATTTGGCTGAGCTCAATTGAAAGAGAATCCTGTTGATGTGGTACATACAGGTGATCTCTTTGAGGCTCAGACAGGGTGGAGAAGGGTGGAACTCGACTCTGAAAGGCCAACTCGAAGACAACTGATACATTGAGAGAGGGAATTAATATTTTAGTTCTTTTCTAACTCAGAAGCTATTTTAATCTCCTGGTATGCTTAAAGGGAGGACGTATGTGATCTTCCATCCCCTAGTGTCTTCCGTCATGGGTTCAAAGCTTGCTATCTATGTGGCGAATACTGTGTCAGGGACTGGGTATATAAAGATACAGAAGACATGATTCCTGCCTTTGAGATGCAGTATGTAGTGGTAGAGATAGATAGGAGGATTGGATAGATAATACTCTTAAACTTGTTATTTATTATGTTTACTATTATTTGATAACTAAAGTTCTATGGTAGCCTAGAGAATGGAGGATGTAAACTTCTACCTGTGTATTTTTTTTTTTAAGATTTTTAATTTATTCATTTGACAGAGATAGAGAGAGAGAGCATGAGCTGGGGAGAGGGGGAGAGGGAGAAGCAGGCCCCCCACTGAGCCAGGAACCCGATGCGGGGCTCGATCCCAGGACCCCAGGATCATGACCTGAGCCGAAGGCAGATGCCTAACCATCTGAGCCACCGAGGCGCCCCTACCTGTGTATGTTTTATATATGTCTAATGTATATGTATCTGTGTGTGACGGTTGCTTGAGGGGAAGGAATGGGAATTCCATCAGTCATACTTATTACCACCTGACTACTGTAATAATTAAAACATCACTTTCCTTATATCCTTCTCTTTTCTTGAGAACCTGTAATGGCTCCCTTTTAGAGGACCTCCCAGAAGCTTTCTCCTGCTTTTCAAAGGTCTCCATCCTTTGATCTTACCCTGCCTTTCCAGTTGTATTTTCCAGAACCCTCCATCTGAGATCAGCAGGTCTCTCTACCTCTCCTTGCATTTTGCAGTAATTTCTGTGATGATTGTGTACTGCCAACCTCTCGGGCCCCAAACTTCAGTACTTTTAAACTGATGGCTGCTTATCATTCAAAATGGTGCTCAAAATGGTGCTCAAAGGGTACCTTTTCGAATTAAGTCTTTCCTAGTATTTTAATTCATAATCAACTCTTTCTTTGCTCAATTCTGTTGGCTCTTAGAGCCAGTTACACAGTGAAATTAATTGATTCTTTAGATGTCTTACATACGCTAATTTTGTCTCCACAGGTATACTATGGGCACGTCTTTCACTTCCTCTGTATCTCCTTCAGCACCTAGGAAAGTTGAGTTTTAATAAATACAGTTGACCCTTGAACACAGGTTTGAAATGTCTCACTCTACTTATACATGAATTTTTTTCAGTAAATCCAGTGCCATACTGTAAATGTATTTTCTCTTCCTTATGATTTTCTTAACATTTTCTTTTCTCTAGCTTACTTTATTATAAGAATACAGTATATATATATATATGTATATATATATATATATATAAACTTACAGAATATGTGTTAACTCACTGATTATGTGATCAGTAAGGCTTCCAAAGAACAGTAAGCTATTAGTAGTTAAGTTTTTGAGGAGTCAGAAGTTAAACATAGGGGTGCCTGAGTGGCTCAGTCTGTCTTTGGCTCAGGTCACGATCCCAGGGTCCTGGGATTGAACCCCGCGTCAGGCTCCCTGCTCAGCGGGGAGTCTGCTTCTCCCTCTGCCCCTCCTTCTTTTCAGCTATGCAAGGGGTTGGTGCCCCTAACCCCCACATTGTTCAGGGTTTAACTGTACTTGGTTGAGAGTGTCCTGGAAAAGTACCAGGACAAGTATGTCACAGCCTTTGGAAAAATAAAGGAGATGCTCTACTAATTGAGGGACTCACTGTATATGAAAGAAAAAGCATTATATTTGTTTGAATTACTTGTTCATGCTGTTTTATTGACATTGATCTGATGTGGAGGTTAGATCTGAACAGATACTAAATTATGACTTTTAGTCATAGTCTGTGTAAATATAGCTGACCTCCAATTTTTTTTTTTTTAAGATTTTATTCATTTATTTGACAGCGAGAGATAGAGGGAGAGAGCATGAGCCAGGGGGAGAGGCAGATGAGAGGGAGAAGCGGACTCCTTGCTGAGCGGGGAGCCCGACATGGGGCTTGATCCAGGAAGCCTGTGATCATGACCTGAGCGGAAAGCAGCCGCTTAACGACTGAGCCACCCAGGTGCCCCTGACCTCCAATTTTTAGTGTAAATGTATTACCAGTGTAGAGTATCAACCGTCCAAATTATAATCAACCCATACTTCTTTTTGCTAGTGTTGAGCCGTATATAAAGTCTTTGCCAGTTTCTTCTCTGTTAATTACTCTTCTGAATCTATGTGTATAGAGTGTTCCATCTCAGGCTCCATTAAAAGCATTAGTATGCGGGGCACCTGGGTGGCTCAGTCGGTTAAGCGTCTGCCTTCAGCTCAGGTCATGATCCTGGGGTCCTGGGATCCAGCCCCGCATCGGGCTCCCTGCTCAGCGGGAGGCCTGCTTCTCCCTCTCCCACTCCCCCTGCTTGTGTTCCCGCTCTCTTTGTGTCTCTCTTTCTCTCTCTCTCTGTCAAATAAATAAATAAATAATCTTTGAAAAAACCAAAACATTAGTATGACTACTTCCTCAGGCCTGCTTTGCTCTTTCCTGATATCCTATGGCAGACTTGAGGCCTAATCTATGTTCAGATTGCTTCTGTCCTACATATACTTTCTTTTGGGTGATCCAATTAATTATTCCTATAGTTTTCTTTTCAGCCTAATTAGAATGAAAATTCCAAAGTAGAGGGCTGTTTAAATAAAATATGAGCCATCCCTAGGACTTAATAGTGTATATTAGAATATGTTATCAATGTTTATGATATGCTAAGAGAAAAATCAGATGATAAGGTAGTGTGTACAATATTGTCTCAATTCTATAAAAACATGGTAAAATACATGTTTCCATTGAAAGATAAAAATAATATTTACCAAAATATAATTAGGCAATAAGTGCAATTAGCAGACATTAATGCTCTTTAGCATTAATATTTCTGGCTCTCTGCTCTCTGGGTAGATGATAGGATTGCTCTTCCCCTTTCCTTGATAGTAAGTGTGGCCATGTGACTTGCTTAGGTCTATGAAATGGGAGTGGAAAATCCATATATCACTTCCAAGTTGTAGTTGATGAGACAGTGTGAGATCTCTGTTTCCCTCCCACTGCTGCTGTAGTTGTGGAAGAGTTTGTTCAAATGATGCCGCCATCTGCCAAGTTTCTGAGTGACCAGTAAGTAAGCAAGAATCTTCTGTTAGGCTAAACTACAGAGATTTTGGAGGTTGTTACTGTAAGTGCAATCTAGCCCATCCTGAGTAGTTCGGTATTTATGTTATAATTTTTGGAGGATACAGGTGAGCAAGAAAGACAGAAGGAAAACCCTGTGTGAAGCCATGTTGTCAGTGTGCAATTTGCACAAGCTATGCCAACTTAACCTGATTTTTTTTAATACTGAAAATAATCGTGATTTCTGCACATCACAATAAAAATGACCTAAGTCTTGTGGAGAAGCACATTCCTTTGTTTTTGCCACACTAGTCCCTTACCAACGTGAAAGCATCGTGAGGGATACTGCTACTGAGGGTGGACTCTGGGCTAAAGAAAAGAGTAAGTGATTTGAGGCATCCTGAGCCTCTCCTTTGCTTCCATTATATGTATCTACTAAAGGCTATCCCTGAAAAAGCTATCATGTCCTCTTGAGGAAGGGTGAAGTACATTCACTGCTCTGCCCACTTAAGAACCCTCCATACCGGTCTTAATTATGTTCTTAATTATTTCCCTTTGCCTCAGAATGACATTCACTTATGAAGTATTTCGTGATAAATTGAAAGGTTAAAGAAGACCGTTGCGTTGTTCTCTTTTTGTGTGCATGTGCACTACATTAACAGAGGAAATGATAACATTTGTGAGGCTTTGAAACAATCATTTGTGAAAATTAACTTAGCTCAATTGAACAGTGAACTCCAGCAGATCAGTAAGGATTTATTCAAAGACATGTAGGAGGCACATAGTTTACAGAAACCATTCTCTGTTATCAACTCTTAGTTGGAAAGAACACAGAGAGGATTTTAGCGTTGATTGCATCAATATTTTCTTTGATTTTGCTTTTCTCTCACTCGCTCCCCAGCCTGGCTCCACTCATACATTATGATACATCAGCTCATGCACCCAGTACCCTAAGACTAATGTCAGCTGTAAAAGTGTGGCGTGGCATTTCACAAAAATTGCGAAACACGTATTATGCAAATGCTTCTTAGCATCTCGAACATTAGAAGAAGGAAGGATAGTATCTTTCTTTATAAATTCATTTTCTACTGTCAGAGCCAAGACTCATGTGACCTTGCAGCTCACAATTAGGATCGCAAAAGAACTAGTTTTGACAGTCAGCCAACACAGTAAAAGAAAGGAAAGAGCACTTCTCCAAGTCAAAAGCTGGCTGCTAGATGGGGGCATGTGAGGAGGAGGTGGCTCTTCCTTTGCAAGTACAACACATCATTACGGAATGACACCTTTCCGGACTTAAATTTTAAAACCTAGAAAAAATAATAAGGTGAAGTTGCCAAACAAAGATTGGGCTTTCATGCAAATGTCTTTGGTAATTAAGGGGAGGGTGCTAAATGTGCACTCTTCCTTCTAAGCAGAATTGTTTCTAAATGCAGGGGTATGTTCACACTGTAGTCTGTGAGGCAACAGCTGTTCTTAAGAGGCCGCTGTCAGTGTTGATAAGTTACTTTTAAAACTAAATCTGTTTGCTGAGCTCATGTTGTTTGGAAAACTATAAAGAACAAAATCTTTAATGCATTTTTTTCCTTTGAAAAAAAGGGAAAAATCCTATCAATTGCAAGCAAAAGCAGTTTTCTGAAAGCCCACAACCTAGCGAGATCCTGGGGTAAGCTCATTTATATGAAGGAGGGAGGAAAACACAAAGCAGATTGGAATTCTGAGTTCTCGTCTGTGGGTAACAATTTACACTCTGAAAATGCACTGATTGCATTCTTTTAGCCCTTGTTTGCAGTGACTGAGTGTAGGGCTGAGAGCTATTTTGAATTGCTGCCCTTTTGTTTGTTTTTTAGGACATGGTCTCCATTGTGAGTCTATTTGTTGTGAGTGATATACTGGCCAAACTAGCCTTGGACATCATTGGTCTTTTTATTTCATGTGGTACTTCAGGCATTGTTTAGCTACCAGGGTAGAACAAAGCATGTCATCTAGTGTCTGATGGGGCTATACGAACTCTGGCCTTAGGGAAAAAATGAGAGAATTTAGTTTCTCTCTTCAGTGTGGTATCCCTTTCTTTGTCTTACTCAGTTTCATAATTGTTTCATCTTATTCAAGAGCCCAAACCAAACCCAGGCGACCCAGTCCATCATATGCTGCATTCTTCTCATTTTTGTCTTTTTTACAAACTAACCAATTTTCTGTCTCATAAGCTTGGAGACCTTTGACAGGTATCAAATCAAAATGTTGGAACGTGTGTTTTTAAGATTTTCTAGTTCAACTTCTGTGAAATAAAAAATTCTCTGCCGGATATCTAGCAATGTAGTCTCTGCTCAAATATTACATGTGGGGGCAGTTTCAGTTGTTAGAAAAATTTCTATTAGGCAAAAGTAGTTTCTCCTATAACATTTTTACACACTAGTTAACAGTTTTGCCCTCTGGGCGAACAGAGGAATCCCACTTGGTTGCATAATTAAGGAATGTGAACACAGATTTTAACACAGGATATCAAGAACTCCACCACAATTGAGCATTGGAGAGTTAGAGCTTTTTTCAGAAGAAATGATTGAGGATGTCCAGCGTGGAGATAGTAAGGATTCAGGGAGACATGGTCAATTTTGCATACACGTGTGTCACATGCTTGATTGGCTGTCAAGTCAATGAGTAATTAAGCCTGCTGAAAACGGCCCCAAAAGGCAGGATCAGAACCAGTGGTTGGAATTAGAGGTAGGCAGATTCTGGATTAATCAAATGATGAACATGGCCTGTTGTACATTAGGAGAACATTTAAGAGTAGACCGTTGGATTTGATGACCTTTAAGGTGCTATGGAATTCTTATAAGTCTGATCTCCGACAGGAATGTAAAAGAAATCATCATATGTTTAGAAGATATATAATACTGTGTACTTATTGGAATATGAGGGATATCAAAGTGGGAGCGTAACAGAGAACTGCTAGATGAGGCTGAAAGGAGAAAGAAGCAAAGTAATTTGACAAATTTGGGATAGGTGACCTGGGTCATCAAAGGTTATGGAACAATAGTTTTGTAAAAATCAATTTCATTGTGGTATAATTTACAGAAGGTAGATTAATGTTGCTTACATTTTGATGAATTTTTGCAGATTATGCACTTAGGTTACCATGACCACAATGACAGTATAGGAAATTTCCCACCTGCCTCCAAAAGCACCTTTGTGTTCTTTCCAATTCAAATCCCACCCACTTGAGTCCTTATCTGGCTTCTTTTAGCCAGCATTTTGTTTTTGAGCTTTGCACATATCACTGTGTATATCAATATCGATTCCTTTTTTTTTTTTTTAGATTTATTTATTTTTGCGAGAGAGACAGCACACATGAGTGTGTGCATGAGCACACAAGTGGGGTTGGGAGGCAGAGGGAGAAACAGATGCCCCACTGAGCAGGGAGCTCGATATGGGACTCGGTCCCAGGACCCTGGGATCATGACCTGATCTGAAGGCAGATGCTTAACTGACTGTGGTCTCCTGGCACCCTAATAGTCAAATCTTTTATATATATAGAGAAACAAACCAAGAAACAGACCCTTAACTCTAGAGGGCAAACTGATGGTTACCAGAGGCGGTAGGGGTGGGGGAAAATAGGTGATGGGGGATAAGGAGTGCCCCTGTTGTCATGAGCACCTGGTGATATATGGAACTGTTGAATCACTATATTAAAAATTAGTGATAATCAAAAAAAGAATTTTCTATCTGTGGATAAAAATTTCACTGTCATTAAAGAATTTTACCTCTTCCCTTCCACCTCCCCCCCAAACAGTTTATTCTTTTTTAATGCCGAGAAGCATGCTGTGGTATGTATATGCTACAATTTGTTTATCCATTCATCATTTGTTGGACAGGTAGGTTGTTTCCAGGCTTTGGCTATTATGAGTAAAGCTGCCATGAACATTCAAATTGTCCAAGTCTTTTTGTGGACATACGTTTTCATTTCTCTAGGATAAATACCTAGAAGTGGAATTTCTGGGTCCGAGAGAAAGGTATGTTAACTTTACAAGAAAATACCAAACTGTTCTTCCAAAGGGGTTGTACCATACCCAGCAGTAGTGTCCAACAGTTCCAGTTCCTCCCCATCTTTGTCAAAACTTGGGATGACCAGTTTTCTTAACTTCAACCATTCTAATGGGCATAAAGTAGTGTAAATTGTGGTTTTAGTTTGCATTTCTCTAGTGAAGAATGATGTGCACCTTCTTTCTGCTTATTAGCCATCTGTATATCTTCTTTCATGAAGTTAGACCAGTCTTTCTGTAAGGTAATTGGCACAGAGCAGGGCATAGCAGTGATATGGCACCTTTATTAGCTAGAGCAGGGTTAGCAAGCTTTTTCTCTGAAGGGCCAGATACTACATATCCCCAGCTTTGAGATCCCTACAGTCTCTGTGGCACCCATTCAACTCTGCCCATGAAGTGTGAAAGCAGCCATATGCAGCACACCCCCATGTTCCGGTAATAACAAAAACCAGGTGGTGGTCAGATTTTCCTGACCCCGGATCTACAGAAATGGTATTTAAATCCACTTTGCAGAAAGTAGTGCCTCTGTCTGTCACATCCTTTGCATAAGTTAGAGACAGCCCTTGTGGGGAAGTGCCGCTCTGGATTTAGTTCTGCCGAAAAAGTGTGAATTGGTCAGAGCTAAGGAAGAGCGGACTGGACATCCCCAGGATGGCCTTTATATATCATGAGTAGTTTTTTGAAAGCGCTAGATATTAGAAATTGAACACTTAGGGGAAGCAGAGAGAATTAGCATCATCACCACTCACTCCTAGGAGAGCAGTCCAGAGGGATGTGAAGAGCTTTGCCTTTCATCACTCCAGTGCCAGTTCGTACTATAGCAAAAGGAGATTTTTGCTCAAGCATTCAGGTCATATGCTTGAGAACTTTGTCTTACAAGTATTAAGTTGTTATTACCCTCTTGGCATATAGCATCCTTTTATAGCATCTATTACAAACTGCAAATCTTGCTAATGGTGAGTTTGGATCTGAAATATTCATCCCAAGAAGAATCCAGTCAGGTCTAAATCAGGGTTGGGTAGACGAGGAGACATTTTTCTCTCAGTAGGAAGCAGATCGGTTTGAGTTTTCTTCTCCTTCAGGAGGTAGACTGTATTTTTCCTAGTTGACTTTTAAGAGGCTTTTCTCTTAGCCATTTATGAGGTTCACCTTTATCTGAACAAATACAAAATTAAGGTAGAGAAGCCAATAATGTAAAGGCGATATTTAGTCATATAAACACATTTTTATGATAAGCCTAAATGATTCCCCACAAGATGGAAGCCAACCATTTTTATCTACTCCGACATTTCAATATCCGGAAATTTTTCCACTGGACACAAGCCTGCCTATTTGGCTGCTTTTCCCTCCTGCCTGCCACGCTCACCATTTTCCTCCTGCAAGGTTAAGAGGATGCTGTTTTCTGCTGGCAGAAAATGCCTTCAGATACTCTTCTTTCCCTCTGCTTGAAACTGCAACGTGCCCTGATAATTCTTCTCAATTTAAAATTGTCAAATTTTACTATGTGACTACCGCTGTACCAGATTCTGTGGGGTGTACAAAGGTAACATAAAATTTGATGATTATTTTCCCAGTGTATAAAATCTAACCAGAAATGAAACAGAGGAAAGTTTTTAGCTAATTATTTTATTATATATGTTGATAAATTTACTTTAGGGTTGTCATTTTTTTGGGGGGGCTATAAAGATGTTCAGTGGAAAGTTTTGCTAGAATTGTGAGTCCAGTGAATTTTTCTATCATAGCAGTTTTTCTTTTTGCAGTCATCTTCAAGGTGGGGACGTACGTTGCTCAGCTCTCCTTCCTAAGCTCATGGTGCACAATATATTTAAAGGCATATTGCTTCACGTAAGTTGAATTGGCCAAAATGTCAGTGAAAAACATAGGCTTGTTTTGGATGGGCTGTTGGTTTAGAATCACGGTGTAACGGATTCATTAGGTAAAAGAGGAGGCGTGGATTTTTATAAAAAAAAGAAATGTTCATGTACAACAAATCAGGGGTACAGCACTTCAGGAATTGTTACTTATCAAAATATTTTGAATGATTGAGGAAGTTAAGAGAGAGTAACCAAAGTACTAAAAACAGAGGTAGTGAATATACATGTTGATGAAATACGTAGAGATTGTCATAATTGAGAAAAAAGGATTTGTTCGGCTGGAGAAGAGGAGGGTGAGACAAAATGAAAAACTTCCTCACCTGTTCCACTCTGTGAGGGGTTGAGCCAGGTGCTAGTTTGAGGTGCCAGACCCAGAAGTAAATGGCTTTGTTCATGAACACCGTGGACAGATCAGAACATCGCAGCGAATGTTCTAAGACTTCTTTAAATTTACTGCACCTGACCTTTAGAACTCTGACATTTTTCTTTTATTCTTACCACATTGACTCTGAACATTTCTGTTTGTAAAGTAGATTTTTCACACATTGTCTTTGTGGTCTAGGTTAAAAAAATAAATCAGAGGTCACTTCAAGCTTACAGGTGTGTATATTTACCCCTTGAAAGGATTAATAACTCAGAAAATGAAAGCATCCCTTGTCCGCTCCTCCCACACCTCTGGCTACTTACTGCCTTACTTAAAGCTTTGACGGTAGGAAAGAAGCTGTGTCCTCTGCCCTCTGGACTCGTCCCCGCCCTCCTATTCCATCTCTGTAATCGTGAGTCGGAGGAGAAGGTACATATTTGGCTCTATACATTTATTTATTCATTTTCTCTCTCAAGTTGTTGGGTCGACATTGGCATTTCAGTGTAGCCCATTTTTGCGTCAGGCTGTAGAACACAGAAAGCCTGTTGCATTACGTTTTTCTCTTCCCACTCTCCATGGCAGGTGGCTCAGTGTGGTTGCAGCGCAGATCTGTACACATGGGTGAAGGAGCGCACAGGATGATCTTAACAATTCCGTAGGCCTGAAGTTTCCTTGCTTCTGCAGCAGAATGTCCTTGAAATTGTCATTGAGCTTTTGGTAACCTTTCTGGATAAGAGTTGGCCGTCAGTGAAACATAGTGGATTTTGTCTTTATTTATTCTACTTTATTAAAACGAATATAAGCAATCTCTTTTAATGCCTTGCCCTTTCTTGCAATGCACATACTTGACAGGGGTGGAAAGGGTAGGGAAAAATACCATTATTTGCTCTCTGATGGATATATGCAAAAATAAATCTTTATTATGAAGCTTCCTTCAGTAAGCATGGCTTAGATATTAAACTATTATATCTCACATTCCAATTCAACTACATTATTATTATATACATCTGCAGTGAAAATCATTATGAGACGTATAGTCAAAAAACACATTGCGAAAGTGGAAATGCATTGACTTAATAGGTATTTAAATGATTTGGGTCGTGGAAGATTGTTTTGGGGAGCTATAACACAAAGCATTTATTTTTACATTAACAATGCAGGTATTAATAAAGTATGCCTGGGTAGATTGTAATATCTGAAAGTACATTAAGGACATTTTTCAGGGTGAAAATATGACATTTTCCTTCAATAGTTTATTAGTTTCAGGGCTTTGTGTGTGGTGTTTAGATGAAGCAGTGGAATTGTTCTCAAACTTTACTTAAAACCCTGAAATGCTTAGAGTGGGTGAGGAGCATAAACTCGATTTATAGTTTAGAAATCCTAGCTCATTGTAGGGGTGTAATTGCCAAGACACTGAGATTAAGATCAAAGGAATCCGCCATAATCTGGAAAGCAGAAATGGTGGCAGGTAGGTGCCAAGAGGCTAGAGGGCCTGAAACTGCATTCTGACATCTAAGGAAGCTGGGATGGCCAGATTGATATGTAGAGTTAGGGAAGGTATCTTAAAAACCCAATACTGGCTTGTATCTCTCAGAGCACCCGGAGAGAGCTCCAGACTATATTCTCTCTTCCTGCTTGATTGTGTATGTGGGTCACCTGGGGATCGAGTGAAACTGCAAATTCTGATACACCAGGTCTCGAGTAGAACCCAGGGAAAGCATTTCTAGCCAGCTCTGACGATGCTGATGCTGCTGGTCCTAGGACCAACTTCACACAGCAGAGGCCCAGGGGCCATTTTCCAGTCACTCAGGGAAGAGGGCCAAAGACATCGAAAGAACCAGGTGGCATTTGCCCTTTTAAGCCATGGTTGTATTTCCTGTGTGAGAAGAGAGAAAACGTCCGTCCTTCTCAGGCATCCGTATGCCAGCGGAAAGAGCACTGAAGCAGTGACGGATGCCAACAACCCCGGTAGGGGCACCCTTGGGCACTCTTATAGGCTAGTGAGTAATAATTGTCATTGTCATCAGAATAGCCGCTAATGTGTATATGGGGCTTGCTGAGTGCCAAGCGTTATGCTAAGTGTGGTCCATGCATGTCTCAGTCCTCACACCGTCACACAGGGCATATGAAGTGATGGGTCAGGACCGTACAACTACTCAAGATTCCAACCAGGATTAGATGAGCGTCATTGCAGGCACAGAAACAGGTTCAGAGAGGAAAAAGGACTTTCCTAGATTGGAATTCTTTGTCATAGAGTAGGGATTTACATTTAGGCTGTCTGACTCCAAAGCGGAGTGAGGTCAGAATGATAATGGTGAAAAAACTCCAGTGGCCACAAAGTAGTATTGATGAGTAATTTGAGACCCATCGTGTAGGAGAGGATGTTGGGAACTTGTAGCACAAGGGGCATTATGTTGGGAGACTCAGGAACCAAAGACATTTGCACTGTCATCTACTCCCTGGCTTTTTCCCCCAGTGCTGATATGGCCTTGGAATACAAGGTTTTACAATATTATCTACAGAAGACTTACATATTTGAATAACTGTATGTACAGTTTCATAATTTTACTTATACCTTAAACAATTGCAAATTTAATATTAACCACTCTTCTAGGGCATAGAGCTGGTTGGCCAGGGAAGGTTGGATAAATGTAGGTGTATGTCTATATAAGTATATAACTGGGGCTTATTCAAAGTTCACTAATTATTTTTAAGTTGCTGCTAAAATCATTTGCATTTAAATCAATATAAGCAATGGGTGAGTTCCTCCATAGTTACTTTTTTTCTATAAAATATTTGTGTGTGTGGGTGGGTAGGTGGGTGTGTGTGTGTTTATGCACTTCTTATACAAAAAGTGGTACCGAGCAGAAAAGATTATACTCAACTGAAATTTGTTCATCTCAGTTCATCCGTCAAAATCATGAAGTAGTACAATTTGAATAACTACCAAATTCCCGGATTTGGATTCACATGACTTTTTCTTTAATTTTAATTTTTATTTATTTTTATTTTTTTAAAGACTTTATTTACTTGAGAGAGAGAGAGAGAGAGAGAGAGAGAGAGAGAGAGAGAGAGAACACAAGCAGGGGGCAGGGAGAGGGAGAAGCAGGCTTTCCACTGAGCAGGGAGCCTGACTCTGGGAACATGACCTGAGCTGAAGACAGATGCTTAACCGAATGAGCCACCCAGGTGCCCCTTTAATTTTTATTTTGAAATAATTTTTTAATTTACAGAGAAGCTGAAAATATAGTACAGGGTTCCCATATGCCCTTCATTCAGTTTCCTCTTATTTTATCTTAATTTTTATTTTATTTTTTTAGTTCCCCTTATTTTAAGACAGATGCTTAACCAAATGAGCCACCCAGGCATCCCTTATTTTAACATCTTAATCACCATAGTATCATTATTAAAACCAGAAGGTCAATATTGTTTCAATATTATTAACTAATCTACAGATCTAACGGAAGCATTTCCCATTGTCCCACTAATAACTTTCTATTTTTCAAAAAAAATATTTTTGACCTTATTCTCAGAGATTGTCCTTGATGATGGTTGTTCAGGGAATAAGGAAGGAGAAGAGCAGAGAAAGATGACATGGATGCCAATCAAAAATGTATACACATGTACTTCGTTTATGGCTTGAATTGTATCCCCCTAAAAGATACTGAAGTCCAAACCCCCAATACCTGTGAATATGACCTTATTTAGGGTCTGTGCAGATGATCAAGTTAAGATGAAGTGTTCAGGGTAGGCTCTTACCCAGTATGACTGTATCCTCATAAAAAGGGGAAATTTGGACTCCAAGTCAGATAGACACATAGGGAGAACACCATGAGAAGATAGGAATTCTGCCGTTAAGCTAAGGAATGATCAGGAGGTAGGAGATGGGCCTGATACAGATCCTTCCCCACCACTTTCAGAGGGAGTGTGACCCTGCTGTCACTTTGATCTCCAATTTCTAGCCTCCAACACTGTGAGACAATAAAAAAATCTTTTTAAGCCACTCCGTTTGTGCTACTTGGTTCTGGCACATTGCTATGCTTGAGAAATCAGCTATAGCTTGGGTGCTCTTTTCCCTTCGTTACGCTGTCCTGACCATGGCCGTTGAAAGGTTCTGGAGAAGTGACTAGCCAGGCAGAAGCAAGGGACTGAGGTGATGTGTGAGTAGACAGTGACACATGCATAAAAGCATGAGGAAGAATTAGGCAGAATAGGAAATCTGTGGATGGTGAAAGGTGTTAACTTCGTGTGGGGAGTCAAGGGTGGATCGTGTGCTGTTAGTTACAGGTGGGGTAGGAACCACCAGGAAGGAAGGTGACTTCAGCTGTCCACCGCACTCTACCCCATGACTGCTTCCATTGTCACCTTGGTGGTGGCGGGATGGCTTATTGACTGTTCTTCCTCATGACTTTTAGGGTTTTTATGATCTACCTTCTTTGAATTCCTTATGCCATCCTGGAAGTCAGAATTACCATAGGTGTCTCAGCACTCCTAAGGGTATTTCGAAGGATCTATCACAGATTCAAGGTCATACGTTAAAAAAAAATTAAAAATATTTGGCACAAACAAAGTATACATTGAGGAGAGACATAGATTTTCCGCACAGCTACATAGAATCAGACAGCAAAGTTATATGTGTATTCATTCTTGGGGATGGTTGTTGAAGACTCAAAATGTTCTTGACAAATTTCAGTTTTTGTGATTTTTTTTTTTATTGTATGCCTGTCTTTAAAAAGTAGTTGTGTTTCTCCAGAACATTACTCTATTACCAAATATTTTATACTGCTTTATCAAGTGGGTTATGTGTGGGCAAGTATAAATAGAACTGGACCTAAGCATTGCAACACACACAAAAATGCCCCATGTATATAAAACTCAGTCATGGGTGAGAGGAAGCTAAGACTGTTAGTATGCCCCATCAGTTAATCCAGGGCTCAGGAATTCCTCTTTTAGGAGCATTATTTATTTTTGTAAGCTTAGGCTGATAAAGAGAGAATATACGGTTTGTTTGTTTGTTTGTTTGTTTGTTTGTTTTGAGTGTGTGTGTGTGTGTGTGTGTGTGTGTGTGTGTGTGTGTAGATTATACTTTGCTCTCAATGTAACTCGTGGGATATAACCCCACAGGGAATTGATTTTATATGCAAAATTTCAGAACCAGCCAGAGCTGTTTTAACCTTGTTAATTAATGGGAACCTAAGGACTGGAAGGCCATGTGTGGGTGTGCACACAGAATTTTAGAGCCCAATACTTTTCTGTATAAATAATGTGTAATTTTACTAGAACCATCCCTGGCCTTAAACATTGGTGTCATTTTTCTGCTGTCCTTATTACTAGAAATGTCCCAGTGCCAGAGTACTCCTCTGGGTAGGGAGACTGGTGTATACCTGCATTTCTGCCTCTTTTGGGTCTAGTGACTCTTTTTGGAGTACCAGTCAGCCCATGTTAATCACTGAGTCTTTTGGCATCTTCGTGGGATTGTTGAAGAATGAATCTGCAGCTTGCTAGAAGCTTTGAACCTGGCTTATTCTTGGGGGATGGCTGTCAAAATGTAGCCACTTCAGGGATGAGGTTGGCTCTGTCAGGCCCTGTGATAATAGGTCTGGTTGTCTGGGACAGCCTGGATCTTCCTGGAGCCTAACAAATTCAACTGGAATGGAATCACTTTGGGGAATGAAACAAGTCTAACAGCTGTTGGATTTCCTGGGTTCAGCTAGCTGTGAAGCTTCCAATTTACCTGGCAGTGTGTGTTGAACAAATAGGAAAAAATGGTCCAAAATTTCTATCTCTGAGTTAAAACTCCCAGAGAAATAGTTAGCTTTCCAGGAGTCTTCTCCAAGTTGTAATAAACCACCTGCCTTCAGTGGGCAGAATCCACCGAGGTAGAATATTGGCCAACACGGCTACTCACATTTAATTCCTCACTGTAGCCTCCTCTCCGAACTCACCCCACAGGTTAGGTGGTCACCTAGTTACTTAGTTTTTAAGATGTTGTTATGGGATCTCTTGAGTTAAATTTTTTTTTTTTTTTGAAGAGTAGTGCCTATAATAAACTTATTTAAAGATGACTGGAAAGAAAGATAACAAAGCTCTATTTAGAATCTGTTGAATACAAGAAATACTTTGAGGAGCTTTGCAGTTGAGTGCCTAGATTGAGAACTGTTTTTAAGGAAACACATGTTTTGTGTGGGATAACAGGGGTTTAATATTCAAACAGAAATGGAAGGATGTGAGGCAGACTGGAAGGAAAATTTGAGGGATCTGATATAATCTGTAGGCGGAATATCCTGATTGCCAGGCATCTGCATAGACTGTCTCTTGCTGTCTCTTGGATTATTATTTTTTTTTCCAGCTATTGGTTTAGAATGTTACTGCTAACTTCTTGCATCTCCTTTATCTGTAAATGTGAGTAACCAGGGTGTGATACTGTGACTTGTAATCAGAAATAGATACATTGGTCTCTGCCCCCAGGTCCCGACACAGCACTTGTGAACCCCTTGTCATTTCCTGGGTGATGGAAATGTCTTTTGCTCTAACGAGGTGACTCTGGGTGGGCTCCTGCATGAGGGCTGGTCACTAGACAGACCAAGCCATGATTAGAAGCTTGGAATTCTCAGCCCTGCCCTCATTCTCTTGGGAAGGGAGAAGGGCTGAATGTGGAGTTAATGATTGATCATGTATATGTGATGAAGCCTCCATAAAATCCCCAAAGTTGCAGGGTTCAGAGAGCTTCTGGCTTGGGGAACACATGCAGGTGCTGAGGGGAGGGGTGCACCAGGAGAGGCCATGGCAGTTCTGCACCCCATTCCACACACCTTGCCCTACACATCTCTTCCGTCTGGATTTTCATTGCTTTCCTTTATCATCTTTTATAATAAAGCAGTAAATGTAACTAAACTGTTTTTGTGAGCTCTGTGGGCCCCTCTTTCAAATGATTCAAACCCAAGAACCATGTTGTGGGAACCTGTGATTTATAGCTGGTCAGAAGTATAGGTGACAACCTGGACTTTGAACTGTAGTCTGAAGCCCAAGGAGGGGGTCATCAGAACCTTCAACCTGTAGCGCATGGGTCAGAAGCACAGGTAATAATCTGGGCTTGTGAATAATGTCCAAAGCAGGGAGGGGGGACAGTCTTCTAGGACTGAGCCCTTCCCTGTGGAATCTGTTGCCATGTCCACGTAGATAGTGCCAGAATTAAGTTGAATTGTATAGGACGCCCAGCTGGTGTCATAGAACATTGCTTTTTGTGGGGAAAACCTCCTCCCACTTATTTGGTGACCAGAAGTGTGTTTTGTGTAAGTAGTAAAGGAAACTCATAGGAAAGAAAGAAATCGTAGGGAAGAACTGGTTTTTCCCTACATAAGTTGAAAGCTGAGTTTTTGCTTTTTACTAGGGTCAGCAAATTTGAAATCCCAGGGTTCAGAATTGCACTTGACCATAATGTACACAATGGTAGATCACAAAGATGGTCCCTCCCTCCCACCCTTTCCTCTTAGCCAATAAAAGATAATACAGTGGTTTCTCTGTTCCTTGTGGTAGAAATGTCTCTGTTTTTTCCTAAATCTGGGCCAAAATACATTCTTTTCTTTTTTTTTTAAGATTTTATTTATTTGACAGAAAGAGACAGAGAGAGGGAACACAAGCAGGGGGAGTGAGAGAGGGAGAAGCAGGCTTCCCGCTGAGCAGAGAGCCCGAAGCGGGGCTTGATCCCAGGACCCCAGGACCATGACCCGAACCAAAGGCAGTTGCTTAACGACTGAGCCACCCAGGCGCCCTGAAATATATTCTTTTGAGGCAACTTTGAGATATCACGTGGTTGGCCCTCATGTTGATTGAGATTCTCCTTGTATTTAATGGTGCATTGGCTAAGATACTTCCCAGTGATATTTTCATAGGCACAAAACTGTGACTATTATTCTGTTAATTCACCTTGTTTCTGTTTTAAGCCCCCACTCTTTCCAGTGGCAGAAAACTTCGGTGCAGTCAGTTCTGGACAAGTGGTTATTGAAGTTCTGAATGCACTTAAAAATTTTCTCTCGTTTCCTCTTTCTTTTCAAGATGGCGGCCAAGTTCCTGGGTTCACGGAGCATTATGGCTCTGGGTGGTCTTGGGAATGAGTTGAGAATGGTGGTGAGATAAGTGGCACCAGGGTGCTCAGCTGTGGTTGCATGACCTTCACCGGTCACGACTCAGGCAGACTGTGCTTTTTGTCCTCAGCTGTGGTAACAACTCCTCACTGTCTACAGGCAACTTGTCTGTGTTGTGTCTGGTACTCTGGGTCTCCTCATCGCCACATGGGAAGGTACTTGCCTTTTCCCCAGGAAGTGCAGTGGTGGCAGGGAGCAGCCACAAGATGGCAAAGCTGATTCAGGCCTGTGGCATTTCATGTAGCGGTGGCTAGGGAGCTCTGGGAGGCCCTATGGACCAGATACCTTCTCTTCTCAGCTCTTAAAATCTTGTCTTTTAGTTTTATTATATTCTCTTCACCTCATGGGTTCTATTGTGATAATAATCACTCTCATAGGGTAGTAGTAACCCCATGTCCTTGCTGCCTCAATTTATGGTGGTATGGGGGTCATAGGGTTACAGGGAAGAACAGGATGGGGTGAGAACAGGTGTGGTGGAGTTGCTAAGCACAGCAGTTCTGAAAAAGTTCATTCTACTGTAGCAGGTTACCCAGTGGACTCAGAGAGATCTCAGCGGCTGTGGGGAAGGATCCTGTTACCAGAAACAGAGATAAGCAGAAAGGAATAAATGTGTCAATATAGGTGATGTCCTGCAGAGGTAGGTCTTGACTTGGAAGTTGGGATAGGCTTTTGAAGGAAAGAGTCAGGTTTACATGGACAGGGATGAAAAACAGGGTAAGTAGAAGACTGCAGGTTAAGACTGAGAGTATGTGTTATTTTGAGGTATCACACGCACACACACGTGTGTGCACACAAACACACACATATAGATACATATATTTTTTGATAGCAAAAATAGGATTTTTGCCTGTTATATTTTCCATCTGGTTACCGCTGGTACACAGGGAAACTATTAATGTTTTATGTGTTTATAATATAATATAGCTTACTCAGCTCTCTTTTTAGTTTTAATAGGTTTTTGTTTTTGTTTTGTTTTTCTTTTTTTAGTTTTCTGGGTAGACACTTCTGTAAAAAATTGTAAATTTTTGTTCTTTCCCTAGTTTACCTAAAATATTGTAGTTTTTATTTGAGAATAGTAAGTGCTAACAATTAGCATTGATCTTTTGGTATTTGTGTGGATATACATGTAGTTTCTTATTGGAAGAGAGTCTTCATATTAAACAGCCCTTGAACTCCTGGAATAAAATTTGTTTTGGAGGATTTTTCTTTTAAAATGTCTGTTTTAAATAAGAGTACATTTTATATTTGATTTGCTAATGATTTAATGATTTTTATTGAATATATTAATATTGGCTTGTTAGGTTGTGTGTATGTGAGTGCTACTGCGGTAAAGCTTTCGAATCAGAGATGTGTTAGATTCATAAAGTAACTTGAGAAGCTTTGCCTTCTTTCTGTCGTTTTGCTTCCTGTGGTTTCAGTTACCTATGATCTGGAAGCTGATGATCCTCCTCCTGGTCTTTTTTCAGAAGGTCAGTAGTAGTCTGATGCTATGTCATAATGCTACGATCATTCACTTCACTCCATCTCCTCATGTAAGCATTTTGTCATCTCACATCATGACAAGAAGAAGAGTGAGCACATACAGTAAGGTATTTTGAGAGAGAGACCGCATTCATATAACTTTTATTACAGTATATTGTTACAATTGTTCTTTTTTATTAGTTATTGTTGTTAATCTCGTGTCTAAATTATAGATGTAACTGTCATACACCTGTATGTATAGGAAACAACATATACAGTTGGCCTTTGAACAACATGGGAGTCCGGGGCACCAACCTCCACAAGAGTGGAAAATTCGCATATAACTTTTGACTCCCCAAAAACTTAACTACTAATAGCCTATTGTTGACTGGAAGCCTTACTGTTAATGTAAACAGTTGATTAACACGTATTTTATATGTTATATGTATTATATATTGTATTCTTAGAGTAAAGTAAGCTAGAGAAAAGAGTATGTTTTTAAGAAAATCAAAAGGAAAATACATTTGCAGTACTGTGCTGTATTTATCGTAAAAAATCCTCATATAAGTGGACCTGTGCCATTCAAACCTGTTGTTATTCAAGGTCATCAAGTGTAGGGCTTAATACTGCCCTCAGTTTCAGGTACCCACTGAGGGTCTTGGAATGTATCTCCTACAGAGAAGTGGGGGCGGGGGGAGACCACTGTAGTTGATAAAATAAAAAAAATATTCTATGTAATTGGTACTGGGCCAGGTTTTTGAAGTAATTCTTAAATATTTCAATTGATACAAAATTTTTTTTTGTTTTATAAGATTTATCTCCTTTATTCTTTTTAAAGAACATGATTTTTGTTGTACTCATCTGTTTTCTCAGTTACCATTATCAGCTTTTTTCTTCCATTGGGCATTTTGTTTTTCTATTTCTTGTTTCTCAAATGGACTGTTTGGCCCTTTGTTTTTCATCTTTTGTGTGCTAATATGTGTATTTTCCTCTGAAGTTGACTTTGGTTGCCTTCCATACTGTAGTGTGTCCTTGATCTAATTAACTAAAGAGACAGTAATTTGGGTTTTGATCTTTTCTCTAGCTGAAGAGTTTTTTGGAAGAGGTTTTCCATTTCTGAACAGATGGACCTCTTTATCCTTTGTTTTGGAAAATTTGTTTTACTGATTGCTGTAAGAAAATGTGGCCTATATTGTTTCTACTTTTATAAGACTTTGGTGAGTTCTTGGTGATATGGTAAAATTTTATAAACATTCCGTGTTAATTTGACAAGTGTCAATTTTGGAGAGTCATTGTTTTGTATATCTATTAATTGGATCATTCATCTATTCAAAAATAATGAGTAAGTAGTGCTAATCACTTATACTAAGGGAGTCCTAAAGAGTCTTGATTTTATACTCTGATAATAATCCAGCTACCTCTGATATTTTCCCGTAGGCCATGCCCCATGAATTCATAAATTCCAGATTTGTTTGCCATAAGCAACCAAGACAGGGCAGGTGTACCTTGTGAAAAGCATTCCAAACTCTGTCAGCAAGTAGCATCAGTGTATAAGGAGATTTGGACAGATTCTTTTTTTTCTCCCCAGGAAAGACAGAATGGAATGCAGATAAGCTATTACTATATTCCTTCCTAATTGTTAAAAAACAATTTCAAATAAAGAAGGGGAAATGTTGAAAATCTGGGAATAAAATTCCAGGTGCTTTCAAAACAAATTGAAAGCTGAAATAAAGGTGATAAAGGGAAATAAAGACTAGAATACCAATTAATTCTCAACAGTGATAGAAAAATAGAAGTTAAAAGAACCGGTACTTCTGGGGCACCAGGGTGGCTCAGTCAGTTAAGCATCCAGCTCTTGGTTTTGCTTCAGATCATGATCTCAGTGTTGTGAGAACGAGCCCTGTGTGGGGCTCTGTGCTAAGCATGAAGTCTGCTTGAGATTCTTTTTCTCTGCCCTTCCCCCTGTGCTTGCTCATGTGCTTGCTCTCTCTCACTCACTCTCTCTCTCAAATGAATAAATAAAATCCTAAAAAAAAAAAAGATCTGGTACTTCTCATCTCACTCCCCTGCCTTATCCCTACCCTCTTGCCACCATGGCCTGCCTACTTTTTATTTCTCACACGTGACAGATTTCTTTTTTCCCTTCCCCTTTGTGTTACCTCATTCCTCTCTGCAACGTCCTTCTCTCAGATCTTCAGTTAGCTAATTCCTTCTTGTGACTGACAGTGCAGTATAATGATGGAGACTGTACACTCTGAAGCCAGGCTTCATGGGTTCAAAGCTTACCTCCACCACTGAATAGCAGAGTTATGTAGCCTCTCTGTGCCTCAGTTTTGCCATCTGTAAAATGGAGATAATGAACTTACCTCCTAGAGTTGTGAGAATTAAATGAGTCGCTCCATAGTATGTGACACATAATAATGACTGGTCATTATCGTCATTCATGTCTTCGTTATTTGTTCACTGTTTGTCTTATTCACTGTGCAATTTGAATATTCAAAAAATCGATCTCTATGAATTATTCTTTGCTTCTTTTTTTTCAGTGTGGATGCTAACTCACTCTTGGCAGTGCCCACCAAACTGATTAGGTAGATGTTGATGTCATAGTGCTCTCACAATTTCATTATTTGGGGAGTGAAAACCATTCTAGAACAAGTTGATATTATCACTATGAGCTGTATCAGCATATCCCTGATTGTACCTGAACATGTGTTCCCCTATTTTCCTTGTGGTTGGATGTCAACACTAATACACTGTTACCTTAAGCTTTGTTTTTATTCTCAGGGGCAATGTTCCTTAACAAAAGACATATTGTATAGGTTATTGTAAGCTTCATTACTCTTGACCCTGGCTGCTCTTTATAATTTGGATCAACATTTATTGACCAACAGGATCCAATTGACTCATCTGGATTCAGTCAATATGATCGACCTGCTATTAATCTCAATGGAAGTCAATAAATTTATATTCAGACATTAATGACTTATTAGATTGAAAGCTTTATGAAGCAATTCAAGGCAATATCTTGTTAGCTACATCAGTTCTGTCATTCATTTGACTTGGAGGTTCTGGCCTTGGGTGAGTAGAAGGTTGAAGCAGTTTAAGCAAAGTTTTAGAATCAGATAGATTTCAGAGATGCTCTGGCAGAGCTGTTGCCCTCAAGCATTGCAAGGCATTGAATGCATAAGGCTTCACAGGGCAGCTTTTTTTTATTGGTGAGACTTTGGACACATTCATTGGAGGGAACCTGACAGAGTAAAGGCATTTGTGCACAGTTTTATTTCTGTGCCTTTTGTTTTGCTCTCAGTACTTCTTAATCAGTATACCTAATTTTGTTCCTCCTGAATTGCATCCTTTATGCATCGTTTATGATTGTGAATATACATTGTTCTCAGCAAGGCATCGTGAGTTGAATAGTTTCATGCATTCAGTATTAATAAAGAGTTGGTCTTCATTAGGTTTTCCTACCTTCGCCTCCCAGAACACTGCTTTGTGTATAGTATTTGTCAAGACACCAAAAGAAAAACGTCAAAAGAGAGTTTAGTTGCTTCTCTATAATTCTTTTTCATCATTTTCTATGATCTGAAATAACATAGGCTTATTTTACTACTTTTGGGGTGTGGGCTTGGGGGAAGGATGTGACAGTTAATAAATGGTATTTCTTTCAACGTGTTTTTGAATTTGGGTAAGAAAGCAAATTACACCAGAATCAAATCAGAAATGTAAATAAAGCCACCACATGAGCCTTGCAGTGTTGTTGCAAACTTCCACCTTCTCCGGGACCAGGGGTGATTTTCCTTCCCCAGCCGACATTTGACAATGTCTAGAGACAGTTTTGGTTCACACAGCTGTTGGGGGGGGGTGATGCTCCTGGTATCTGGTGGGCAGAGGCCCATAGGCGCTGCTGAGCATCCTCCCGTGTGCACGACAGCCCCCACGACAGTGTTACCCAACTCCAAATGTCACTAGTGCCAAGTTGAGAAACCCTGATTTAGAGGAAGCGCCATACCTTTGGCTTGAGCTCTGGTCATTCAGAAGGAACATCCCAGCTTCATTTTCCCAGCTAACATGCGTTATGCAACCCTGTTTTAAAATTCCAATCTGTCTGTGTCAGATGCACTGCAGTAAGCCTGCTTCTCGGTATGAGGGAAATTGTTTTCCACTAACTGATGACCTCAGCTTAGCAGTTCCTTTTCCAGCACATCAAAGCTCACAGTCAGGCTTGGTGCAGCAAGTGCACTTTTGAGTGGCTTTATGACATATAAAGACCCTCTTTGGCATTCATACTGTGCTGCTCTATTGTTTACAAGCTAGCAGTAAATTATTTATGGATATTGCCCAAGATAGGACTCACTTGCTTTCTCTTTTTTAACCCCAAAGCTATTTTTTATCTGGTGGCAAGATTTTGTGTGGAAGCTATTTGGCAGGGGGTGGTTGGGGGGGTATGTCCTCTTTGCATTTATGTGACAGGTTTTATGGTACCAATCCCACCCACTTTTTATTACTTTAGACTTGTTCTGGAAATTATTAACTACATCATGAACTCAACAGATAGTAATTTTTTCCCCTTAGAATTCCCAATTTAACATAATTTCAGGAGGGCTCTTCCTGAGTCATTATGAGAAAAACTCTTGAGAAAAATCTCATTTTGGATCTAATGCAAAGCAAAAGATTTTTAGGTGGCTTTGGAGCACTGATCTATAAATGGGTTTATAAATGGATAAGATCCTAAGTTTATGAGAGTATGGGGTTTTTTGGTAATAATAAGGTGATCACTGAAGGAATCATGTAGAATATATGGTTATTTTTGCCAGCATCAATGTTCTTCAGTTTTTTTTTTTTATATATGCAGAATATGATTTCTGTTTGAGTTTACACTGACCTATTCTCAACCACTGCCTCTGATTTGGGGACTTTTTATTTTTTTGATCTTCATTACCCCTTCCTGCAGCTGCTAACATTTTGTTCTTAAATTTACCAGGCATTTATGAGATTGACAATTTTCTAAAAAACAGTGATACTGAAAGTATATGTAGAAGGCAATGCTAATAAGAATGCATAACTTAAACCAGAATCCCACAGCTCTCTCTAGTAGATCTTTGCTTTTATTGGGGCTGATAAATTACCAATTGTGAATTAAAGAATGACTTATTAATGAATTAACATGAGACAAACTACCAGATGTCAATCAGAATGTCCTTCCTAGTGGATTTCACTGTGGACTGAAAGTTTGTGCCAGTAGTTTAGGCTCCTAAGGAAGCTCTGAAACCTGGTAAGAAATAGAGGACAGAGACAGGGTATACTTAGATTCAAGTCATTAGTCTCTGGGTATGATAAAGCCAATGGCAATATGGAAAAAAAGAAATAAGAAAAGATAAGCATGGTAATATTACTTTTAATTGATTTCTTTGCTTCATAGATGTATCCTATTAGAGCCTTGGGATTTCCTAGTTTTAGAGGTTGGATTAATTAAAAACACAATATGAATCTGTGGATTTCTGCTGAAGAGAGGTTTATGGGGTCATCTGGCCTATGGGATTCTTTAAGAATCTTGGTTCTTGCATGCAAATAGATTTTATAGCTTGAATTCTTTTCTTGACTAGAAAGTAAAATTTGTAGGTAAAGACTTTAAAAAAATCAGTCTCATGAAAATTGCATTTCTAAACTTGGATAAATCAGCCAATATATAGGGTTGGTGTCTGGTATGGTTATAAAGGGCTGTAGATTGGGGCCTTCAGAAAAAAAAAAAAGCAAAGCAAATGAAATGGAAGAAAAATCCAGAAACATAATAATAATAAAAACTCAAGTTTAATATTTTTAATATGTTGGAAAACATTGAGATGACCATATATCCTGGTTTGACTGTTGATTATTTTTCACTATCAAAAACATTCCTGTTTAGATGAGAAAGTACATAGTTAAAGAAACAGATGAGCTCTGCTGTGTTTGAAACTTCTTAACTGATTTCCTCCTCTTAAGGTGATTAAGTTCACCAAAACATTCCTTTTATCTTCTCCTCACAAAGGTAAACCATCTTTGATATTTTACATGACTTTCAAGACCATTTTTTACAGTCCTGTTGTATTTAAATGATTTTAATTATTTCAGTGGGTTCTATTGAATAAAAGGTTCTAAATTAGTTTTTAATAGTTATATCTTCTGTCTTTGCAAGGATTTATACAGTGTTCCTGTGCTGTAAAAATACTAATTAACAAATGGTTGCTCAAATGATTTTGAGAAAATGATTTTTTTAAAGAGCTTATGTAGGAAAATTATATTTAAGATTCCTGACACTATCTGTTACTGAATCGACAGTTGTATTTGAATCAGTGGCTCTTAATTTATTTTGAATCTTGAAGGGGAGCAGAATTTGCCACCCCAAAGTATGTTTCTTTGGCATTAGGATTAGTTGAAGCTGATTATTTCTTAAGAAACAGCAGACACAGGCAATGCTCTGAACACTGAATAGAAGTTACCATTTTCTAAGAGACATTTATATTTATATTTGTAAGGGAAATCTCCATTTATAAGAGTATCTGCCTCTCTGTACCAGGAAGAGAAGGATGACTCTAAATCTCTAGAAACTCTTGTCGTTGGAGAAGGCAAGGACTTAAATCTATTGAATAACCTTGCCCTTGTTTACTGTGCTTTGTCCTGATAGCCTCCTATAACTAACTACCCTCCCCTGCCCCAAAACATCTTCTTTTGTACTGTGGAGATGGTATTAGGATGGTGGTATGGGCCATTTCGAGGAGTTGCTTAGTTTTCTTGGGTCTCTCCCATGTACACAGGAGATATACATGTTATTAAACTTCCGTTTGTTTTTCTCCTCTTAATCTGTCTTTTATTACAGGGCGGTCTCAGCCAAGAACCCAGAAGGATAGAGGGAAGATCATTTTTCTTCCCCTACAATCTCATTTCATTACTACCCTTGAGAATCTGGTAGAAGCTAAGATTATCTTTGCACAAAAAAATTATATACCCATAACATTTTCAAAAAATTTTGTTGGGTTCAAGAACCCCATGAGTCCCTTTTGAAAGCATTTTAGTTTCAGAAACCCACCCCTAGACATGAGAATCTGGGGAGTATGAACTGTGTTTTTTTCCTTTTCTTTTTTTCTACTCTTCCCTGAATCTCCAGTAATTTTTTTCATTTTCCCACTAACATGTTAATTGTTAGGAAATGTTTCCCACTCTGTAAACTTTGCAGGAGATCATTGAGAAGAAGTGCTAGATCCAACACCTAAAAGCTCTGTGTCCTAAGGTGATTTGCATAAGCTTCTTTGATCCTCACTTTCCTCATGTGTAAGACACAGATGACATTGTGTACTTCATGGAGTGGCGGAAATCCCTTTAGCTCTGTGGAGTCATCATTACCTATGAGTCCTCTCAACTATCTACCCACAGAAAGTGAAGTTTCCCATCAAACCATCCTTGGTGCTGATGAAATTGAGTTACTCTATTATTTGGTCTTATATAGAGATATGTGAATTACCTAAGAGTTGCTCATTTATGTGTGCTCAATTTTCCTGATAGGCAGGGCTGGTGTGCTTTAAGAAAAGTCATACTATCTCATCCTAATGGAAACCAATGTATTTTTCCCAGTGGCCATGTTTTATTGTCCAAAGTTCCCATAGTTCCAAATAATTCCCACTTTCTTCTTTGGGTTAGAAATTAACTTGACTTTTCAAGCCAGTTGCCAAACAGGGGCCTAGGGAATAGACTAAAGACTTTGATATGAGAGGGTCAGATGGAGTCCAGAGCATGTTTTGTGCCTTGGGGTAAAGAACACAGTGATCACAGGGAAAACACTGGCAGAGGATGGCCAGAAGCTGTAGAGTTAAGAGATAGGCACAAAATTGTTGAATTATCTGCAGAAAGAGATCAAAGACAGAGCTTACACATATCATAATGGTACTTCCTGGCCTGTTAGCCTCCTCCTCCACTTTTAAAGTTTATGAGCCTCAAATTACATACGTTAGTTGAATAAGAATGTTGCATATAGCAGAGAAATAAATCGCATTGCTAATTTGTTGTCATTTTACCTGAGGCATCCTAATATGATACTAATTTCTGAGTTGGGCACAAAAGTCTGTGCAGTACACTGGGAACAATGTGGACAGTGGATCAAAGAGATAGGAGATCATTTTCCATCTCTGAGCCTTAGTGTTCTCATTTCTCAAATGCAAATCATTTTACTACTTTGAAGTGATTTTTACATTAGATAACACATTTTGGAAAAGTGGCTCATTTAGGGACAGGCACGTAATGAGCACTAAATAATTACCTTAAATGTGAGATATATTGCCTTTAAAAAAATAAAGTTTCAAAGTTGACTAGGAAGTTTGGTTTCCTATAAATTATTTCCATTTCTTTGTTACTTGTTTATTTTACAGTGCTTTTCAACTTGGGCACATACCAGTCACATTTTGGGCTCTTAAAAAACATAGATACCCATGACCATTCTTCATCTGTATTTATAAAAGTTTCCCTGATGGTTCTAATTGTGTTCTTGTGAACTAATCAAGGTTTCTTGCATGTTTTATTTTTACTCCCTTTCTTTGGTTTTCTTTTTTTTTTTTTAAGATTTTATTTATTTGAGAGAGACAGAGAGAGAGAGCAGGAGCAGCGGGGAGGGGAAGAGGGAAAGGGAGAAGCAGACTCCCCACTGAAGACACGGGGTCTGAGGACCCCGAGATCATGACCTTAGATGAAGGCAGACGCTTAACGCACTGAGCCACCCAGGCGCCCTCCTTTCTTTGGTTTTCTAATCTCCAAATAGCCAGATGGAAATGAGAGTGAAACTAACTCTTCATAGGTAACATCTCCACCACCACTATCTATGACTGTGGTATAATAGCGTTCATATGTCTCATTTCATGTGTTCGCTCTCTTCCAGCTTCACCCTGCTCAGGTGATGGTGAGCTCACTTCATCATCCTTTTCTGCTTCTACTGATGATGTTGAGGTATAAGAAGCATTCATATTCAGATGTGATTGGCTTTCTGCAGAAACCTATTGTTATTTTGAATTTAATAGAAATATTTTATATATGCTTATTCGTGTAAACCTATTATTATTTTGAATTTAATAGAAATATTTTATATACGCTTATTCATGTAAATTCGTTCTCTGACTGATAAACATCAAGAGGATGTTCTTGACAGGACATTCAAAGGGGGGAGGCCTTTTTAGTTCTTAAAAGGCTGTGGTTGTGCTAAGGGTATTTGAAGATCAAATACCTGTTCTTAAAATTCTGTTATTTTTAAGGTGACAAAAATATCTTAAAGAGGTAAACCTAGTGAAGAAAAGCACCCTTGGTCTTGGTAATATAACAACTAGAAAAGTATTGACCTGTTTTATATATGGAGTAACTCTGCCTTCGTGGATGCACTTGACAATAGAATTAAGCATAGGTCAAAAGATGTTACATGAAATTTTTGGATACTTTAGATGTTCTTATTATTTTCCTTTGCCTGACTTGGGCAAGATTATACTTAATTTACAGTGTTTTATTTTTGTTTTGTTGATTATTGTTTGTGTGGTAGATCTATAAGTAAAGCATTTTTATTATAATCATTTTATTTTTTTATTTTTTTATTTTTTTATTTTTTTTAAGATTTTATTTATTTATTTGAGAGAGAGAGAGAACGAGAGATAGAAAGCATGAGAGGGAAGAAGGTCAGAGGGAGAAGCAGACTCCCTGCTGAGCAGGAAGCCCGATGTGGGACTCGATCCCAGGACTCCAGGATCATGACCTGAGCCGAAGGCAGTCGCTTAACCAACTGAGCCACCCAGGCGCCCAATTATAATCATTTTAAAAGCATGTTATTGTTAAAACTTTATATTGCAGAATTATTCAAACCTATACCAAAGTAGAGGGAATGATGGACCAAAATCTCGTGTAACTGGTTTCATCAATTTTCAATATTTTGCCATTTTTTTCCCCATTTATTTCCTCCCTTTTTAGGGGCATTTTTAAATTTTAGATATTGTGTCATTTCACCTTTGCATACTTCAGTGTATGTCTTTTACAGTTATTGCTTGGTCTGTAGCATAGCCCCCCAATACTGAGTGCATGATTTTGTGAGTTGATCTGGGTTCAGCTCTGTGACTTACATCTGCTCTGTGTCATGTCATTTGGGCTTACTCCAGCATTTTCTACTGGCTGTCAACTAAATTTGGTCTGACATTTGGTAGTGGCTGCAGGTTGAAGCACCTTGATTTTGTCCACATGGCCTCTCACCTTCCTGTAAGCTAAACCCGGCTTTTTCATTGCAAAGTGGTTTCAGGATTCCAAGAGAAAGCAAACAGGTCTCATGAGCTCCGGCCTTGAAAGTCACATACCACCACTTCCTGCTCTGTTCCACTGGTCACAGGAAGTCATAGGGCCAGCCCTGATTTGAGGGGAGGGAAATAGACTTTACCTTTAGATGGAAGGAAGGGCAAAGGCACATTGTGCAGAGGCATGTGGGCAATGAGAGGAATTGTTCTTGCCATTTTTTTAAACAAGACTATTTTTAGAGCAGTTTTGTGTTCACAGCAGTATTGAGCCAAAAGGTACAGGGAGTTCTCTTATACCTTCTGCCCCAGCACATGTACAGCCTCTCCCATTATCAGTGTCACCCACCAGAGTGGTACCTTTGTTAAAATTGATGAACCTAGGGCACCTGGGTGGCTCAGTCGTGATCCCAGGATCCTGGGATCGCATCAGGCTCCCTGCTTAGTGGGGAGTCTGCTGCTGCTTCTCCCTCTGGCCCTCCCCCTGCTTGTGCTCACTCACTCTCTGTCAAATAAATAAATAAAATCTTAAAAAAAAATAAAATTGATGAACCTACATTGACACCTCATTATCACCCAGAGTGCATAGTTTACATTAGGGTTCACCCTTGATGTCATACGTTCTGTGGGTTTGGATAAATGTATGACATGTATCCACCATTATAGTATCAAACAGAGAAGTTTCACTGCCCTAACAGTCCTTTGCGCTCTGCTTATTGATTCCTACCCCACCCTCCCACCCCAAACCCTGGTAACTACTGATATTTGTACTGTCTCCATAGTTTGCCTTTTCCAGAATGTCATAGACTTGGAATCCTACAGTTACATAGCCTTCTTAGATTGGCTTCTTTCACCTAGTACTGTACATGTAAGGTTCTTCCACATCTTTCTATGGTTCAATACCTCATTTGTTTTTAGCACTGAGTAATATGCTGTTGTCTGGATATACCACAGTTTATCCATTCACCTACTGAAGTACCTCTTGGTTGCTTCCAAATTTTGGCTGTTATGAATAAAGCTGCTACAAACATCACTGGGCAGGTTTTTGTGTGTATGTAAGCTTTCCACTCCTTTGGATAAATACCAAGTAGCACAATTGCTGGATGGTATGATAAGGCTATGTTTAGTTTTGAAAACAATGCCAAGCTGTCTTCACATGTGGCTGTGCCATTTTGCTTTTATAAGCAAAAAATCTATCATAGCACATCTAACTGATCTTTTTGTTTTTAATATCACCATGCCGCTAAAGGAGTTAACAAATTTAACACTTTTTAAAAATTAAT